>NC_091130.1:86523516-87123516 GCF_040183065.1 Periplaneta americana | reverse complement strand
TTATGTCCGCGTCCAGAAATATATGTGTTTGCTAGTGTATCGGAAAAAGTGGAAAAATCGTCGTTTCTCGAGCTACAAATGAGTTGTTTGTATATATATTAATAACACCTACAAATTGCAACCGATTCTGCTAATTCTTTCTGAATGTGTTTAACATTCACTATGAAACCGCATTTTATCACTCGTTTCGATTTTCCACTCTTACAATAAGTCTCTATGAACTTGGTTCTTGCGAGCTTTTAAGCTATGTAATCATGAATAAAATCTACAAATCCCATCGGATTTCTCTAGTTTATTTAAAAAATGTCAAATTCGTGTGTACACACGTATTTCTATCCAAAGATTCTTGTTCCCTTCCAGAAATATATTTGTTTGCTAGTGTATCGGATAAAGTGGAAAAATCGTCGTTTCTCGAGCTAGAAATAAGTTTTTTGTATGTACAGCTGTCAAAAGAAAAAGTGGCCGCTCTCCTGAATCAAAGTTCCCTTCGGGTATCTTCGCTACAATTCGGAGACAGGCGATGTTACATGTTGTTGGACCACGTTGCCTGATATCTACAGTTATAATTGAAGTATACTGTGTGTTATTCGATAGCATAATGGTAGCGTTCAGGCCTCTTATTCATGAGGTCCTGCGTTCGACTGCAACCTCGTGCTTTTTATGTCCTTTTTTGTTCTGTTTTTGAGAGAGAGAAACTAGACATAATGGCTCCTTTCTCTTATACGATTATTTTAGTAATTAACATCAGGTTCATTAATATATTATGCCATGACTTTATCATTATCATTATGATATTGTGGCTGCAAATGGAAAGAAAAAAGATTTTATTCTCAATAAAATATCTTTCGTGGCATAAACATAACAAATTTACTGGCGTCGGCCTTAAAACATTCAAACAATTAAGCGTTCAAGAAACAAAACAAAAAGCCACAATTCAATATTTAGTCTATCTTCCTCTTATCTCGACCATCTTGCAGTCGAGTGGGCATGGAATTGACTAGTCTTTGCAAATAGCGACTGTTCTGAGACACGATATTCCAGGCATTCTGAACATACACACATAAATGTTCTGTCCATGGGCAGGTCTTACATTGCAAACCCAGCAATCTCCAATCTTTCCTATTTTCTGCCTTCCTCTTAGTCTCCGCATATGATCCACATATCCTAATGTTGTCTATTATTCTTTTCAACCAGAGACCCAACCAATTCCTTTTTCTCTTTCTAATCAGTTTCAGCATCATTCTTTCTTCACTCACTTTTACAAACTCAATTTTATTTCTTATTCTGTCTGTCCACTTTACACGCACCGTTCTTCTCCACATCCACATTTCAAATGCTTCAATTCGTTTCTCTTCATTTCGTCGTAATGTCCATGTTCCTTCCACACTCCACACAAAGCACTTCACTAGTCTCTTCCTTAGTTATTTTTCCAGAGGTCCGCAGAAGATCCTTCTTCTTCTATTAAAAGCTTCCTTTGTTCATGTTTGCAGTTTTCTTGGGAAGGATAGGCCTAAATGCGGTAACATCCCGTTTCTTTCCGCACACCACTATCTCTTTCGCATCTTATTAAATTCCAAGGGGCCCAAGCGTGGAGATGAGGAGAGTGGATTTGACTAATTGGGCCCTCCGGACTTCACCGAAAGTCATGGCAAGGGTTAAATATTAATTCTATCAGGATGTTTGACCCGGTCAGAGACCGGGAAATCTCAATTAGCCTTTGCCCCCCGCATCCTGGACTAGCTTCTACGAATCATCAGAAGATCTTAGAGTGTGACTGGGCCAATTTTTCCGAAAATGTTTCCACACTTTTGCTCTCGTAGCTCAGCAGACGAACGTCAGAATTTAGATGTCAACGTCTCAGGTTCAATTCCTCGTTACTCCTTTTCATTTTATTGTGGTTCAAGATAGTATAATATAATAATACAAAAAGAAAAACTAATACCAGTATTATGCAACTGGATTTTTCCAAACCTAATATTAAATTTATGTTATTTATATCGCTAAAGAACGATTACAATATAAATAACTTGAATATTATTTATACAGTATCACTAAAGAACGATAACAGAATATAAATGATAACTTGAATATTATTTAAATCGCTAAAGAACGATAACAATATAAAAAACGTGAATATTATTCATATCGGAATTTCACAGATTTATTACAGATGTATTTAAGAAATTGTAGAAGAATAGTAATTAGTAACAATGTCCTATTTATTCTTCTTGGAGCCAAATTTGTAACTTTTAAAAGTGTGGTTACTATGTTGAAGTGTATGTGTTGTAACGGATGCTTGATTTGTTATGTATGTGAGTCAGTTATGGGATGCTTGATGTCGTCGCAATGTCGTAATTATAGTTTGATTGTGTTTGTGTGACTATTGTGTATTAATTTATGATGTATGGTACGGAAAGCTGCATCTTTGTGATATAGAAGTGTTACGTATGTGTGTTGTTAATGTTTTTGTATGTTACAAATTGATACCTGATATTTCGTTTGCAATCGCAATGCCTAATTTACGGATTGTTTATGTTTTGTTTACATCGCGTAAGATAATTTAATTTTCTTTTAAATTTCTCTTTATGCTTATCTTTTTTGTGTATAAAACTATTGCCCTAGCATACATATGTAAAATAGGGCTAACCCAAATTGGAAATAAAATAATTATTATTATTCATATCGTTATAATACGATAACAGAATACAAATGATGACCTGAATTTTATTCATATCTCTAATGAACGATAACAAAATATAAATAACGTGATATCCATAAAGAACGATAACAGGATATAAATGATAATTTGAATATCATTTACATCGCTAAAGAAAGATTAAAAAATAAAATGAAAACTTGAAGAAGGCCCGAACCCACGACCTATGAATCATTAAACAAGCACCCTACCGCTGGTCTACGAGGCGCAGATATGGAATACTTTCATAGTTCCGGAACTGCTTGTACACGCACATGAATCGTGTAACATCGCCGCGACCCGAAAAGGACTTTGAAAATATTCGCTGTTCACGAGTGCGGCCATTTTTTTTTGCAGCTGTACATTAAAAGAAAGTACAAATTGCAACCGATTGTGCTATTTCTTTCTGAATATGTTTAACATTCACAATTCAAACGCATTTTTGTCACTTGTTTCGATTTTCCAAACATACAAAATTTCTCTATAAATTTGGTTTTTGCGAGATTTTAAGCTTTATAATCGTCAATTAAATCTACATATCCCATCGGATTCCTCTAGTTTCTTAAAAAATGTCAAATTCGTGTGTACACATGTATATCTAACCAAAGGTTCATTTTCGCGTACAGAAATAAATGCGTTTGGTAGTGTATGGTGAAAAGTGGAAAAATCGTCTTTTCTCGAGCTAGAAATGCGTTTTTTTATATACATTAATAAAACCTGCACATTGCAACCGATTGTGCTACGTCTTTCTGAATGTGTTTAACATTCACAATGAAACCGCAATTTATCACTCGTTTCGATTTTCCAGTCATACAAAAGTTCTCTAAATCTTGGTTTTTGCGAGTTTTGAACTACATAGTCAGGAATGAAATCTACACATTCCATCGGATATATCTAGTTTCTTAAAAAAAAGTTAAATTCATGTATACACACGTATTTCTATGCAAAGATCATTCTTCCTGTGCAGAAATATATGTGTTTGTTAGTGTGTAGGATAAAGTGGAAAAAAACGTCGTTTCTCGAGCTAGAAATGCGTTTTTCGTATATACGCTAAAACCTACAAATACCAACCGATTGTGCTAATTCTTTCTGAATGTGTTTAACATTCACATTGAAACCGCATTTGAACACTCGTTTCGATTATTCAGTCATATAAAAATTTCACTAAAAATTTGGATTTGCGAGATTTTAAGCTATATAATAATGAACAAAATCTACAAATCCCATCGGATTTATCTAGTTTTTTGAAAAAATGTCAAATTAGTGTGTACACAACTATTTCTATCCAAAGATACATTTCCCATCCGGAAATACATGCGTTTCCTAGTGTATCGTAAAAAGCGGAAAAATCGTCGTTTCTCGAGCTAGAAATGTGTTTTTTGTATATACGTTTATAAAACCTAAAAATACCAACCGATTGTGCTAATTAATTCTGAATGTGTTTAACATTCACAATGAAAACGCATTTCATCATTCGTTTCTATTTTCCACTCATATAAAAATTTCTCTAAAAATTTGGTTTTTGCGAGATTTTCAGCTATATAATCATGAATAAAATCTACAAATCTCATCATATTTCTCTAGTTTCTTAAAAAAATGACTAATTCGTGAGTACACACGTATTTCTATCCAAAGTTTCATGTTCGCATCCATTAATACATGCGTTTGGTAGTGTATGGTGAAAAGTGGAAAAATCGTCTTTTCTCGAGCTACAAATGAGTTTCTTGTATATGCATTAAAAAACCTACAAGTTGCAACCGATTGTGCTAATTCTTTCTGAATGTGTTTAACATTCACAATTCAACCGCATTCTTATCACTGGTTTCGATTTTCCACTCTAACAAAATTTCTCTCAAAATTTGGTTTTTGCTGTATTTTAAGTTATACAATTATCAATAAAATCTACAAATCCCATCGGATAACTCAAATTTCTTTAAAAAAGACAAATTGGTGTGTACACACGTATTTCTATCCAAAGGTTCATGTTCGCGTACAGAAATATATACGTTTGGTAGTGTATGGTGAAAAGAGGAAAAATCGTTCTTCTCGAGCTAGATATGACTTTTTTGTATGTAAGTTAACTAAACTACAAATTGCAGCCGATTGTGCTAATTCTTTCCGAATGTGTTTCACATTCACAATGAAAAAGCATTTTATCACTCGTTTCGATTTTCCACTCTTTCAAAACTTCTCTAAACTCGTGGTTTTTGCGAGTTTTGAGCTATATAATCACTAATAAATTCTACAGATCCCATCGGATATTTCTAGTTTCCTAAAAAAAATGTCAAATTCATGTATACACATGTATAGCTATGCAAAGATCCTTCTTCATGTCCAGAAATATGTGTCTTTGTTAGTGTATAGGATAAAGTGGAAAAAACGTCGTTTCTCGAGCTAGAAATCAGTTTTTTGTATATACAAATTGCACCCGATTCTGCTAATTAATTCTGAAAGTGTTCAGCATTCACAATGAAACAACATTTTATCAATCGTTTCGATTTTCCACTCATAAAAAATATCTCTAAAAATTTGGCTTTTGCGAGATTATAAGCTATATAATCATGAATAAAATCTACAAATCCCATCGGGTTTCTCTAGTTTTAAAAAAAAAAGACAAATTCGTGTGTACACACGTTTTTCTATCCAAAGATTAATGTTCGCGTCCAGAAATATATGCGTTTGCTACTGTATCGTAAAAAGTGGAAAAATCGTTGTTTCTCGAGTTAGAAATAAGTTTCTTGTATATACATATTGCAACCGATTCTGCTAATTCCTTCTGAATGTGTTTAGCATTCACAATGAAACCGCACTTTATCACTCGTTTCGAATATCTACTCATACAAAATTTCTCTAAAAAAATTTGATTTTTGCGAAAATTTTAACCTATATAATCAGGAATAAAA
Source organism: Periplaneta americana (assembly GCF_040183065.1). NCBI lineage: Eukaryota > Metazoa > Arthropoda > Insecta > Blattodea > Blattidae > Periplaneta > Periplaneta americana. The sequence continues at coordinate 87,117,918 of NC_091130.1, read as the reverse complement.
GCTACAAATCCCATCGGATAACTCCAGGTCCTTAAAAAAATGTCAAATTCGTGTGTACACACGTATTTCTATCCACAGTTTCATGTTCGCGTCCAGAAATATACGTGTTTGTTTGTGTATCGAAAAGAGTGGAAAAATCTTCGTTTCCCGACCTAGAAATGCGTTTTATGTATATACATTAATAAAACCTACAAATACCATCGGATTTCTCTAGTTTGTGAAAAAAAGTCAAATTCGTGTGTATACACGTATTTCTATCCAAAAATTCATTTTCGCATTCAGAAATATATGTGTGTTCTAGTGTATCGAAAAAAAAGTGGAAAAATCGTCGTTTCTCGAGCTATAAATGAGTTTTTTGTATATATATTAATAAAACCTACAAATTGCACCCGATTCTGCTAATTAATTCTGAAAGTGTTCAGCATTCACAATGAAACCGCATTTTATCAGTCGTTTCGACTTTCCACTCATAAATAATATCTCAAAAATTTGGTTTTTGCGAGATTTTAAGCTATATAATCATGAATAAAATCTACAAATCCCATCGGGTTTCTCTAGTTTTTAAAAAAAAAGACAAATTCCTGTGTACACACGTCTTTCTATTCAAAGATTAATGTTCGCGTTCAGAAATATATGCGTTTGCTACTGTATCGTAAAAAGTGGAAAAAACGTCGTTTGTCGAGCTAGAAATGAGTTTTTTGTATATACAAATTGCAACCGATTCTGCTGATTCATTCTGAATGTGTTTAGCATTCACAATGAAACCGCACTATATCACACGTTTCGAATATCTACTCATACAAAATTTCTCTAAATAATTTTGATTTTTGCGAAAATTTTAAGCTATATAATCAAGAATAAAATCTACAAATCCCATCGGATAACTCTAGGTCCTTAAAGAAATGTCAAATTCCTGTGTACACACGTATTTCTATCCACAGTTTCATGTTCGCGTCCAGAAATATACGTGTTTGTTTGCGTATCGAAAAGAGTGGAAAAATCTTCGTTTCTCGACCTAGAAATTGCGTTTTATGTATATACATTAATAAAACCTACAAATACCATCGGATTTCTCTAGTTTGTGAAAAATAAGTCAAATTCGTGTGTACACACGTATTTCTATCCAAAAATTCATTTTCGCATTCAGAAATATATGTGTGTTCTAGTGTATTGAAAAAATTGGAAAAATCGTTGTTTCTCGAGCTATAAATGAGTTTTTTGTATATATATATTAATAAAACCTACAAATTGCTACAGATTGTGCTAATTCATTCTCAATGTGTTTAGCATTCACAATGAAACCGCATTTTATCACTCGTTTCGATTTTCCGCTCAAACAAAATTTCCCCTAAAAATTTGGTTTTTGCGAGATTTCAAGCTATATAATCAGGAATAAAATCTACAAATCCATCGGATAACTCTAGCTTCTGAAAAAAAATGTGAAATTCGTGTGTACACACGTATTTCTATCCAAAGATTCATGTTCGCGTACAGAAAATATATGTGTTTGCTAGAGTATCGGAAAAAGTGGAAAAATCGTCGTTTCTCGAGCCACAAATGAGTTTTTTTGTATATATATTAATAAAAACCTACCAATTGCAACAGATTGTGCTAATTCATTCTGAATGTGTTTAGCATTCACAATGAAACCGCATTTTATCACTCGGTTTCGATTTTCCACTCCTGCAAAAAGTGTCAAAAATTTGGTTTTTGCGAGATTTTCAGCTATATAATCATGACTAAAATCTACACATCCTATCGGATTTCTCTGGTTTCTTTAAAAAATGTCAAAATTCGTGTGTACACACGTATTTCTATCCAAAAATTGCATGTCCGCGTCCAGAAATATATGTGTTTGCTAGTGTATCGGAAAAAGTGGAAAAATCGTCGTTTCTCGAGCTACAAATAAGTTTTTTGTATATATATTTATAATAATACCTACAAATTGCTACCGATTCTGCTAATTCTTTCTGAATGTGTTTAACATTCACTATGAAACCGCATTTTATCACTCGTTTCGATTTTTCCTTTTTGCAATAGTTCTCTAAGGACTTGGTTCTTGCGAGCTTTTAAGCTATATAATCATGAATAAAATCTACAAATCCCATCGGATTTCTCTAGTATATTAAAAAAATGTCCAAATTCGTATGTACACACGTATTTCTATCCAAAGATTCCTGTTCCCTTCCAGAAATATATGTGTTTGCTATGTGTATCGGAAAAACTGGAAAAATCGTCGTTTCTCGAGCTAGAAATGAGTTTTTTGTATCTACATTAAAAGAAAGTACAAATTGCAACCGATTGTGCTAATTCTTTCTGAATATATTTAACATTCACAATTCAAACGCATTTTTTGTCACTTGTTTCGATTTTCCAAACATACAAAATTTCTCCATAAATTTGGTTTTTGCGAGATTTTAAGCTTTATAATCGTCAATTAAATAAACATATCCCATCGGATTTCTCTAGTTTCTTAAAAAATGTCAAATTCGTGTGTGCACATGTATATCTATCCAACGGTTCATATTCGCGTACAGAAATAAATGCGTTTGGTAGTGTATGGTGAAAAGTGGAAAAATCGTCTTTTCTCGAGCTAGAAATGCGTTTTTTTATATACATTAATAAAACCTTCAAATTGCAACCGCTTGTGCTAAGTCTTTCTGAATGTGTTTAACATTCACAAGGAAACCGAAATTTATCACTCGTTTCGATTTTCCAGTCATACAAAAGTTCTCTAAATCTTGGTTTTTGCGAGTTTTGAACTACATAGTCAGGAATAAAATCTACACATTCCATCGGATATATCTAGTTTCTTAAAAAAAAGTTAAATTCATGTATACACACGTATTTCTATGCAAAGATCATTCTTCGTGTCCAGAAATATATGTGTTTGTTAGTGTGTAGGATAAAGTGGAAAAAAACGTCGTTTCTCGAGCTAGAAATGCGTTTTTCGTATATACGTAATAAAACCTACAAATACCAACCGAATGTGTTTAACATTCACGTTGAAACCGCATTTGAACACTCGTTTCGATTATTCACTCATACAAAATTTCACTAAAAATTTGGATTTGCGAGATTTTAAGCTATATAATAATGAACAAAATCTACAAATCCCATCGGATTTATCTAGTTTTTTGAAAAAATGTCAAATTCCTGTGTACACAACTATTTCTATCCAAAGATACATTTCGCGTCCGGAAATACATACGTTTGCTAGTGTATCGTAAAAAGTGGAAAAATCGTCGTTTCTCGAGCTAGAAATGTGTTTTTTGTATCAACGTTTATAAAACCTAAAAATACCAACCGATTGTGCTAATTATTTCTGAATGTGTTTAGCATTCACAATGAAAACGCATTTCATCACTCGTTTCGATTTTCCACTCATACAAAATTTCTCTAAAAATTTGGGTTTGCGAGATTTTCAGCTATATAATCATGAATAAAATCTACAAATCTCATCATATTTCTCTAGTTTCTTAAAAAAATGACTAATTCGTGAGTACACACGCATTTCTATCCAAAGTTTCATATTCGCATCCATTAATACATGCGTTTGGTAGTGTATGGTGAAAAGTGCAAAAGTCGTCTTTTATCGAGCTAGAAATGAGTTTCTTGTATATGCCTTAAAAAACCTACAATTTGCAACCGATTGTGCTAATTCTTTCTGAATGTATTTAACATTCACAATTCAACCGCATTCTTATCACTGGTTTCGATTTTCCACTCTAACAAAATTTCTCTCAAAATTTGGTTTTTCCTATATTTTAAGCTATACACTTATCTATAAAATCTACAAATCCCATCGGATACCTCATATTTGTTAAAAAAAAGTCGGGGGTGTGTACACACGTATTTCTATCCAAAGGTTCATGTTCGCGTACAGAAATATATGCGTTTGGTAGTGTATGGTGAAAAGAGGAAAAATCGTTTTTTCTCGAGCTAGAAATGAGTTTTTTGTATGTAAGTTAACTAAACTACAAATTGCAGCCGATTGTGCTAATTCTTTCCGAATGTGTTTCACATTCACAATGAAAAAGCATTTTATCACTCGTTTCGATTTTCCACTCATTCAAAACTTCTATAAAATCGTGGTTTTTGCGAGTTTTGAGCTATATAATCACTAATAAATTTTACAGTTTCCAACGGATACCTCTAGTTTCCTAAAAAAAATGTCAAATTCATGTGTACACACGTATAGCTATGCAAAGATCCTTCTTCATGTCCAGAAATATGTGTCTTTGTTAGTGTATAGGATAAAGTGGAAAAAACGTCGTTTCTCGAGCTAGAAATGAGTTTTTTTGTATATACAAATTGCACGCGATTCTGCTAATTAATTCTGAAAGTGTTCAGCATTCACAATGAAACCGCATTTTATCAATCGTTTCGATTTTCCACTCATAAAAAATATCTCTAAAAATTTGGCTTTTGCGAGATTTTAAGCTATATAATCATGAATAAAATCTACAAATCCCATCGGGTTTCTCTAGTTTTTAAAAAAAAAGACAAATTCGTGTGTACACACGTTTTTCTATCCAAAGATTAATGTTCGCGTCCAGAAATATATGCGTTTGCTACTGTATCGTAAAAAGTGGAAAAATCGTTGTTTCTCGAGTTAGAAATAAGATTTTTTTTGTATATACAAATTGCAACCGATTCTGCTAATTCATTCTGAATGTGTTTAGCATTCACAATGAAACCGCACTTTATCACTCGTTTCGAATATCTACTCATACAAAATTTCTCTAAAAAAATTTGATTTTTGCGAAAATTTTAAGCTATATAATCAGGAATAAAAGCTACAAATCCCATCGGATAACTCTAGGTCCTTAAAAAAAATGTCAAATTCGTGTGTACACACGTATTTCTATCCACAGTTTCATCTTCGCGTCCAGAAATATACGTGTTTGTTTTGTGTATCGAAAAGAGTGGAAAAATCTTCGTTTCCCGACCTAGAAATGCGTTTTATGTATATACATTAATAAAACCTACAAATACCATCGGATTTCTCTAGTTTGTGAAAAAAAGTCAAATTCGTGTGTATGCACGTATTTCTATCCAAAAATTCATTTTCGCATTGAGAAATATATGTGTGTTCGAGTGTATCGAAAAAAGTGGAAAAATCGTCGTTTCTCGAGCTATAAAAGAGTTTTTTGTATATATATTAATAAAACCTACAAATTGCACCCGATTCTGCTAATTAATTCTGAAAGTGTTCAGCATTCACAATGAAACCGCATTTTATCAATCGTTTCGACTTTCCACTCATAAATAATATCTCAAAAATTTGGTTTTTGCGAGATTTTAAGCTATATAATCATGAATAAAATCTACAAATCCCATCGGGTTTCTCTAGTTTTAAAAAAAAAAAGACGAATTCCTTTGTACACACGTCTTTCTATTCAAAGATTAATGTTCGCGTTCAGAAATATATGCGTTTGCTACTGTATCGTAAAAAGTGGAAAAAACGTCGTTTGTCGAGCTAGAAATGAGTTTTTTGTATATACAAATTGCAACCGATTCTGCTAATTCATTCTGAATGTGTTTAGCATTCACAATGAAACCGCACTATATCACACGTTTCGAATATCTACTCATACAAAATTTCTCTAAATAATTTTGATTTTTGCGAAAATTTTAAGCTATATAATCAAGAATAAAATCTACAAATCCCATCGGATAACTCTAGGTCCTTAAAAAAATGTCAAATTCGTGTGTACACACGTATTTCTATCCACAGTTTCATGTTCGCGTCCAGAAATATACGTGTTTGTTTGCGTATCGAAAAGAGTGGAAAAATCTTCGTTTCTCGACCTAGAAATGCGTTTTATGTATATACATTAATAAAACCTACAAATACCATCGGATTTCTCTAGTTTGTGAAAAATAAGTCAAATTCGTGTGTACACACGTATTTCTATCCAAAAATTCATTTTCGCATTCAGAAATATATGTGTGTTCTAGTGTATTGAAAAAATTGGAAAAATCGTTGTTTCTCGAGCTATAAATGAGTTTTTTGTATATATATATTAATAAAACCTACAAATTGCTACAGATTGTGCTAATTCATTCTCAATGTGTTTAGCATTCACAATGAAACCGCATTTTATCACTCGTTTCGATTTTCCGCTCAAACAAAATTTCCCTAAAAATTTGGTTTTTGCGAGATTTCAAGCTATATAATCAGGAATAAAATCTACAAATCCCATCGGATAACTCTAGCTTCTGAAAAAAAATGTGAAATTCGTGTGTACACACGTATTTCTATCCAAAGATTCATGTTCGCGTACAGAAATATATGTGTTTGCTAGAGTATCGGAAAAAGTGGAAAAATCGTCGTTTCTCGAGCCACAAATGAGTTTTTGTATATATATTAATAAAACCTAACAATTGCAACAGATTGTGCTAATTCATTCTCAATGTGTTTAGCATTCACAATGAAACCGCATTTTATCACTCGTTTCGATTTTCCACTCCTGCAAAAAGTGTCAAAAATTTGGTTTTTGCGAGATTTTCAGCTATATATTCATGACTAAAATCTACACATCCTATCGGATTTCTCTGGTTTCTTTAAAAAATGTCAAATTCGTGTGTACACACGTATTTCTATCCAAAAATGCATGTCCGCGTCCAGAAATATATGTGTTTGCTAGTGTATCGGAAAAAGTGGAAAAATCGTCGTTTCTCGAGCTACAAATAAGTTTTTTGTATATATATTTATAATAATACCTACAAATTGCTACCGATTCTGCTAATTCTTTTTGAATGTGTTTAACATTCACTATGAAACCGCATTTTATCACTCGTTTCGATTTTTCCTTTTTGCAATAGTTCTCTAAGGACTTGGTTCTTGCGAGCTTTTAAGCTATATAATCATGAATAAAATCTACAAATCCCATCGGATTTCTCTAGTATATTAAAAAAATGTCAAATTCGTATGTACACACGTATTTCTATCCAAAGATTCCTGTTCCCTTCCAGAAATATATGTGTTTGCTAGTGTATCGGAAAAACTGGAAAAATCGTCGTTTCTCGAGCTACAAATGAGTTTTTTGTATCTACATTAAAAGAGAGTACAAATTGCAATCGATTGTGCTAATTCTTTCTGAATATGTTTAACATTCACAATTCAAACGCATTTTTGTCACTTGTTTCGATTTTCCAAACATACAAAATTTCTCTATATATTTGGTTTTTGCGAGATTTTAAGCTTTATAATCGTCAATTAAATAAACATATCCCATCGGATTTCTCTAGTTTCTTAAAAAATGTCAAATTCGTGTGTGCACATGTATATCTATCCAACGGTACATATTCGCGTACAGAAATAAATGCGTTTGGTAGTGTATGGTGAAAAGTGGAAAAATCGTCTTTTCTCGAGCTAGAAATGCGTTTTTTTATATACATTAATAAAACCTTCAAATTGCAACCGCTTGTGCTAAGTCTTTCTGAATGTGTTTAACATTCACAAGGAAACCGAAATTTATCACTCGTTTCGATTTTCCAGTCATACAAAAGTTCTCTAAATCTTGGTTTTTGCGAGTTTTGAACTACATAGTCAATAATAAAATCTACACATCCCATCGGATATTTCTAGTTTCTTAAAAAAAAGTCAAATTCATGTGTACACACGTATTTCTATGCAAAGATCATTCTTCGTGTGCAGAAATATATGTGTTTGTTAGTGTGTAGGATAAAGTGGAAAAAAACGTCTTTTCTCGAGCTAGAAATGCGTTTTTCGTATATACGTAATAAAACCTACAAATACCAACCGATTGTGCTAATTCTTTCTGAATGTGTTTAACATTCACGTTGAAACCGCATTTGAACACTCGTTTCGATTATTCACTCATACAAAATTTCACTAAAAATTTGGATTTGCGAGATTTTAAGCTATATAATAATGAACAAAATCTACAAATCCCATCGGATTTATCTAGTTTTTTGAAAAAATGTCAAATTCCTGTGTACACAACTATTTCTATCCAAAGATACATTTCGCGTCCGGAAATACATACGTTTGCTAGTGTATCGTAAAAAGTGGAAAAATCGTCGTTTCTCGAGCTAGAAATGTGTTTTTTGTATCAACGTTTATAAAACCTAAAAATACCAACCGATTGTGCTAATTATTTCTGAATGTGTTTAGCATTCACAATGAAAACGCATTTCATCACTCGTTTCGATTTTCCACTCATACAAAACTTCTCTAATTTCGTGGTTTTTGCGAGTTTTGAGCTATATAATCACTAATAAATTCTACAGATCCCATCGGATATCTCTAGTTTCCTAAAAAAAATGTCAAATTCATGTGTACACACGTATAGCTATGCAAAGATCCTTCTTCATGTCCAGAAATATGTGTCTTTGTTAGTGTATAGGATGAAGTGGAAAAAACGTCGTTTCTCGAGGTACAAATGAGTTTTTTTATATACAAATTGCAACCGATCGTGCTAATTCATTCTGAATGTGTTTAGCATCCACAATGGAACCGCATTTTATCACTCGTTTCGATTTTCCACCCATACAAAATTTCTATATAAATTTGGTTTTTGCGAGATTTTAAGCTATATAATCAAGAATAAAATCTAGAAATCCCATCGAATTCATCTAGTTTCTTAAAAAAAATGTCAAATTCGTGAGTACACACGTATTTCTATCCAAAGATTCATGTTCGCTTCCATAAACATATGTTTTTGCTGGTGTATCGGAAAAAAGTAGAAAAAACGTCGTTTCTCGAGGTACAAATGAGTTTTTTGTATATACATTAACAAAACTACAAATTGCAGCCGATTGTGATCATTCTTTCGGAATGTGTTTAACATTCACAATGAAACAGCATTTTATCACTCGTTTCGATTTTCCACTCATACAAAAATTCTCTAAATTCGTCGTTTTTCCGAGTTTTGAGCTATATAATCACTAATAAATTCTACAGATTACATCGAATATTTCTAGTTTCTTAAAAAATATGTCAAATTCATGTGCACACACGTATTTCTATGCAAAGGTCCTTCTTCATGTCCAGAAATATGTGTCTTTGTTAGTGTATAGGATAAAGTGGAAAAAACGTCGTTTCTCGAGCTAGAAATGAGTTTTTTGTATATACAAATTGCACCCGGTTCTGCTAATTAATTCTGAAAGTGTTCAGCATTCACAATGAAATCGAATTTTATCAATCGTTTCGATTTTCCACTCATAAAAAATATCTCTAAAAAATTGTTTTTTGCGAGATTTTAAGCTATATATTCATGAATAATATCTACAAATCCTATCGGGTTTCTCTAGTTTCTTAAATAAAAGTCAAATTCGTGTGTACACACGTCTTTTTATCCAAAGATTCATGTTCGCGTCCAGAAATATATGCGTTTTCTACTGTATCGTAAAAAGTGGAAAAATCGTTGTTTCTCGAGTTAGAAATAAGTTTTTTGTATATACAAATTAAAACCGATTCTGCTCATTCATTCTGAATGTGTTTAGCATTCACAATGAAACCGCACTTTATCACTCGTTTCGAATATCTGCTCATACATAATTTCTCTAAAAAAATTTGATTTTTGGGAGGATTTTAAGCTATATAATCAGGAATAAATTCTACAAATCCCATCGGATAACTCTAGGTCCTTAACAAAAATGTCAAATTCGTGTGTACACACGTATTTCTATCCACAGTTTCATGTTCGCTTCCAGTAATATACGTGTTTGTTTGTGTATCGTAAAGAGTGGAAAAATCTTCGTTTCTCGACCTAGAAATGCGTTTTATATATATACATTAATAAAACTTTCAAATACCATCGGATTTCTCTAGTTTGTGAAAAATAAGTCCAATTCGTGTGTACACACGTTTTTCTATCCAAAGATTCATTTTCGCATTCAGAAATATATGTGTTTTCTAGTGTAAAGAAAAAGTGGAAAAATCGTCGTTTCTCCAGCTACAAATAAGTTTTTTGTATATATATTGATAAAACCTACAAATTGCAACGGATTGTGCTAATTCATTCTCAATGTGTTTAGCATTCACAATGAAACCGCATTTTATCACTCGTTTCGATTTTCCACTCATGCAAAATGTCTCTAAAAATTTGGTTTTTGCGAGATTTTCAGCTATTTAATCATGAATAAAATCTACAGATCTCATCATATTTCTCTAGTTTCTAAAAAATATTACTAATTCGTGAGTACACACGTATTTCTATCCAAAGTTTCATGTTCGCATCCATTAATACATGCGTTTGGTAGTGTATGGTGAAAAGTGGAAAAATCGTCTTCTCTCGAGCTAGAAATGAGTTTCATGTATATGCATTAAAAACCTACAAGTTGCAACCGATTGTGCTAACTCTTTCTGAATGTGTTTAACATTCACAATTCAACCGCATTCTTATCACTGGTTTCAATTTTCCACTCTAAAAAAATTTCTCTCAAAATTTGGTTTTTCCTATATTTTAAGCTATACAATTATCAATAAAATCTACAAATCCCATCGGATACCTCAAATTTCTTAAAAAAAGTCAAATTGGTGTGTACACACGTATTTCTATCCAAAGGTTCATGTTCGCGTACAGAAATATATGCGTTTGATAGTGTATGGTGAAAAGAGGAAAAATCGTTTTTCTCGAGCTAGAAATAAGTTTTTTGTATATAAATTAACAAAACTACAAATTGCAGCCGATTGTGCTAATTATTTCCGAATGTGTTTCACATTCACAATGAAACTGCATTTTATCACTCGTTTCGTTTTTCCACTCATACAAAACTTCTCTAAAATCGTGGTTTTTGTGAGTTTTGAGCTATATAATCACTAATAAATTCCAGAGATCCCATCGGTATGTCTAGTTTCCTAAAAAAAAAAAATCAAATTAATGTGTACACACGTATTGCTATGCAAAGGTCCTTCTTCATGTCCAGAAATATGTGTCTTTGTTAGTGTATAGGATAAAGTGGAAAAAACGTCGTTTCTCGAGCTAGAAATGAGTTTTTTGTAAATACAAATTGCACACGATTCTGCTAATTAATTCTGGAAGTGTTCAGCATTCACAATGAAACCGCATTTTATCAATCGTTTCGATTTTCCAATCATAAAAAATATCTCTAAAAATTTGGTTCTTGCGAGATTTTAAGCAATATAATCATGAAAATAATCTACAAATCCCATCGGGTTTCTCTAGTTTTTAAAAAAAAAAGACAAATTCGTGTGTACACACGTCTTTCTATCCAAAGATTAATGTTCGCGTCCAGAAATATATGCGTTTGCTACTGTATCGTAAGAAGTGGAAAAATCGTTGATTCTCGAGTTAGAAATAAGTTTTTTGTATATACAAATTGCAACCGATTCTGCTAATTCATTCTGAATGTGTTTAGCATTCACAATGAAACCGCACTTTATCACTCGTTTCGAATATCTACTCATACAAAATTTCTCTAAAAAAATTTGATTTTTGCAAAACTTTTAAGCTATATAATCAGGAATAAAAGCTACAAATCCCATCGGATAACTCTAGGTCCTTAGAAAAATGTCAAATTCGTGTGTACACACGTATTTCTATCCACAGTTTCATGTTCGCGTCCAGAAATTTACGTGTTTGTTTGTGTATCGAAAAGAGTGGAAAAATCTTCGTTTGTCGAACTAGAAATGCGTTTTATGTATATACATTTATAAAACCTACAAATACCATCGGATTTCTCTAGTTTGTGAAAAAAAAGTCAAATTCGTGTGTACACACATATTACTATCCAAAGATTCATTTTCGCATTCGGAAATATATGTGTGTTCTTGTGTATCGAAAAAGGTGGAAAAATCGTCGTTTCTCGAGCAATAAATGAGTTTTTTGTATATATATTAATAAAACCTACAAATTGCAACAGATTGTGCTAATTCATTCTCAATGTGTTTAGCATCCAAAATGAAACCGCATTTTATCACTCGTTTCGATTTTCCGCTCTAACAAAATTTCCCTAAAAATTTGGTTTTTGCGAGATTTCAAGCTATATAATCAGGAATAAAATCTACAAATCCCATCGGATAACTCTAGCTTCTGAAAAAAATGTGAAATTCATGTGTACACACGTATTTCTATCCAAAGATTCATGTTCGCGTACAGAAATATATGTGTTTGCTAGAGTATCGGTGAAACTGGAAAAATCGTCGTTTCTCGAGCTGCAAATGAGTTTTTTGTATATATATTAATAAAACCTACAAATTGCAACAGATTGTGCTAATTCATTCTCAATGTTTTTAGCATTCAAAATGAAACCGCATTTTATCACTCGTTTCGATTTTCCACTCATGCAAGAAGTCTCTAAAAATTTGGGTTTTGCGATATTTTCAGCTATATAATCATGAATAAAATCTACAAATCCCATCGCATTTCTCTGCTTTCTTAACAAATGTCAAATTCGTGTGTACACACGTATTTCTATCCAAAGATTCATGTCCGCGTCCAGAAATATATGTGTTTGCTCTTGTATCGGAAAAAGTGAAAAAATCGTCGTTTCTCGAGCTACAAATGAGTTTTTTGTATATATATTAATAACACCTACAAATTGCAATCGATTCTGCTAATTCTTTCTGAATGTGTTTAACATTCACTATGAAACCGCATTTTATCACTCGTTTCGATTTTCCACTCTTACAATAGTTCTCTATGAACTTGGTTCCTGCGAGCTTTCAAGTTATATAATCATGAATAATATCTACAAATCCCATCGGATTTCTCTAGTTTATTAAAAAAAAGTCAAATTCGTGTGTACACACGTATTTCTATCCAAAGATTCTTGTTCCCTTCCAGAAATATATGTGTTTGATAGTGTATCGGGAAAAGTGAAAAAATCGTCGTTTCTCGAGCTAGAAATGAGTTTTTTGTATCTACATTAAAAGAAAGTACAAATTGCAACCGATTGTGCTAATTCTTTCTGAATATGTATAACATTCACAATTCAAACGTATTTTTGGCACTTGTTTCGAATTTCCAAGCATACAAAATTTCTCTATAAATTTGGTTTTTGCGAGATTTTAAGCTTTATAATCGTCAATTAAATCTACATATCCCATCGGATTTCTCTAGTTTCTTAAAAAATGTCAAATTCGTGTGTGCACATGTATTTCTATCCAAAGGTTCATATTCGCGTACAGAAATAAATGTGTTTGTTAGTGTATGGCGAAAAGTGGAAAAATCGTCTTTTCTCGAGCTAGAAACGTTTTTTTTTATATACATTAATAAAACATACAAATTGCAACGATTCTGCTAATTCTTTCTGAATGTGTTTAACATTCACAATGAAACCGCATTTTATCATTCGTTTCGATTTTCCACTCATACAAAAGTTCTCTAAAATCTTGGATTTTGCGAGTTTTTAGCTATATATTCAGTCAAAAATTCTACAGATCCCTTCGGAAATCTCTAGTTTCTTAAGAAAATGTCAAATTCATGTGTACACACGTATTTCTACGCAAAGATCCTTCTTCATGTCCAGATTTATATGTCTCTGCTAGTGTATCGGAAAAAGTGGAAAAATCGTCGTTTTTCGAGCTACAAATGAGTTTTTTGTACACATATTAATAAAACTTACAAATTGCAACGATTCTGCTAATTCTTTCTGAATGTGTTTAACATTCACAATGAAACCGCATTTTTATCACTCGTTTCGATTTTCCACTCATACAAAAGTTCTCTAAAATCTTGGATTTTGCGAGTTTTGAGCTATATAATCACTAATAAATTCTACAGATCCCATCGAAAATCTCTAGTTTCTTAAGCAAAGTTCCTTCTTCATGTCCAGAAATATATTTTTCTGTTAGTGTATAGGATAATGTGGAAAAAACGTCGCTTCTCGAGCTAGAAATTAGTTTTTTGTATATACAAATTGCAACCGATTCTGCTAATTCATTCTGAATGTGTTTAGCATTCACAATGAACCTGCATTTTATCAACCGTTTCGATTTTACACTCATTCAGAATTTCTCTAATAATTTCGTTTTTGCGAGACTGTAAACTATATAATCAAGAATAAAATCTACAAATCCCATCGGGTTTCTCTAGTTTCTTAAAAACAGAGTCAAATTCGTGTGAACACACGTATTTCTATCCAAAGATTCATGTTCGCATCCAGAAATATATGTGTTTCCAAGAGTATCGAAAAAAGTGGAAAAAATCGCCGTTTCTCCAGCTTCAAATGAGTTTTTGTATATACATTAATAAATAAGCTACAAATTACAAACGACTCTGCTAATTTTTTCTGAATGTGTTTTACATTCACAATGAAACCGCATTTTATAACACGTTTCGATTTTCCACTCATACAAAAGTTCTGTAAAAACTTGGTTCTTGTGAGATTTTAAGCTATATAATCCTGAATAAAATATCCAAATAACATCGGATTTCTCTACTTCCTTAAAAGAATGTCAAATTCATGTTTACACACGTATTTCTATGCAAAGATACTTGTTCGTGTACTGAAATATATGTGTTTGTTATTGTAAAGTAAAAAGTGGAAAATACGACGTTTCTCGAACTAGAAATGAGTTTTTTGTATATAACTCAATAAAACCTAAAAATACCAACCGATTGTGATGATTCTTTCTGAATGTGTTTACCATTAACAAAGGAACCGCATTTTATCACTCGTTTCGATTTTTCAATCATATATATTTCCTCTAAAAATTTGGTTTTTGCGAGATTTTAAGCTATATATTCATGAATAAAATCTACAAATTCCATCGGATTTCTTTAGTTTCTTAAAGAAATGTCATATTCGTGTGTACACACGTATTTCTATCCAAGGATTCATGTTCGCGTCCAGAAATATATGCGTTTGCTAGTGTATCGTAAAAAGTGGAAAAATCAATGTTTCTAGAGCTAGAAATGATTTTTTTATATATAAATTGCATCCGATCGTCCTAATTCATTCTGAATGTGTTTAGCATTCACAACGAAACCGCATTTTATCACTCGTTTCGATTTTCAACTCATACATAGTTCCTCTAAAAATTTAGGTTTTGCGAGATTTTCAGCTATATAATCAGGAATAAAATCAACAAATCAAATCGGATTTCTCTAGTTTGTGAAAAAAAATGTCAAATTCGTGTGTAGACACGTATTTCTACCCAAGGTTCATTTTCGCAATCAGAAATTTAAGTGTTTCCTAGTGTATCGCAAAAGTGGAAAATTTGTAGTTTCTCAAGCTACAAATGAGTTTTTTGTATATACATTAATAAAACCTACAAATTGCAAACCGATTCTGCTACTTTTTTCTGAATGTATTTAACATTCACAATGAAACCGCATTTTATCACTCGTTTCGATTTTCCACTCATACAAAACTTCTCTAAAAACTTGGTTCTTGCGAGTTTTTAAGCAATATAATCATGAATAAAGACTACAAATCACATCAGACTTCTCTAATTTCTTAAAAAAAATGGCAAATTCATGTTTACACACGTATTTCTAAGCAAAGATACTTGTTCGCGTACAGAAATATATGTGTTTGTTAGTGTATAGTAAAAAGTGGAAAATACGTCGTTTCTCGATCTAGAATTGATTTTTTTTGTACATATGATAATAAAAAATAAAAATTTCAACCGATTGTGCTAATTGACTCTGAATGTGTTTAACATTCACAATGAAACCGCATTTTATCACACGTTTCGATTTTCCACTCATACAAATGATCTCTAAAATCTTCGTTTTTGCGAGTTTTGAGCTATATAATCACTAATATATTCTACATATCCCATCGGATATCTCTAGTTTCTTAAAAAAAATGTCAAATTCATGTGTACACACGTATTTCTATGCAAAGATCCTTCTTCATGTCCAGAAATTTATGTCTTTGTTAGTGTAAAGTATAATGTGGAAAAAACGTCGTTTCTCGAGCTAGAAATGATTTTTTTTAGATACAAATTGCAACCGATTCTGCGAATTGACTCTGAATGTGTTTAGCATAAACAATGAAACCGCATTTTATCAATCGTTTCGATTCTCCACTAATACAAAATTTCTCCAAAAATTTGGTTTTTGCAAGATTTTAAGCTATATAATCAGGAATAAAATCTACAATTCCCATCGGATAACTCTAGGTTCTTAAACAAATGTCAAATTCGTGTGTACCCACGTATTTCTATCCACAGTTTCATGTTCGCGTCCAGAAATTTACGTGTTTGTTTGTGTATCGAAAAGAGTGGAAAAATCTTCGTTTGTCGAACTAGAAATGCGTTTTATGTATATACATTTATAAAACCTACAAATACCATCGGATTTCTCTAGTTTGTGAAAAAAAAGTCAAATTCGTGTGTACACACATATTACTATCCAAAGATTCATTTTCGCATTCGGAAATATATGTGTGTTCTTGTGTATCGAAAAAGGTGGAAAAATCGTCGTTTCTCGAGCAATAAATGAGTTTTTTGTATATATATTAATAAAACCTACAAATTGCAACAGATTGTGCTAATTCATTCTCAATGTGTTTAGCATCCAAAATGAAACCGCATTTTATCACTCGTTTCGATTTTCCGCTCTAACAAAATTTCCCTAAAAATTTGGTTTTTGCGAGATTTCAAGCTATATAATCAGGAATAAAATCTACAAATCCCATCGGATAACTCTAGCTTCTGAAAAAAATGTGAAATTCATGTGTACACACGTATTTCTATCCAAAGATTCATGTTCGCGTACAGAAATATATGTGTTTGCTAGAGTATCGGTGAAACTGGAAAAATCGTCGTTTCTCGAGCTGCAAATGAGTTTTTTGTATATATATTAATAAAACCTACAAATTGCAACAGATTGTGCTAATTCATTCTCAATGTTTTTAGCATTCAAAATGAAACCGCATTTTATCACTCGTTTCGATTTTCCACTCATGCAAGAAGTCTCTAAAAATTTGGGTTTTGCGATATTTTCAGCTATATAATCATGAATAAAATCTACAAATCCCATCGCATTTCTCTGCTTTCTTAACAAATGTCAAATTCGTGTGTACACACGTATTTCTATCCAAAGATTCATGTCCGCGTCCAGAAATATATGTGTTTGCTCTTGTATCGGAAAAAGTGAAAAAATCGTCGTTTCTCGAGCTACAAATGAGTTTTTTGTATATATATTAATAACACCTACAAATTGCAATCGATTCTGCTAATTCTTTCTGAATGTGTTTAACATTCACTATGAAACCGCATTTTATCACTCGTTTCGATTTTCCACTCTTACAATAGTTCTCTATGAACTTGGTTCCTGCGAGCTTTCAAGTTATATAATCATGAATAATATCTACAAATCCCATCGGATTTCTCTAGTTTATTAAAAAAAAGTCAAATTCGTGTGTACACACGTATTTCTATCCAAAGATTCTTGTTCCCTTCCAGAAATATATGTGTTTGATAGTGTATCGGGAAAAGTGAAAAAATCGTCGTTTCTCGAGCTAGAAATGAGTTTTTTGTATCTACATTAAAAGAAAGTACAAATTGCAACCGATTGTGCTAATTCTTTCTGAATATGTATAACATTCACAATTCAAACGTATTTTTGGCACTTGTTTCGAATTTCCAAGCATACAAAATTTCTCTATAAATTTGGTTTTTGCGAGATTTTAAGCTTTATAATCGTCAATTAAATCTACATATCCCATCGGATTTCTCTAGTTTCTTAAAAAATGTCAAATTCGTGTGTGCACATGTATTTCTATCCAAAGGTTCATATTCGCGTACAGAAATAAATGTGTTTGTTAGTGTATGGCGAAAAGTGGAAAAATCGTCTTTTCTCGAGCTAGAAACGTTTTTTTTTATATACATTAATAAAACATACAAATTGCAACGATTCTGCTAATTCTTTCTGAATGTGTTTAACATTCACAATGAAACCGCATTTTATCATTCGTTTCGATTTTCCACTCATACAAAAGTTCTCTAAAATCTTGGATTTTGCGAGTTTTTAGCTATATATTCAGTCAAAAATTCTACAGATCCCTTCGGAAATCTCTAGTTTCTTAAGAAAATGTCAAATTCATGTGTACACACGTATTTCTACGCAAAGATCCTTCTTCATGTCCAGATTTATATGTCTCTGCTAGTGTATCGGAAAAAGTGGAAAAATCGTCGTTTTTCGAGCTACAAATGAGTTTTTTGTACACATATTAATAAAACTTACAAATTGCAACGATTCTGCTAATTCTTTCTGAATGTGTTTAACATTCACAATGAAACCGCATTTTTATCACTCGTTTCGATTTTCCACTCATACAAAAGTTCTCTAAAATCTTGGATTTTGCGAGTTTTGAGCTATATAATCACTAATAAATTCTACAGATCCCATCGAAAATCTCTAGTTTCTTAAGCAAAGTTCCTTCTTCATGTCCAGAAATATATTTTTCTGTTAGTGTATAGGATAATGTGGAAAAAACGTCGCTTCTCGAGCTAGAAATTAGTTTTTTGTATATACAAATTGCAACCGATTCTGCTAATTCATTCTGAATGTGTTTAGCATTCACAATGAACCTGCATTTTATCAACCGTTTCGATTTTACACTCATTCAGAATTTCTCTAATAATTTCGTTTTTGCGAGACTGTAAACTATATAATCAAGAATAAAATCTACAAATCCCATCGGGTTTCTCTAGTTTCTTAAAAACAGAGTCAAATTCGTGTGAACACACGTATTTCTATCCAAAGATTCATGTTCGCATCCAGAAATATATGTGTTTCCAAGAGTATCGAAAAAAGTGGAAAAAATCGCCGTTTCTCCAGCTTCAAATGAGTTTTTGTATATACATTAATAAATAAGCTACAAATTACAAACGACTCTGCTAATTTTTTCTGAATGTGTTTTACATTCACAATGAAACCGCATTTTATAACACGTTTCGATTTTCCACTCATACAAAAGTTCTGTAAAAACTTGGTTCTTGTGAGATTTTAAGCTATATAATCCTGAATAAAATATCCAAATAACATCGGATTTCTCTACTTCCTTAAAAGAATGTCAAATTCATGTTTACACACGTATTTCTATGCAAAGATACTTGTTCGTGTACTGAAATATATGTGTTTGTTATTGTAAAGTAAAAAGTGGAAAATACGACGTTTCTCGAACTAGAAATGAGTTTTTTGTATATAACTCAATAAAACCTAAAAATACCAACCGATTGTGATGATTCTTTCTGAATGTGTTTACCATTAACAAAGGAACCGCATTTTATCACTCGTTTCGATTTTTCAATCATATATATTTCCTCTAAAAATTTGGTTTTTGCGAGATTTTAAGCTATATATTCATGAATAAAATCTACAAATTCCATCGGATTTCTTTAGTTTCTTAAAGAAATGTCATATTCGTGTGTACACACGTATTTCTATCCAAGGATTCATGTTCGCGTCCAGAAATATATGCGTTTGCTAGTGTATCGTAAAAAGTGGAAAAATCAATGTTTCTAGAGCTAGAAATGATTTTTTTATATATAAATTGCATCCGATCGTCCTAATTCATTCTGAATGTGTTTAGCATTCACAACGAAACCGCATTTTATCACTCGTTTCGATTTTCAACTCATACATAGTTCCTCTAAAAATTTAGGTTTTGCGAGATTTTCAGCTATATAATCAGGAATAAAATCAACAAATCAAATCGGATTTCTCTAGTTTGTGAAAAAAAATGTCAAATTCGTGTGTAGACACGTATTTCTACCCAAGGTTCATTTTCGCAATCAGAAATTTAAGTGTTTCCTAGTGTATCGCAAAAGTGGAAAATTTGTAGTTTCTCAAGCTACAAATGAGTTTTTTGTATATACATTAATAAAACCTACAAATTGCAAACCGATTCTGCTACTTTTTTCTGAATGTATTTAACATTCACAATGAAACCGCATTTTATCACTCGTTTCGATTTTCCACTCATACAAAACTTCTCTAAAAACTTGGTTCTTGCGAGTTTTTAAGCAATATAATCATGAATAAAGACTACAAATCACATCAGACTTCTCTAATTTCTTAAAAAAAATGGCAAATTCATGTTTACACACGTATTTCTAAGCAAAGATACTTGTTCGCGTACAGAAATATATGTGTTTGTTAGTGTATAGTAAAAAGTGGAAAATACGTCGTTTCTCGATCTAGAATTGATTTTTTTTGTACATATGATAATAAAAAATAAAAATTTCAACCGATTGTGCTAATTGACTCTGAATGTGTTTAACATTCACAATGAAACCGCATTTTATCACACGTTTCGATTTTCCACTCATACAAATGATCTCTAAAATCTTCGTTTTTGCGAGTTTTGAGCTATATAATCACTAATATATTCTACATATCCCATCGGATATCTCTAGTTTCTTAAAAAAAATGTCAAATTCATGTGTACACACGTATTTCTATGCAAAGATCCTTCTTCATGTCCAGAAATTTATGTCTTTGTTAGTGTAAAGTATAATGTGGAAAAAACGTCGTTTCTCGAGCTAGAAATGATTTTTTTTAGATACAAATTGCAACCGATTCTGCGAATTGACTCTGAATGTGTTTAGCATAAACAATGAAACCGCATTTTATCAATCGTTTCGATTCTCCACTAATACAAAATTTCTCCAAAAATTTGGTTTTTGCAAGATTTTAAGCTATATAATCAGGAATAAAATCTACAATTCCCATCGGATAACTCTAGGTTCTTAAACAAATGTCAAATTCGTGTGTACCCACGTATTTCTATCCACAGTTTCATGTTCGAGTCCAGAAATATAAGTGTTTGTTTGTGTATCGTAAAAAGTGGAAAAATCTTCGTTTCTCGATCTAGAAATGCGTTATATGTATGTACATTAATAAAACCTACAAATACCAACCGATTGTGCTAATGTTTTCTGAATTTGATTAACATTCACAATGAAACGCGCTTTAAAACTCGTTTCGATTTTCCACTCTTACAAAATCTCTCTAAAAATTTTGATTTTGCGAGATTTTCAGCTATATTATCATGAATAATATCTACAAATCCCATCGGATTTCCTTAGTTAGTGAAAAAATGTCAAATTCATGTGTACACACGTATTACTATCCAAAGATTATTTTCGAATTCAGAAATATATGTGTTTCCTTAGTTAGTGAAAAAATGTCAAATTCATGTGTACACACGTATTTCTATCCAAAGATTATTTTCGAATTCAGAAATATATGTGTTTGCTAGTGTATCGGAAAAAAGTGGAAAAATCGTCGTTTCTCGAGCTAGAAATGAGTTTTTCCTATATACATTAATAAAACCTACAAAATGCAACCGATTCTAAAACTCTTTTCTGAATGTGTTTAACATTAACAATGAAACCGCATTTTATCGCTCGTTTCGATTTTCCACTCCTACAATAGTTCTCTAAAAACTTGATTCTTGCGAGTTTTAAGCTATATAATCATGAACAAAATCTACAAATCCCGTCTGATTTCTCTAGTTTCTTAAAAAAAAGTCAAATTCGTGTGTACACACGTATTTCTATTAAAGAATCATGTTCGCGTCCAGAAATATATGCGTTTGCTTGTGTATCGTAAAAAGTGGAAAAATAGTTGTTTCTCGAGCTAGAAATGAATTTTTTGTATATACTAATACCAACCGATTCTGCTAATTCATTCTGAATATGTTTATCATTCACAATGAAACTGCATTTTATCAGTCGTTTCGATTCTCTACTCATAAAAAATTTCTCTAAAAAATTTTGATTTTGCGAGATTTTAAGCTATATAATCATGAATAAAATCTACAAATCCCATCGGATTTCTCTAGTTTCTTACAAAAATGTCAGATTCGTGTGTACACACGTATTTCTATCCAAAGATTCATGATCGCATTCACAAATATATGCGTTTGCTAGCGTACCGGAAAAGTGGAAAATTCGTCGTTAGTCGAAGTAGAAATATGTGTTTTGTTTATTCTTTAATAAAATCTACAAATTGCAAACTATTGCGCTAATTCCTTCTGAATGAGTTTAACATTCACAATGAAACCGCATTTTATCACTCGTTCCGAATTTCTACTCATACAAAATTTCTCTAAAAATTTGGTTTTTGCAAGATTTTAAGCTATATAATCAGGAATAAAATTTACAAATCCCATCGGATATCTCTAGGTCTTATAAAAATGTCAAGTTCGTGTGTACACACGTATTTCTATCGACAGCTTCGAGTTCGCGTCAAGAAATGTATATGTTTGTTAGTGTATCGTAAAATGTGGAAAAAATGTCGTTTCTCGACCTAGAAATGCGTTTTTTGTATATCCATTAAAAAAACTTACAAATACCAACCGATTGCCTAATTTTTTCTGAATTTATTTTAACACTCACAATGAAACCATATTTTATCACTCGTTTCGATTTTCAACTCTTACAAAATTATTCTAAAAGCTGGGTTTTTTTTTCGAGTTTTTAAGCTATATAATCATCAATAAAGTCTACAAATCCCATCAGATTTCCCTAGTTTCTTAAACAAATGTCAAATTATGTTTACACACGTATTTCTATGCAAAGATTCTTGTTCCCGTACAGAAATATATGTTTGTTAGGGGATAGTAAAAAGTGGAAAAAACGTCGTTTCTCGAGCTAGAAATGAGTTTTTTGTATATACGTTAATAGAACCTAAATATACCAACCGATTGTGCTAATTCCTTCTCAATGTGTTTAACATTCACAATGAAACCGCATTTTATCACTTGATTCGATTTTCCACTCTTACAAAATTTCTAAAAAATTTTGGTTTTTGCGAGATTTTAAGCTATATATTCATTAATGAACACTACAAATCCCATCGGATTTCTCTAGTTTCTCAAAAAATGTCAAATTCGTGTGTACACGCGTATTTCTATCCAAAGATTAATGTTCGCGTCCAGAAATATATGTGTTTGCTAGTGTATCGGAAAAAGTGGAAAAATCGTCGTTTCTCGTGCTAGAAATGAGTTTTTTGTATGTACATTAAAAAAACCTATTAATTGCAAACGATTGTTCTAATTCCTTCTGAATGTGTTTCACAGTCACAATGAAACCGCATTTTATCACTCGTTTCGATTATCCACTCATACAAAATTCTCTAAAATCTTGGTTTTTGCGAGTTTTGAGCAATATAATCATTAAAAAAAATCACAAATCCCAACGGATATCACTAGTTTCTTAAAAAAAAAATGTCAAATTCATGTGTACACACGTATTTCTATGCAAAGATACTTGTTCGCGTCTAGAAATATATGTGTTTGCTAGTGTATAGATAACGTGGAAAAAAAGTCTTTTCTCGAGCAAGAAATACGTTTTTTGTATATACGTTAATAAAACCTACAAACACCAACCGATTGTGCTAATTTTTCTCAATGTGTTTAACATTCACAATGAAACCGCATTTTATCACTCGTTTCGATTTTTCAATCATACAAAATTTCTCTAAAAATTTGGTTTTTGCGAGATTTTAAGCTTTATAATCATGAATAAAATCTACAAATCCCATCCGATTTCTCTAGTTACTTTAAAAAATGTCAAATTCATGTGTACACACGTATTTCTATGCAAAGATTCTTGTTCGCGTCTAGAAAACAATGTGTTTGTTAGTGTAGAGATAAAGTGGAAAAAAAGTCTTTTCTCGAGCCAGAAATGCGTTTTTTGTATATACGTTAATACAACATACAAATACCAAGCGATTGTGCTAATTCTTTCTGAATGTGTTTAACATTCACAATGAAACCGCATTTTATCACTCGTTTCCATTTTTCAATCATACAAAATTTCTCTAAAATTTGGTTTTTGCGAGATTTTCAGCTACATAATAATGAATAAATTCTACAAATCCCATCGGATTTCTCTAGTTTCCTTAAAAAATATCAAATTCGTGTGTACACATTTAATTCTATCCAAAAATTCACGTTCGCATTCAGAAATATATGTGTTTGCTTGTGTACAGGACAAAGTGGAAAAATCGTCGTTTCTCGAGGTATAAATGAGTTTTTTCCATATACATTAATAGAACCAACAAATTGCAACCGATTATGCTAATTGTTTCTGAATGTGTTTACCATTCCCGATGAAACCGCATTTTATCACTCGTTTCGATTTTCCACTCTGACAAAATTTCTCTATAAATTTGGTTTTTGCGAGATTTTAACTTCTATAATCATGAATAAAATCTACAAATTTCATCGGATTTCTCTAGTTTCTAAAAAAAAATGTCAAATTCGTGTGTACACACGTATTTCTATCCAAAGATTCATGTTCGCGTCCAGAAATATATGTGTTTGCTTGTGTATCGTTAAAAGTGGAAAAATCGTCGTTTCTCGAGCTAGAAATGAGTCTTTCTATATACAAATTGCAACCGATTCTGCTAATTCATTCTGAATATGTTCAGCATTCAAATGAAACCGCATTTTATCACTCGTTTCGATTTTCCACTCATAAAATTTTTCCCTAAAAATTTGGTTTTGCGAAATTTTAAGCTATATAATCATGAATAAAATCTACAAATCTCATCGGATTTCTCTAGTTTCTTTAAAAAAATGTCAAATTCGTGTGTACACACGTTTTTCTATCCAAAGATTCATGTTCGCGTCCAGAAATATATGTGTTTGCTAGTGTATCGGAAAAAGTGGAAAAATCGTCGTTTCTCGAATTACAAATGAGTTTTTTTGTATGTACATCAAAAAACCTACAATTTGCAACCGATTGTTCTAATTCCTTCTGAATGTGTTTAACAGTTACAATGAAAAAGCATTTTATCATTCGTTTCGATTATCCACTCTTACAAAATTCTCTAAAACTTAGTTTTTGCGAGTTTTGAGCAATATAATCATGAATAAAATCCACAAATCCCATCGGATATCTCTAGTTTCTTAAAGAAAATATCAAATTCATGTGTACACACGTATTTCTATGCAAAGATACTTCTTCGCGTCCAGAAATATATGTGTTTGTTAGTGTATAGAATAAAGTGTAAAAAAAGTCGTTTCTCGAGCAAGAAATGTGTTTTTTGTATATACCTTAATAAAACCTACAAACACCAACCGATTGTGCTAATTCTTTCTGAATGTGTTTAACATTCACAATGAAACCGCATTTTATCACTCGTTTCGATTTTTCAATCACACAAAATTTCTCTAAAAATTTGGTTTTTGCAAGAATTTAAGCTCTATAATCACGAATAAAATGTACAAATCCAATCGGATTTCTCTAGTTTCTTTAAAAAATGTCAAATTCTTCTGTACACACGTATTTCTATCCAAAGATACATGTTCGCGTCCAGAAATACATGCGTTTTCTAGTGTATCGTAAAATGTGGAAAAATCGTCGTTTCTCGAGCTAGCAATGCGTTTCTTATATATACATTAATAAAACCAAGAAATTGCAACCGATTACGCTAAATCCTTCTGAATGTGTTTAACATTCGCAATGAAACCGAATTTTATCACTCGTTTCGAATTTCTACTCATACATCATTTCTTTAAAAATTTGGTTTTTGCGAGATTTTAAGCTATATAATCAGGAATAAAATCTACAAATCCCATCGGATATCTCTAGGTTCTTAAAAAAATGTCAAATTCGTGTGTACACACGTATTTCTATCCACAATTTCATGTTCGCGTCCACAAATATATATGTTTGTTAATGAGTCGTAAAATGTGGAAAAAATGTCGTTTCTCGACCTAGAAATGCTTTTTTTGTATATACATTAATCAAACCTACAAATACCAATCGATTTTCCTGATTCTTTCTGAATTTGTTTAACATTCACAATGAAACCGCATTTTATCACTCTTTTCGATTTTCCACTCATACAAAATATCTCTAAAAATTTGGGTTTTGCGAGATTTTCAGCTATATAATCAGGAATAAAATTTACAAATGCCATCGGATATCTCTAGTTTCTGAAAACAATGACAAATTCGTGTGAACAACACGTATTTCTATCCAAAGATTCATCTTCGCGTCCAGAAATATATGTGTTTGCTAGAGTATCGGAAAAAGTGGAAAAAACGTCGTTTCTCGAGATACAAATTCGTTTTTAGTATATACGTTAATAAAACCTAAAAATACCAACCGATTGTGCTAATTCTTTCCGAATGTTTTTAACATTGACAATGCAACCGCTTTTTTATCACTCTTTTCGATTTTCCACTCATACAAAATTACTCTAAAAATTTCTGTTTTGCGAGATTTTAACCTATATAATCATGAATAAAATCTCCAAATCCCATCGGACTTCTCTAGTTTCTTTAAAAAATGTGAAATTCATATGTACACAGGTATTTTTATGCAAAGATACTTGTTCGCATCAAGAAATATATGTGTTTGTTAGTGTACAGTATAAAGTTGAAAAAACGTCGTTTCTCGAGCTAGAAATGCGTTTTTTGTATATACGTTAATAAAACCAAAAATACCAACCCATTGTGCTCATTCTTCCTGAATGTGTTTCACATTGACAATGCAACCGCTTTTTTTATAACTCGTTTTGATTTTCCACTCATACAAAATTTCTCTAATAATTTGGTTTTTGCGTGATTTTCAGCTTATAATCATGAATAAAATCTACAAATCCCATCGGATTTCTCTAGTTTCTTAGAAAAATGTCAAATTCGTGTGTATACATGTATTTCTATCCAAAGATTCATGTTAGCGTACAGAAATATATGCGTTTGGTAGTGTATGGTGAAAAGTGGAAAAATCGTCTTTTCTGGAGCTAGAAATGCGTTTTTTTGTATATACATTAATAGAACCTACAAATTGCAACCGATTGTGCTAATTGTTTCCGATTGTGTTTAACATTCCTAATGAAACAGCATTTTATCACTCGTTTCGATTTTCCACTCATACAAAATTTCTCTACAAATTTGGTTTTTGCTAGATTTTAAGCTCTATAATAATGAATAAAATCTACAAATCCCATCGGCTTTCTCTAGTTTCTTTAAAAAATGACAGATTCGTGTGTACACACGTATTTCTACGCAAAGATTCATGTTCGCCTACAGAAATATATGCGTTTGGTAGAGTATGATGAAAAGTGGAAAAATCGTATTTTTCCGAGCTAGAAATGCGTTTTTTTGTATATACATTAATAGAACCTACCAATTGCAATCGATTCTGCTAATTCATTCTGAACGTGTTTAGCATTCCCAATGGAAAAGCATTTTATCACTCGTGTAGATTTTCCACTCATTCAAAAGTTCTCTAAAAATTTGGTTTTTGCGAGATTTTAATCTATACTTATTATCAAGAATACAATCTACATAGCCCATCGGATTTCTCTAGTTTCTTAAAAAAGTGTCAAATTCCTGTGTACACACGTATTTCTATCCACAGTTTCATGTTCGCTTCCAGAAATATATGTGTTTGTTAATGTATCGTAAAAAGTGGAAAAATCATTCTTTCTCGAGCTAGAAATGAGTTTTTTCTATATACAATTTGAAACCGATTCCGCTAATTCAATCTGAATGTGTTTAGCATTCACAATGAAACCGCATTTTATCACTCGTTTCGATTTTCCAACCATAATAATTTTTCTAAAATTTTGGTTTTTGCGAGATTTTAAGCTATATAATCATGAATAAAAACTACAAATCCCATCGGATTTCTCTAGTTTCTTAAACAAATGTCAAATTCGTGTGTACACACGTATTTCTATCTAAAGTTTCATGTTCGCGTACAGAAATATATGCGTTTGCTAGTGTATGGTGAAAAGTGAAAAAATCGTCTTTACTCAAGCTAGAAATGTGTTTTTTGTATATACGTTAAAAAAAGCTACAAATTGCAACCGACTGTGCTAATTCTTTCAGAATGTGTTTAACAGTCACAATTAAACCGCATTTTTCACTCGTTTCGATTTTCCACTCTTACATAATATCTCTAAAAATTTGGTTTTTGCGAGATTTTAAGCTATATAATCAGGCGTAAATCTACAAATCCCATCGGATATATCTAGGTTCTTAAAAAAAATGTCAAATTCGTGTGTACACACGTATTCTATCCAAAGATTCATGTTTGCATTCAGAAATATATGCGTATGCTAGTGTATCGGAAAAAGTGAAAAAATCGTCGTTACTCCAGCTAGAAATGCGTTTTTTGAATATACATTAACAAAACCTACTAATACCAAACTATTGTGCTAATTCTTTCTGAATTTGTTTAACATTCACAATGAAACCTCATTTTATCACTCGTTTCGAATTTCTACTGATACAAAATTACTCTAAAAATTTCGGTTTTGCGAGATTTTCAGCTATATACTCATGAATATAACCTACAACTCCCATCGGATATCTCAAGGTTTTTAAAAAAAATTTCAAATTCGTGTGTACAAATGTATTTCTATCCACAGTTTCATGTTCGCGTCCAGAAATACAGGGTGTTTCAAAAAAACGGGGCATAATTTCAGGTATGTATTTCCCACATGTAGATAATCAAAATAGTTCATTACAACATGTGTCCGGAAATGTTTCATTTCCGAGTTATGGCCTTCACAACATTGAAATTCACCGGAACGTTTTTCTTTCCGCAGGCCGTTGTCATTACAGAAGATGTTCAAAATGTCCACTTCCTGCTTGAATACAGACCTCACCTCGATGTCTCATTGACCTGCGAACACGATCCCAACTCCAGGTGTATTGCGTATGTCCTCAGAACATGCCACAATTCGATCCGAAGGGATTCCAAATCAGGCAACGGAGACGAATAAACCAATGATTTTAAATGGCCCCACAAGTAGAAATCGAGAAGGTTCAGATCAGGTGAGCGTGGAGGCCAAGCAATTGGGCTACCTCTACCTATCCATCGATCAGGAAATCTTCGAGCCAAGTACCGGCGAGCCATAATACTAAAGTGTGCAGGAGCGCCATCATGCAAGAAGTGAATGTGATGACGATTGATCAGTGGAGTGATTTCCAGGAAGTTTGTGTACGCCTGCCCCGTAAGTCTGTTTAAAAGTACATGGGGTCCAACTAATCGATCACCAATGATACCGGCCCACATGTTGAGGGAGAACCGCACCTGATGATGAGATGGAACAGTTGCACGTGGGTTTTCATACGCCCATACATGCTGATTGTGGAAATTTGTTATGCCATCTAAGTGTGAACTGTGCTTCATCTGTAAATAATACTAAGGCAGGAAAGTTCGGATTTACACCACACTGCTGCAAGAACCATTGACAGAACCTCACTCGTGCAGGGTAATCTGCTGGTGACAGGGCCTGTACACGTTGCAAATGATAAGGATACAATTGATACTCTTTCAACAGTCTCCAGACACTTGTATGAGGAACATTGACTTGCAACGCTACCCTTCGTGTGCTGATAGAAGGAGTCATGTTCGTTCACAGCCTCCAGAATTTCCTCCTGTACTTCTGGAGTTGTAGATCTTGGTCGTCCCCTTCCCAAACCAGGAGAGTTAAATTTTCCATACTCGCACAGACGGTAATGGAGACGTACAAATGTCTTCCGATCTGGACATTGTCGCTGTGGGTACCTCTCCTGGTACAAACGACGAGCCAGCGCAGCATTGCCGTCCGCCTTACCGTACATGTAGTGTATCTCTGCCAGCTCTTGATTTGAATACATGTCGCACAGTCTAACGCCTACACAACACAGAATGTAACCTTCGCCTCGGAATGAACTCTCAGAGTGCCATCTTAATGTCTCCTTTGGCGGCAACGACCTGCGGAAAGAAAAACGCTCCAGTGAATTTCAATGTTGTGAATGCCATAACTCGGAAATAAAGCATTTCCGGATACATGTTGTAATGATCTATTTTGATTGTCTGCATGTGGGAAATACATACCTGAAATTATGCTCCGTATTTTTTAAACACCCTGTATATGTGTTTCTTAGTGTATCGTAAAAAGTGGAAAAACCGTCGTTCCTCGACCTAGAATTGCGTTTTTTGTATATATATAAATAACACCTACAAATACCAACCGATTCTGCTAATTCTTTCTGAATTTGCTTAACATTCACAAAGAAACCGCATTTTATCACTCGTTTCGATTTTCCACTCAAACAAATTTTCTCTAAAAATTTGTGTTTTGCGAGATTTTCAGCTATATAATCATGAATAAAATCTACAAATCCCATCGGATTTCTCTAGTTTCTGATAAAAATGTCACATTCGTGTGTACACATGTATCTCTATCCAAAGATTCATGTCCGCTTCCAGAAATATATGAGTTTGCTTCTGTATCGGAAAAAGAGGAAATATCGTCGTTTTTCCAGCAACAAATGAGTTTTGTGTATATACATTAATAAAACCTACAAATTGCAACCGATTCTATCCGAAGATTCATGTTCGCGTCCAGAAATATATGCGTTTGCCAGTGTATCGTACAAAGTGGAAAAATCGTCGTTTCTCGACCTAGAAATGAGTTTTATGTATATACAAATTTAAACCGATTCTGCTAATTCATTCTGAATGTGTTTAGGTTTCAAATGAAACCGCATTTTTGATTTTCCACTAATACAAAATTTCTCTAAAAATTTGGTTTTACGATATTTTAAGCAACATAATCATGAATAAAATCTACAAATCCCATCGCATTTCTCTAGTTTCTTAAAAAAAAATGTCAAATACGTGTGTACACACGTATTTCTATCCAAAGGTTTATCTTCGCGTACAGAAATGTATGCGTTTGCTAGTGTATGGTGAAAAGTGGAAAAATCGTCTTTACTCGGGATAGAAATGAGTTTTTTTGTATATACATTAATAAAGCCTACAAATTGCAAACGAGTCTTCTAATTCCTTCTGAATGTGTTTAACAGTCACAATGAAACCGCATTTTATCACTCGTTTCGATTTTCCACTCATACAAAAATCTCTAAAAACTTGTTTTTTGCGAGATTTGAGC
Organism: Periplaneta americana; assembly: GCF_040183065.1. Taxonomy (NCBI): domain Eukaryota; kingdom Metazoa; phylum Arthropoda; class Insecta; order Blattodea; family Blattidae; genus Periplaneta; species Periplaneta americana. The sequence continues at coordinate 87,087,103 of NC_091130.1, read as the reverse complement.
AATATAATCGTGAATAATATCTACAAATCCCATCGGATTTCTCTAGTATCTTAAAATAAGTCAAATTAATGTTTACACACGTATTTCTATGCAAAGATACATCTTCGCGTCCAGAAATATATGTGTTTGTTAGTGTATACGATAAAGTAGAAAAAACGTCGTTTCTCGAGCTAGAAATGCGTTTTTTTATACGTTAATAAAACCTACTAATACCAACCGATTGTGCTAATTCTTTCTGAAAGTGTTTAATATCCACAATGAAACCACATTTTATCACTCGTATCGATTTTTCAATCATACAAAATTTCTCTAAAAATTTGGTTTTTGCGAGAATTTAAACTCTATAATCATGAATAAAATCTACAAATCCCATCGGAACTCTCTAGTTTCTTAAAAAAAACGTCAAATTTGTGTGTACACACGTATTTCTATCCAAAGATTCATGTTCGCGTACAGCAATATAGGCTTTTGATAGTGTATGGTGAAAAGTGGAAAAATCGTCTTTTCTCGAGCTAGAAACGTGTTTTTTTTTTTTTTGTATATATATAAATAAAACCTACAAACTGCAACCGATTCTGCTAATTCTTTCTCAATGTGTTTAACGTTCACAATGAAACCGCATTTTATCTCTCGTTTCGATTTTCCACTCATACAAAATTTCTCTAAAAATTTGGTTTTTGCCAGATTTTAAGCTCTATAATCATGAATAAAATCTACAAATCCCATCGGCTTTCTCTAGTTTCTTTAAAAAATGTCAAATTCGTGTGTACACAAGCATTTCTATACAAAGATTCATGTTCACGTACAGATATATATGCGTTTGATAGTGTATGGTGAAAAGTGGAAAAATCGTCTTTTCTCGAACTAGAAATGAGTTTTTTGTATATACGTTAATAAAACCCAAAAATACCAACCGATTGTGCTAATTCTTTCTGAATGTCTTTAACATTCACAATGAAACCGCATTTTATCACTCGTTTCAATTTTTCAATGGTACAAAATTTCTCTCAAAATTTGGTTTTTGCGAGATTTTCTGATTTATAATCACGAATAAAATCTACAAATCCCATCAGATTTTTCTAGTTTCTTAAAAAAATGTCAAATTCGTGTGTACACACTTCTTTCTATCCAAAGATTCATGTTCCCATTCAGAAATATATGTGTTTGCTTGTGTATCGCAAAATGTGGAAAAATCGTCGTTTCTTGAGTTAGAAATTAGTTTTTTGTTTATACATTAATAAAATCTACAAATTGCAAACGATTGCGGTAATTTCTTCTGAATGTGTTTACCATTCACAATGGAACCGGATTTTATCACTCGTTTCGAATTTCTAGTCATACAAATTTTCTCTGAAAATTTGGTTTCTGCGAGATTTTAAGCTATATAATCCGGAATACAATCTACAAATCCCATCGGATATCTCTAGGTTCATAAAAAAATGTCAAATTCGTGTGTACACATGTATTTCTATCCACAGTTTCATGTTTGCGTCCAGAAAAATCTATGTTTGTTAGCGTAAATTGTGGAAAAATTGTCGTTTCTCGACCTAGAAACGCGTTTTTTGTATATACATATAAAACCTACAAATACCAAACGATTGTGCTAATTCTTTCTGAATTTGTCTAACATTCACAAGGAAGCCGCATTTTATCACTCGTTTTGAATTTCCACTCCTACAAAATTTCTCTAAAAATTTGGTTTTTGCCAGATTTTAAGCTCTATAATCATGAATAAAATCTACAAATCCCATCGGCTTTCTCTAGTTTCTTTACAAAATGTCAAATTCGTGTGTACACATGTATTTCTATACAAAGATTCATGTTTGCGTACAGATATATATGCGTTTGATAGTGTATGGTGAAAAGTGGAAAAATCGTCTTTTCTCGAGCTAGAAATGAGTTTTTTGTATATACGTTAATAAAACCCAAAAATACCAACCGATTGTGCTAATTCTTTCTGAATGTGTTTAACATTCACAATGAAACCGCATTTTATCACTCGTTTCGATTTTTCAATCATACAAAAGTTCTCTCAAAATTTGGTTTTTGCGAGATTTTCAGAATAAAATCTACAAATCCCATCGGTTTTCTCTAGTTTCTTTAAAAAATGTCAAATTCCTATGTACACAGGTATTTCTATCCAAAGATTCATGTTCCCATTCAGAAATATATGTGTTTGCTTGTGTATGGGAAAAAGTGGAAAAATCGTCGTTTCTTGAGTTAGAAATGAGTTTTTTCTATATACATTAATACAACCTACAAATTGCAACCGATTTTGCTAATTGTTTTTGAATGTGTTTAACATTCACAATGAAACCGCATTGTATCACTCGTTTCGATTTTCCACTCATACAAAATTTGTCTAAAAATTTGGTTTTTGCCAGAATTTAAGCTCTGTAATCATGAATAAAATCTACAAATCCCATCGGATTTCTTAATTTCTTAAAAAAACGTCAAATTCGTGTGTACACACGTATTTCTACCCAAAGATTCATGTTCGCATTCAGAAATATATGAGTTTGCTTGTGTATCGGAAAAAGTGCAAAAATAGTCGTTTATCGAGCTAGAAATGAGTTTTTTCTATATACAAATTGCAACCGATTCTGCTAATTCATTCTGAATGTGTTTAGCATTCACAATGAAACCGCGTTTTATCACTCGTTTCGATTTTCCACTCTTACAAAAGTTGACTAAAAACTTGTTTCTTGCGAATTTTTAAGCTATATAATCATGAATAAAATCTACAAATCCCATCGGATTTCTCTAGTTTCTCAAAAGAAAGTCAAATTCATGTTTACACACGTTTTTCTATGCAAATATACTTGTTCGCGTACAGAAATAAAATATCTCTAAATATTTGGTTTTTGCGAGATTTTCAGCTATATAATCGTGAATAAAATCTCCAAATCCCATCGGATTTCTCTAGTTTCTTAAAACAATGTCAAATTCGTGTGTACACACTTATTTCTATCCAAAGATTCATGTTCGCATTCAGAAATGTATGTGTTTGCTTGTGTATCGGAAAAAGTGCAAAAATAGTCGTTTCTCGAGCTAGAAATGAGTTTTTTCTATATACAAATTGCAACCGGTTCTGCTAATTCATTCTGAATGTGTTTAGCATTCACAATGAAATCGCATTTTATCACTCGTTTCGATTTTCCACTCTTACAAAATTTCTCTAAAAATTTGGTTTTTGCGAGATTTTAAGCTATATAATCATGAATAAAATCTACAAATCCCATCGGATTTCTCTAGTTTGTTAAAAAAATGTCAAATTCGTGTGTACACACGTATTTCTATCCAAAGTTTCATGTTCGCGTACAGAAATATATGCGTTTGCTAGTGCATGGTTAAAAGTGGAAAAATCGTCTTTATTCGAGCTAGAAATGAGTTTTTTTTTTTTGTATATACATTAATAAAACCTACAAATTGCAACCGATTGTGCTAATTCCTTCTGAATGTGTTTAACATTCACAATGAAACAGCTTTTTATCACTCGTTTCGAATTTCCACTCATACAAAATTTCTCTAAAAATTTGGTTTTTGCGAGATTTTAAGCTATATATTCATGAATAAAATCTACAAATCCCATCGGATTTCTCTAGTTTCTTAAAAAAAGTCAAATTCCTGTGTACACACGTATTTCTGTCCACAGTGTCATGTTCGCGTCCAGAAATATATGTGTTTGTTGGTGTATCGTAGAAAGTGGAAAATTCGTCGTTTCTCGAGCTAGAAATGCGTTATTTGTATATACGCTAATAAAACCTGCAAATACCAACCGATTGTACTAATTCTTTCTGAATGTGTTTAACATTCACATTGAAACCGCATTTTATCACTCGTTTCGATATTCCGCTCATAGAAAATTTCTCCAAAAATGTGGGTTTTGCGAGATTTTCAGCTATATAATCATGAATAAAATCTACAAATCGCATCGGATTTCTCTAGTTTTTGAAAACAATGTCAAATTCGTGTGTGCACACGTATTTCTATCCAAAGATTCATGTTCGCGTCCAGAAATATATGTGTTTGCTAGTGTATTGGAAAAAGTGGAAAAATCGTCGTTTCTCGAGATACAAATGAGTTTTTTGTATATACATTAATAAAACCTACAAATTGCAACCGATTCTGCTAATTCTTTCTGAATGTGTTTAACATTCACAATGAAACCGCATTTTATCACTCGTTTCGATTTTCCACTCACACAAAAGTTCTCTAAAAACTTGGTTCTTGCGAGTTTTTAACCAATTTAATCATGAATAAAATCTACAAATCCCATCGGATTTCTCTAGTTTCTTAAAAAAATGTCAAATTCATGTGTACACACGTATTTCTATGCAAAGATACTCGTTCGCGTCCAAAATTATATGTGTTTGTTAGTGTATAGTATAAAGTGGAAAAAACGTCGTTTCTCGAGCTAGAAATGCGTTTTTTGTATATACGTTAATAAAACCTACAAATTCCAACCGATTGTGCTAATTCTTTCTGAATGTGTTTAACAGTCACAATGAAGCCGCATTTTATCACTAGTTTCGATTTTTCAATCATACAAAATTTCTCTAAAAATTTGGTTTTTGCGAGATATTCAGCTATATAATCTACATGATTGCAGCCATTCTCTAATCGCTAAATAGTGTAGTGCTGGCTGCAATGCATACATGCATAATTTTGAATGATGTAGTAGCCTTGCCCTCGTCCGCCATGACACTCGGCAACCTATAGTTGGTTTTAATCCACTTCGATATATCATTACTAATAAGTAATAAGTATAGGACAAAAATAAATTTAATACATGTAGGTAGGCTACATAAGCTTTACTCCATTCAGTATTAGCAGAAAAATAGATGGAAAAATTACCTGTGAACATTCATTTCTTGTATGTGAAATCCATTCTTCTGTTCTTGCACTTTATGAACTCCTCCATTACTTTTTCATTGAAGTGTATTGTCGTCTCAAGAAGTTTCCTTTCAATTGTCAACATAGCGAGTGCTGACAGACATTTCTCAGACATTGTGCTACGTAAAAATGTCTTAATTCTTTTCTGTGTGGAAAAGCGTCTCTCAGCTTCCGCTGTAGTCATAGGGGTTGTTAGAACAATTTTGAAGAGAAAAACCACTTCACTTAGAGAGTTTCCAAGCCCAGTATCCATCAGGATCTGATACAGTTTCAGCACACCAGATTCTTCATGAATCTCTCTCTTGTCATACAATACGACTAATAAATTCTGTTCGCAAGCATTCCTTCTTTAACATTGGATATGCTGCTGCTTTGTTTCCTAACTCCTCTGGAAATTCTTTGCAGTAAAGAGCCAAACGGTTTGTTTGCAAGAGTTTAGCGACTGCAAGGTGTGCGATGAAATCGAATCTTTCTCTGACTTGGACACAAATCGTATTGTAAATTTCTTTTGCAGCTATGGTCATAGTCTTAGCATCGGTTTTTCTTCTTTTGGCAGAAGTATGTTCTTCTTCACAAGATTCACCGCACCACCCTGGCAAAAAATATTGCAAAGCTCTATTGATATCGGGTGAAGTTGTATTTCGACTTTGAAGCTGATCGTAAAGAACATCTACATGAGGCATCACTCCACAGCCAAAACAGAAAATTTTCGTCTTCCTAGTGCCCATAAATGACCTGTTGCTGGTTGAAAGGTTGCGCGATTTTTTACTTTCTGTAATTCTTGAAAACATTCTTTAAGCGGCTCCAAGTTTTCATGGACAGTGTTCACAATTCTACTGTTGAAATGTCACCTAGTTGCAGAAGCTTGTGGAAGTTTTCGAGAATATACTATATCAAGTACAGAAGTGTGCTATGATAATCTCAGGCAGAATTCCAGAAAGGTCATTGAAAAATATTCCAACCTGGGAGTTTTGGGATGCTGCCTGCTGCATTATTAAATTTAGCTGATGGGCATAACAATGAACGAAGAGAGAATTTGGATAATTTTCTTGGACCCCATTTTTACTCCCACTCATTACAGCCGCTCCATCATATGCTTGGGTTATCAATTTCTCGTTGTTTCCTTTAAGCACCTGTCTTAACTGTTCTAATAGGAAAGCAGATAAACTGTTAGCATCTTGAGATGACGGATTTGTAAACCCCCAAAAACTTTCTTGCACCATACCGTTATGTTCACACCGAAAAAAAAACTTCCTGAGTTTGTTGGGAGATGTCTGTGGTATCATCTGTCATGATCGCTAAAAAACCAGCACCATCGATTTGAGTCTGAATTTCAGATCGGCAGATACTCAACATGCAATTTAACAGTTCATTTTGAATTGTTTTAGAATTGCCTTTAAAAACAGTGGTATGTTCCAAATGATTGTTGAGAGACTCATTTAGATTACTTGCGAACTGTAGCAACCCATGAAATACACCAGGGCTCTAGAATTGTTTTTTTTTCATCATGTCCCCTAAGGGAAAGTTCATATTGGCCACAAAATTTTATACAGTCGATAATTTTTGAAAAAAATTTACGATTGTTTTTCACTTCTTCATTATGTTTGAGAATGTTTGTTCTGTATGCTTCACTTAGTTGCGCAGTAATATTAGTTTTGCCTAACATAGCCAATGAAACAACATTTTTCAGGTGAGACTGCGAAGATTCGTGCTTTTTAATTCTTAGGGGTAAATATCCTAAATCTGTCACACACTCCTAGTCCATGCAGTATCACCACCAAAGAGAAGACAAGGAAAACAAAATATAGCATTTTTTTGTTCACATCCACACAACTACAAATGCTTAGCGTAAATTTCATTGTTAAACTTCCTTACGTATGCACTATTTCGGCTGGACGAAGCTTGAGTAAGATTTAAGTCGGGTAACTGACGACACTTTAATTTCACTTCAATCTTCTCCGCAAGGGAAAGTTGAGAAAAATTAATATTCTGTAATTCACACACACTTATGCTTGCACATTTGCACTGGTTAAGTTACGGTACTAAGATGTCACACCAAAGCAACACTCGAATAGGTATACTGATGGTCAACAATTTTCTAAAACTGGAAAGAGGTCGCTTTCGTATTTTACATGCTATATCAAAAGGATTCTACTCACGCTATCATTTTGAGTTAAGGCAAATACTAGGTTCTGCTGGAGGCTGGATATATAATAATAAGGCAAAAGAGGATATTAATTTCGTTATATTAACTCGATAAGATTCTACAACAATAAGTATGTGAAGAGAAAATAGAAATTTTGTCATTAAGTTTCAAGGGAATAGAGAATCCATTTGACATAGCATTACAATAGCTGTGTGGGAGGGGAGGAAAGATTTTCCCTTGTGGCCTGGCTCTGCAAGCCACTGCAGCGAAATATGGGTTTTAAACAGCGGCTGTTTCTCTCTGCTTCTCTTCACTTCTCTACCCCCTGACCATGCAAGACACACTCTCTATGAGCTGTCCCATCCTGCAGACCCCAGGACGACTTTGAATGCAGTATCAATTCCAATACAGTCGATGCACAAAAAGATTATGCATCAGATAATAGTACAAATTCCGGCTAGATGAAATATAAAGTAATTTACTTAATAAAAGCTATAAAAATTCTTCTACAAATTAAAATAAATATTTTTATTTTCTTGTCAAAGCAGAGAGTACTGCAGCTCAGCAGCCCTTACGGGCGAGCTGCCCCTGAAGACAATAACAATCACAGTTTTTAAATGCTGACTGTTAGAAAGTAATATATTTCAAACAGCTCCTTTCTGATATCAAGAGCAAGCTGTGAGCACATCTTCTTAAAATAATTTCCACAAATCTGGTCCTGATAAAATTCTAAGATAAACTATAGTGGCAAAAAAACAACATAGACCGACTAACACTAGGTAAGTTCACTGCTGTGGTCTCGTGGTAGCATCTTTGCTCCCGAATCCAGTGGGCCAGGGTTTGATTCCCCGCTTGGAACGAGTTGCCTGGGTGAGATTTTTTCGGGTTTTTTCCCTCAGTCCTATGGATGAATATCAGGTAATGTTATCAGGCGTATGGAACCCCACTTATTATCGCCACTTCCTTTCCTTCTTCATTCTGATTATCTTATTTGGTTTTCTGATTGTGCCTGCGACGGCCCTCCGAAGTCGCTGACTCTCTCGGCCGGCCTCTGTGGATATGTCAAGCTGGTGGCCAGCAGTGGAACCCAGGGGCTTACATCTCAGACCATTGAGGAGACGGGAGAGAGGGCTTACACCTCAGACTGTTGAGATCGGAGAGAGGGCTTACACTGCAGACCATTTGAGAGGGGGATGTGGGAGGACTGTTGACATGGAATGGTACACAGATTTGGAAGGATGGCAGGACAGGTCTTAAGGATGTTAGCAGTTAGGTCGGTTCGGAGTAGGTGGGGTCGGTGGGCTTGCAACTCATGCCAGGAGCGCACAATAGACCTCAGGTCGCAGTGCACAGGGATGTTCCCCTCCCGGCCTCATAGAGAAAAAAAACACTAGGCAGGTGTAAATTAAAATACAACTAATAAAATACTACAAAAATAACAGACAGGAACTTACATTACTTGGGGGATCTTTCGCACTAACTTGCGACTTCATCTTCCTTGTTGTATATTCAAGACCACTATCCCTCAGTGACTTTTGTGACACATCTTTCCACTTACTGATATTAATTTGTCTGGATCCTTTTTTTTTTTTTTTTTAGATTTATTTAGCTGGTCAATATCTACTGTAGAAATCGTCACTGTCTTGCAGTCGTCCATTTTACGTAACAGATCAACCGAAACCTGATATACAGAGTTCAAGTACCCAGTATTCGTAAAGAGAACAAACTCCCATACAACAATTCCTGATATGATGTAAACAACTGGATACGCTAGAAGTGACTAGTGACAAAGACTGTTGTTCCAACCAAGAAATTCATGGTTGTAACTCGTATGTTGTTGTTGTTGTTTTCTAATGCCAGGCGTTTGACAATAAAGTCATTTGACCTCTTGCACTCCAATATTTTTCAAAGATATTATCATGACCAGCCAATGAAGCACAGATTTTGAGGTGTTCCGAATCCATTTCTTGGTTTGAGCTGCACAATGGGCAGTTAGGGGACTGATATATTCCAATTCTATGCAGGTGTTTAGCCAAACAATCATGGCCTGTTGCCAATCTAAATGCAGCTACAGACGATTTTCGTGGTAAATCGGGAATTATCTGTGGATTTTGATGCAGAGAGTTCCAATTTTTCCTTTGGGATTGTGTTATCAAATTTTGTTTGTTGAAGTCTAAGTATGTAGATTTAATAAATCTCTTCACAGAGTAATACGTAGATTTAGTTACTCGTATAGAAGCACCTCTGGTACAGATATTGAAAAACAATTTTTGTGACAGCTGTGTAAGACTATACAGAGCATTATTCCTTGAAAACTCGACTTTGAAAAATTGTAACATAGACTGTTATTTGGCCCAACGCTTCAATTATATTACATTGTGCATTGACATCTGGATGTTTCGTTCTGTTACACAACGGCATCTTCATCAGCATGAGTAGTTATTGTGCTATGTACGGATGTAATACAATAATTAAGAATTATTTATATTATTATAAAGGATCAGATGCTCTGATAAAAGATATGTTTGTTTCCCAACTGATAAAATGCTGAATGCGAAATTGGAACACTTTTGCAAAAGGTAGGACAAAATTACGAAATCGAGTAGATCCTTTCGCAAATTTATCATTATAATTACAGAGAATAAAAGATGTTTATTATTATTTAATTGGTTACTTTACGACGCTTTATCAACTGCTATAGTTATCTAGCATCTGAATGAGATGAAGGTGATAATGCCAGTGAAATGAGTCCAGGATCCAGTGCCGAAAGTTACCCTGCATTTGCTTTCAGTGGGTTGAGGGGAAAAACCTCAACCAGGTAACTTGTCCCAACCAAGATTCGAACCAGGGCCTGCTCGTTTCACAGTCAGGCGTGCTAACCGTTACTCCACAGCAGTGGACTACTATTACTATTATGATTATGATGATGATTATTATTATTATTACTTTTATCATTACTATTATTGTTTTTTTAGTTGGTTATTTAACGACGCTGTATCAACTACGAGGTTTACATAGCGTCGATGAGATTGGTGATAGCGAGATGGTATTTGGCGAGATGAGGCCGAGGATTCGCCATAGATTGCCTGGCATTCACCTTACGGTTGGGGAAAACCTCGGAAAAAACCCAAACAGGTAATCAGCCCAAGCAGGGATCGAACCCATGCCCGAGCGCAACTTCAGATCGGCAGGCAAGCACCTTAACTGACTGAGCCATGCCAGTGGCACTATTATTGTTATTGTTATGACTATTATCATTATCGTCATTATGATAATCATATTATCATTATTATTATTATTATTATTATTATTATTATTATTATTATTATTATTATTAGTATCACTGTTATCATTATCGTAATGATTAGGATGATCATGATTATGATTAATTCTTATATATTTATATTGTATTATTATATTTACATTGTAACATTTTATTTTATATTGTAACATGGCTGCAATACAGTAAGGATTGTTCTGTAACAATTTATAACTTGCACACGAATACAGGTCGACCTGGTTGGCGAGTTGGTATAGCGCTGGCCTTCTATGCCCAAGGTTGCGGGTTCGATCCTGGGCCAGGTCGATGGCATTTAAGTGTGCTTAAATGCGACAGGCTCATGTCAGTAGATTTACTGGCATGTAAAAGAACTCCTGCGGGACAAAATTCCGGCACATCCGGTGACGCTGATATAACCTCTGCAGTTGCGTCGTTAAATAAAACATAACATTTATAACACACGAATACAAAGTGTATTTTTCTACAGTTTATATTTTTATGTTTCGTATCATTGTCTTACAAACTCTGTTTTAATTAGTTGCTGTAAAAAGTAGCCTAAATTGTAAAATGTGAACCATCTTGATCTATACAGCCTTATTTCTCCTACATTAAAATACCATTTAATACTATCCATACAATAACAGGTTTTCATGCATTGAAGGGTTCTGTATAAATTTTAAGGAACAAACGTTTGAGTCTTGAGTCCTGTGCCAACAGCTCCTTTGGTGAACTTGCCACTATTCAAAAACTAGTATAGATTTTGAGTGTCAATCACTTTTAAAAGTAATTTCCACTCTTTCTCAACATTACTCTCACTTTGACCCCCTATCTAAAGTGAAAAAGAAGAGTTTGCCGCTTACCAACTTTTGAAGGTGTAAATGTATATTCTGCACAGATCAATCACAACGAAGTTAATTTTTTTTTTTCTCATTTCAATTTATTTTTCTAGGCTTTTCTTAGACATTGAGCTTAGACGTTAAAAAAATTATAGCGTGACTGATTGACTATCATAAGAGCTATGACATGATATTATATTTAAAGGACCGGGAAATATCGTATAAGCCAATGCTTCCTATTGAACTGCACGAAACTCGTCCAGCATTGCCTTCATTATTATACAATCCCATCTAGACTTCCGATACTGTCGAGAATGACTAGTATTGGCATTATCAGAATCAAGAAAATCTCGTGTTCTCGATTGATGAGTCATTTGGCTACGATAGGTACGTGTGCACTGAATGAGACTGCAGAGATTGAGCAACCGATACCAGACGATAATAAGAGGGAGTCTGTCCGACTCTAATTTTTTTACTGATAATGCTTTCTCCACACAAATTAACTCTGATACAAGAACCCTATAAATTAGTTGCATTTATTGAAAATAAAGGAAAATTCCAGCATATGGCAAAGAGATTATTAGTTCAAGAAATCCTTTTTTAAAAAAGTACTTTATCAATCCAGGCTGCCATAACATCTATAGTGCTACCATGGATGTAAAGTAAGCCAAATTGAAATGTGAGCATTAGAGAGATGGGTCTTTTACCTGCCTGTGTCTTTGCTCCAACTCTGCTGTGGCGTCATTTTTTTTAATAGATTTTATTGATCATTCAGCATTGTAGTGCTATGCAGATCTATGAGAAAAGAAATAACAGCACACGTGATCAGAGGGCGGAGTAACAAAGTGTATAATAGGACTGTAATATTACTTGGTAAAGATGACTTTCTGTTAATAAGAGGGTAAAGTTTTAAGAGTCTTGAGTATGTCAGATTAAGTTTAGTGTTGATATGGAACTTTCAAGTTAGTCTTCGTTCTAAATGAATTCCCAAGTATTTTAATGTCTGATCTGGAGGCTTCCATGGGATGGTAATATTGTCTAGTATTATTATTTAAGGTGGTGATACAGAATGGCATAAAGTAAAAATCATGTTTTCACATTTACTATGGTTAAGAGATATTCACCAGTTGTTAAGCCAGTAGTTATGGGTTTTAGAGCCGGTTGTAAATGTTGTCTAGCCTTGAGGATGTCCGAGTGAGTTGTGTATATAGCTGTATCATCTGCGTACATAAAAATTTTGATATAAGGTATTGTAGTACAAGCAGAAATGTAAACATTAAAAAGAGTAGGAGAAATGACTGACACGCAAACATTCTGATAGGAGCAAATAAAAAAGTTAAATTTTTTTTCTTCCACCATGTTAATAAGTGCTTATACAAATTTTGACCACTAGACCACAATTACGAGGCCGTCCAGAAAGTGATTTTTCCTGGGGCCGTTTACAGAAAAAAGCACAATTGCATGGAAATATTTATTGAAACAGATACAACAATTGTTACGCTACTTGTCAACATATTCCCCACTGATATTGAGCCATTTGTCATACCTGGGATCAATTTTTGTGTCGTAGAAGTCAGCCGCCTCAGATTGGAAACAGCGTTTGACTCCGTCTGCACCTCTCTCTGTCGATCCCATGATATGAGAAATGTCTCAATTCCGATGGAAAATATGTTGAAAAATAGCTCAGCAATAGCTGTGTCTGTTTCAATAAATTTGTCCAATGAAATTGTGTTTTTTTTCTGTTAACGGCCTCTGGCAAACTTATTTTTTTACAGCCCTCATAATTGCAGTCGAGTGGCCAAAATTTGTATAAGTATTTCTTTTGACATTATTAACATAGTGGAAGAAAAAAATTTAACTTTTTTTTCTGCCTCCCTCAGAACGTTTGCTTGTGAGCCTTATGGGACTCCGGCATTGACCATCCTAGATGATGATTTCTCAGTTCCAATTTTTACTACAAAGATTCTTTCAGTGAGAAAACTGTGTATTATGTTGTAAATGTAAACTGGGGTGCCAATTCTATGCAACTTACAGAGAAGTCCTGGAAGCCAGACATGGTTGAAAGCTTGTCTGAAGTCTATAAATGCTGCTAAGGTATGTTGTTTAGCTTCGAAAGCTTGAGCTATGTGTTCTCTTATACATAGAAGTTGATGAGTTGCAGAATGAAGTTTCTTGAATCCAAATTGATAGGGAGGAAATATTGATGTTTCCTCTAGAAATGAAGATAGACGTTTAATGATTACTTTTTATAAGATTTTGGAGAGAGAATGAAGCAGCCTGATGAGATGGTAGCCTGAAGGAAGATTTGAAGGTTTACCTGGTTTGGGCAGAACAATAATTTTGGCAAGCTTCGAAGCATTAGGAAAATATCCAAGTTGAAGAAGAGCGTTAAAGAGAGGCACTAAGGAAGCAAAAGCTTTTTTCGTTAAATATTTAAAAATAATATTGGAGACCATGTCCTGACCTGGAGCTTTTTTAGAAATTAAATTATGGCAGATTTAACATATTTCATCAGGTGAAGTAAATCGTATTGGTAAAGGAGCGGAGTAGTAAACTTCAGGCAATTCCTCAGTCTTGGAATTGAATTGAATATCAATGGCTGGGTTTGGATTAAAAGTTGACTGAAAATAGTCTGCAAAAACTACACACTTTTCAGCATTATTCATAAAGTAGATGTTGTATTTTTGTAGAGGTGGTATTATCATAGATTCGTGAAGAATAGATACATTTGGTTTAACTGTTTAACGGAGAAATACAGAGTGTCCGAGAATGAATGGTGCAGTTTTACGAGCTCACCGAGAAGCATGTATTAAGTGTAATGGATTGAAAATGCTTGTAATTAGTTCAGTAACTCAAACAGTATGCTTTCACGTCATTATTGCGCATATTACCAGATTTCTGTCATAAGTCACTGTTGTGTAATTTAACATTAGTAAATTTGCATTGTGTGTTATTACGGAAATCACTTTCACAGTCTGCATACAAACAATCTGCATAGAAGTGCTCATTGTTTTCTTCAAACTGTTTCTTTGTGTTATTTGAAATGTTTACCATACAAGAAAAAGTTGCATGTGTCTTATGGGTGGCGGAACACAAAATCGTGATTGTGGTACAACAGCAATTCAGACGTGAGTACAACAAAAATCCTGCACATGAGAATAATATCAGGCGATGGCACAAACATAAGAAGAAAGATGAATGGAACAGAGAAAAATTCTCTCCAGCACCAAGATTTGAACCCGGGTTTTCAGCTCTACGTGCTGATGCTCTATCCACTAAGCCACACCAGATTCCCTCCACCTCTTGGGTTCCCTCTATGGCCTACCCTCATGCACTGCGTCATATATATGTATGACAATGGCACAATGTCCATATATGTGCAGAGGTGCACTCGTTATGAGTGACTAAGTAGCCAGGATCCGATGGAGTAAGCGCCGTCTTAAATCACAAAGTGATTATTTTGCTCTGTTCCACTCATCTTTCTTCATATGATGACGCAGAATTTCTGCAAAGAAATATCATAATTATGTACTTGGTACAGCATAATAATAGATGGCACAAACAGTTTAAGGAGACAAGTAGTGTGCAAAAAGGTAAAACAACAGAAGACCCAGAACATCAGAAGAAAATGTCGAAAAAATCCGATAGTCCTGTGTTCAGGGTCCTCAGAAGTCCACTCCATGCCGTAGTCTACAGTTAGGTATTCCTAAGTCAACAGTGCACGATGTCATGCGGAAGAGACTGAAATTACATCCCTATAAAATTCAACTCTTGTATGCAATAAAACCATAGGATAAATTGCTTAGGGCTGAATTCGCTACTATCATGCTACAAAGAATTAATGATGAACCAGAATTCCTAGAGAATATCCTCTTCTCTGATGAGGCCACGTTTCATGTAAATGATTGTGTTAATCGGCACAATTGTGTAATCTGGGGCTCGAAAAATCCACACGTGATACATGAACACATTCGAGATTCTCCTAAGATCACAACATTTGGTGCGGTCTAATGCACAACAAGGTTTTTAGTCCATTCCTTTTTGTTGAAACAAACATCAACTCCATTACATACAAGAACATGCTAGAGAATTTCCTATTTTCTCAAATCTAACAAATAGAAATGGAGTTGTAAATCAACTTTCAACAAGATGGAGCACCGTCCCATTTTGCAAATCATGTCTGAGAAGAGTTAAATCATTGATTTCCAGACCGATGGATTGGAAGAAATGGACCCATATCACGGCCCGCTATAAGTCCTGATTTTACTCCATTGGACTTCTACCAGTCTACTACATACAGTCACGAAGCTTGGGGTGATTTTTTGCATTTCTCGCGATAGTTGCTAGCCGCTTGGAGCACTGTGAGTACTAGGCACAATAGACTGTGTCACTGCCATCGTGATCTGATACAGGCCGTAAGGCAGACCATGTGACTCACTTAACCCGATCACAAAGGGCGGCGTTTCAACCGTATAAATTATTTGGAATGCATAAAGAGTAACATATATTTCTCTAAAATGTAGTGTAATTGTATTAATAAAATTTAAAACAATGATTAGGAGACACTTCAGACATAATTCCTTGCGAGTTAAGGTGTAATATTATTTTTGGTGTGAAAATTACGTTGTTTGTATGTGTAATACCTGCCTTTATTTCGATTAAATATTTCGAAATTCTTGTACATTCATTTATACACGATTCAATAATTTTCAGTTGCACCACACGAATATTTAGATATGTTGAAATTATAGGTTATGTTTACTGTATCAGTTGCCCATTTCTGTCTAATTTTAGTGGTCTCCAAAGCCCTGCCACTACATATGTATGTTATGTCATATGGAAATTACAGGTTATGTTTACTATATTTAACTTATATTCCTATATTCGCAATTATACATTATAATTAAACATAATGTCATGTATGACACCCGTCACATTCTATTTGTCTGTATTTTAATACTACAATTGAGTACTGAATTATTGTATTTATCTACTACCTAAGAGACGAAGTAACACAATCGTAACTAATTTCATAGGAGTGCTTTGGTAAATTTTCTGTCTACAATTAAGGAAGGTAGATGTGCTAAATTAAAATCACAATATAAATTCGTTTTTATTGAACCTCAAAATAGCTTCCATTCTAAACTATGTTGATGTGAACAGATTATGATAACACATAAAATTCTCTTCACATTAAAATAACACAGTTTCTAATTATTTCTGCAACATAATACGCAACAAGAAGTAAACGGAACTTATGGATACATTACACTAAATAAAACTTAGCAATGATACGCAATAAAGTTATAATATAATATTTCACTGAGCTCCATACACTGAAATAGAAAACCCGAACATACATTACGGCCTGGTCTAGATCGAAAAGGCATTGACTGTGCCGTATTTCGCAATGTTGTGAAAAGTTGTGTAAACTGTAAAATGTTCGTTATCAGTTGTAATAACTGTAAATGGCTAAAATACAATAATTTGAATAATAATATGGGACAAGAAGACGTTTGTGGTACTATAAATATTGTAAGAAAAAGAGGTCAGAGTTATCCTTCTTCCGAAAGATCCAGGAAGGTGAGTTTATAAAATATAATATATAGTTTATGAAAATAATTTATAAAACTTATGTATTTCATATTTCAATAGTGGAAGGAAAGTGTTAATTTTTTCAAAAGAATACGATATCGAAAGCAGAATACATTTTATCGTCTGCTGGGGAAAGGGTCTGTGATGAGGCGATAGTAGCGATCCTGGTGGTTAGCAACTATCTATGGATGCGTATTTCAACTGTCTATGTTTGCATATTTAGTAAGTATTGAGCTTCGTGACTGTATATACTAGACTGCACTTCTACCTTTGGGGCTATGTCAAGAATGAGGTCTAGACTGAAAGAATTGAGAATCTTGATCACTTGAAACGAAGAATCAGGCAATTAATCACAAGCCAAATATTCTTGTCAGATAGTGAGCTGAAATTGAATTTCGCTTAGACGTCTGTCATACTGGTAATGGTAATCATATTGAAATTTATTAGCGTTATTTGGAAACTGTTTGAGTTACTGAACTAATTACAAGCATCTTCAATACAACAGGGTAGACCAGGGTAATTGTAAATGGGGTAATTGTAAACAAATGCTGTGAGAATACAAAACTGTCAATATAAAAATTTTAATTCGGGAAATATTTAAATTAGCATGTTGGCTAACCTACAAAGCAGTTTGGTGCCAAATAGCAGTAACTGCTTAGTTGTGAACGAATGTTTTGTAAGTGTCTACAAAAAAAGTTGAGAAAGAATTTTGCTTCACCTTCATTATTGGCATTGTATGTAAATGTACAGTGCTATTCTTTAAGAATATGTTGTTTTTATGAGTAATGTATAGTAGTTAACATTTATTATACTTGACTCGAAAACATGACGGCCTCTCTTCTTGGAATTTGTAATCCCTCATAAACCCCCATCCTCTACTCAACCCCTAGCCGCGTGGCAGAAATACAATAAATCCCAGCATTGCCAAATCTAGCAGTCATTGCCTCTACCTGTTGGGTTTCACCCGTTCTCAGTATCTTTTTAGACATTTGTCGACGAGTTGTTTTATACCGTTGTGCGCTTCAATATGTCTATTTATTCCGGCCATGATTAATGAGTGTTGGAGCAGATGATCCGCAGCCAGGCCTTCTGATTCACCTGAAGATCACGACAAGAACAAATAACACCGTCGAAGAAAGAAAAATATCTTATTTGTAGAGGAGCGTAGCTAAGAAAACAAAGTGTTAAAATTATTCTAACGTTAGAAATTCTATCCATAGAGTAATCGAAAGTTGAAGCAGTTTGATAAGTACAAATCTTAATCACTTAACATCGGACGCAACCGGCGGAGTTGGTAAAAAAAAATTATATATGGGGCATAGAAATTAAGAATTACGATTCACCAACTGAAGAGAAAATAAACTAAAACAGAATTCGGTAAGATAGACGATTTTATACATGATTTACTTCGTCGAACAGTATGTGAACAGTACGCAAAAGAGATATCGCCAACAGCAAATAAACTTACAGAAATATTCTGGCCTGATTTGTACATTATGTTTAAAAAATTTCATTTGATTCTATCCAGCACTTTCGGAATTACCAGGAAAAGGGGTTTTAAGGAATATAGTTTGCGAAGAAGAAAAAAAAGCTCATGCCGTTTTCCACTTAACAGATATTATAGCCAATGCCGCACTTTACATTAAAAATCATAACTTCAGAACTAATACAGAGCCACTGGCGTAGCTCAGTTGGCTGAGTTGATTGCCGATCCGAAGTTGCACTCGGGCATGGGTTCAGTTCCCGCTTTGACTGATTTATCTGATTGGGGTTTTTTCGAGGTTTTTCTCAACAGTAAGGCGAATGTCAGGTAATCTATAGCGAATCCTCGGCCTCATCTCGCCAAATACCATTTTGCTATCACCAATCCCATCGACACTAAATAACTTAGTAATTGATACAGTGTCGTTAAATAACTAAAAAAAAAAAAAAAAACTAATACAGGTTGTTTTACCTCAATGAACTTCAATAGTTGGTGTAGAAATTTAAATTTTATATTACGCCCATATTTTACATAACAGAATTTTAAGGTACAGTATAAGAAGTGTACATGTCCCCTTAATTAATTCAATCATATTTCGTATCATATAACATTCCTTAGGCCTATAGAAAATTTGCATCGAATCAGTAACTAAACTGGCAGAGAAACAAATATATTATTTTTTGTGCTTTAATATGATTTTCGTGTTATGAAAAAATGAAGTAAAAGGAATACATTTATCCATGACTGGTATCTAAACTGGTCTTTATTTCACCGTCCTTAGCAACCTAAATAATGACATTATTCACAGCAGTGCTTAAAAGTTTTCTAACTTACGGCAGTGAATTAAATGTTTTTAAATCACTCTCTACATGACAACCAACATATTAGCATTAATTAAAATGAATATATACGAACTTCTTTGCCAACAACACATTACAAAGAAAAGATCTACAATTTAAAATTAAATTTACATACCAGTAATGAAAAAAATATTGTATAGAACACTAGAGTAAACATTTTAATTGCTTGTGGATATTATCACCCAAGGCAAAGCCGGTAAAATTAATGACATGAGAATTTAACACTTATTATATAATTCTGCATTTCTTTGTTTATTTAGGCAAAACATGTTAGTGAAAATATAAAGTGTTTTTAAAATAAGTTTGTTCATTTTTATACCAATTTTGTTGTAGTAATTTATAAATGAAGGTATATTTACAAAGATAATATAGTCTTGCTGAAAATCGCGGTTTTATGGAACACAGTTTGAAAAACGTTCGCAAATCACAATGACTTCAAGAATTGGCAACTCGGCTAAGGGTTTATCCCTTGCGCGTGCCTCCAGTTAACTGGTGAAGGGTATGAGGGAAGGTCGTCATGTTTTCGTGCGAAGTATACAATGGTTTTGAGATCTCCTATAATCTCGGTTCATTAAATTATGACGTGTTTACATTTTCCCAATAGTTTTAATTGCTTGTTTTACATGTTTTACTATGGTTACATTTCGTACTTTTCAGTAATCAATGAGACCCCAACCAACTACACTGTGGAGGATTTAGAGAGGGCTCTCACAGATGTGAAAAATGGTAACTACAATTATTGTGAAGCTCAGGAGAAGTACTGAGTTCCTATATCGGTCATATATCATAGGTTAAAGGGACGAAATGTACCAGTGACCAAAATTGGAGTTGAAAGGAGTACAACTCTTTCTTCTGAAACAGAACAAAAAATGTTCAATGTCTTATAGTACATGCGAAAATTGGTGTTTACAATTACCCCTCTCCCAAACGAGTAAATGTAAACTAGCAATTAAAAATGAAAAAAAGTCAACATTATTATTTTAAACCCATTTTCAGGGAAAAGAAACATCTAACACAATGTTTCTTTGCCATGCTTACCATTACTGAAGGTTGTATAATGTTGAAATATATTTGAAATCAGTGAAAAGTGTTTACAGTTACCCTGGTCTATCCTACACATAATACATGCTTCACAATGAACTCGTAAAACCCCATCATTCATTCTCGGAAACCCTGTATTAGATAGATGTCTGTTATAGTTATATATCCGTTACTGATCCATAGCACTTCTGTCTTGTCTGATAAATTGATTTAAACGACGTTTCTGTGATGATAGACATTTTTCATTTAAAAACTGTTATTTTTCAGAATCATGTGGAAAACTAAAAGCTTCTCTTCTTCTCACTCATGAGGGAGTAGAATTTTTATTTCTGTCATTTTGCTGTTTCTCAGAAATGTCCAAATGTGGAACAAGATTCACCCTGGGTCTCCTTTGAATGCAACATGATCGAAATCATGATTCTGTGCAAAAGATGATTTTCGACAAAATGTTATACAGTAAAACCTCCATAAAATGAAACGCGATCGTTCCAGAATTTTTTTTCCGTTTTCACAGGTTTTCATTTTACAAAGGGTTGAGTTTTGGCAAAACTAAGAGCAGACTACTGCAATATGCTCACTGTAGGAAGAACACAATGAAGAAATAATTTGAAATAAAAGTTACTACAGTACATCCAAAGTGAATTTTATTTTCATAATTAACTTACGTAATTGCAGCCTCTCTCTCTCTCCCTCTCTCTCTGCGCCCTAGTTTCTTGGCCCCCACATTTCTTTTAAAGCGTATTGCCGCGACTTTTTTTTGAAGGAAACGTTGTAGGATTTCCTTCAAGTCCTGCACCAATTCAGAGTGTAAATTGCGCCCTGATCGATCGGTTGTGTAACTGAAGTTGTGTTTGATGGAAAATAGATTAAATTCACGTTAGACAAATCAATCCTTGGATGGTAGATAGCATTGTCTAAAAAACAGTATGACCTTACGACCTTGACGTTTCATTGCTCCATTAAAATTATGATGTCACTCTTCCATGATAGAACTGATCATCTACACTTTTTTTTATTAAATCGCACAGTTTTACTTTATTCCCACTGTTATTTAACACAGTACTGGCATATTAACACAAAACTCAGAATAAATAAACGGAAATATGAAACTAAATTGACACTACATTACAATTATTCACAGTTTTATTCTATTCCCAATGTCCTTTATCACTGTATTGGCTTTTTAGCACAAAACTGAGAATAAATAAAAGAAAATGCAAGAGGGTTGGAAGAAGTAACCTGCCCGAGTCCTTGACAATAAGCAGCATACAATAGTGACATGGTTAGAGAAGCTTCACCCCCAACGCCTGACAAAGAATAGCAAAAGTCTTCCAGGTCATTGCATGTACAGTCACACAAAAAATTATGTCATGCTTCGTACAGTATTAACACAAAATTAAAAATGGTTTGACAGAATTTAGCAACAGTTATGCTTAAAATTATCCGTTTTAGTCAGATTTTTTACCTAAATGGTGCCCAAAAATGATTCCGTTTTCGCGTTAGGCAGTTTTCCGTTTCCAAATTTATTTTTTGTTTGTGCAGGTTTTACAGAGGGTACGTTTTAGCAAAGTTTTACTGTAATACATGTTGTTGAGTTAGTTGACTGCAGAAACTTCCTTCTGTCATACAGAATAAGTTTAATCACAGATTTCCAAACTAAAACTAAATTGTGTTCTACAGTTACATTTCACTGCGAAGTTCAATTCTCCATTCACATTTCACATCACATTTCTTGGTTCATATACACCCAGCACTCTGCTTACTCCAACCTCCCTGTCTGCCTCTTAGGAATGGCAGAATCAGGCACTCCATACTGCTTCAACCCCAGAGCATTCAGTAGAGCTTTTGGTGAAGGATCACGACCTCTGAACCTCCTGAACACTTCTGCAGGGTGGCAGCCCCCTCCAAGAGCAAGGAACGTGGAACGAAACCTGAAACAACGAATGTGATGTATGTAGTGCACAACTAACCAACGACAATGACAGAGCAGCAGCAGCAGCAGTCTAATGCTCTAATGTTGATGTTCCATCATTTTCTGTCTTGCTTCCCAATAATATTTTGTAAATTATGATAATTCACTTCCTTCCACTTTGATGATGGTTGGGCATGTTGAAAGGTGCAATTTGTACATAGTAGATGTTGGATCATTGCATAATAGACACTGTGGAAACGAGTATATGCATATTCTAAACAGGTGCGCAGCTATACAATCGTGTCCTGATGCCAGTTTAAAAACTGTCATTGCTTCTTTTTGTAGTCATCTGGTATTAAGTTCTTATCAACTTTTGGAATTTCTCAAATTGTACCATTGCTCTTTGTCTTAAGTTCTGATATCAAGATATTACTGATTTGTTGTTTAATAATTAATTTGACTGAATGAAATTAGAGTAGGCCTATATGTTCTTTATATTGAAGCGTGGAGGTTCCTTCTTTTTTTTTTTTTTAGTAAGTTGATCGACTTGTCCATTTCCCCTAATACCACAATGTGCAGGAATCAATTGCAAAACTATAACTTTTCACAAATGTTTCAGGAGAGGAACAGTTTTTTTTTCTTATTCTGTCACTGTTTTATTAGTGATACAGTAATCAAATGAAATGACCGGCAGAACAGATGTAGAATCACTAAGAGTAACAACATGTCTTATGTACAATGTTATTTTTTTTGTAGTGGGTTATTTTACAATGCTTTATCAACTGCCGTCATTATCTAACATCTGAATGATTATTGTTTAGTCAACTGTCAGAACACAGGTCTTAACCTCACAAGGCACCACTTATGACGTAACTAGGCCAGGAAATAATGGGTTAGGGTGGCCAGTTCCTTTCCTCCTCCATTGCATACATCGCCGACTAGCTACAAATTACACTTGTCAGACTTTAGATGCATACAAACTAGAGATGAACAACGATCGAGAAAACGAGACTAACAGCGCCCGCAAAGCTGAAAACCCGCACGACAATGTTGTATTATGTCGCGTCCTTGACGTAAACACTACCATGTCTTTCGAGACTCGATATTGATCATCTCCCGAAATCCCGAAGCAACCTTCAATCGCCACAGTTGTTTATACCAGACTGAACTTTTATCTACTTTGGCAACTGTTATAATTATATGTATAAATAATCAAGTAGCCTATTTGAAATATCTCTATTCTTTCAGTGTATAATAATCTGTTCCCCAGTCTTTATTTAATTACTAAGCCCTTATTAAAAGGCCAGAAATTTTATTTTCATATATTTAAGATCAAGTGTGCAATCTCAAGTAAAAAGATATTAATGCCATGTTTTATATTTCTTAGAAATGCAAATTTATTTGAGAACTGTTTTTTTTTTCTATTTATATAACCATAGGTAATATCATATAATAGAACCAGAACATTTTGATAACTAAGATACTGTTCTGTTTTGTCCTTTTTCCTCATTTAAACATTGATGTTATTTATTTCAATGATGTATGTTATTCAAAGTGACGAAATCTTTCCACACCGACCAAATGCTATTTCGAGAATGACGAGAGAGACTCGAAGCATAGCGAGAATGACAAGCAGAGATTCGAAAGACAAATGCAGCAAACACAGCAAGTGAGAGCGGCATTTAGTTTTGTTCATCTCTGATACAAACAATTATTCTTCTTCTGACACATATCGTCAAGTGAGATGTACTGTCTGATAATAGATATACATATCAGTCAGAACCTCAATCAGTGGATTGTCTGAATGATATGAAGGTAATAATACCGGTAAAATGAATCCAGGGTCCAGCACCGAAAGTTACCCAGTACTTGCTCAGGTTGAGGGAAACCCCCAGAAAAAATCTCAACTTGTCCCAACCAGGATTTGAACCCAGGCCCACTCGTTTCACGGCCAGGCATGCTAACCATTACTTCACAGCGATGGACTTTTAGTTGTTGTGGAGCTACATTAATTGCTTGTACTTTCGCCATCAAAGTGTGTAGATAATTTACCAGTTGAAAAATAGAGGGAGAACAGTTCACATGCAATTCCAGCTCTTGCTGAGCTTTCCCTGTAAATGAGGGAACCCATTCGTATAAATATGTATCCACGACAATGAAAGAAGGACGGAAGAATCTACAAGGGACTTGAGAACTGACGAAACAATAGTGTTATCTCACCGTTCAGTACTGAAATATTTTAATAATTTTGAAGAGAAAAAAAGCCAAAAGAAGACCTAACTCATTAGCATGTAAAGAAGTCTATCTACATGCAGGGATGAACATTCATCCAGATTCGAACCAGAGACTTTCATCCTTCACCATAATAGTAACTACGAAAAGTAATAATTACATTGGACTGCATGTTTCTGGAGTTTGCTAGAAAATAAGTATCTTTTATTAATTTCGACAAGCTGAATTAAAAAAATAAGATCACTTTTTTTCCTATCATGTAACACTCTTTAATAATTCATGTTTCTCCTCACAAATGAAGGGTACACGGGAATAACGATCAAGGTCCATTTTAGAAAGTTTCGAGAAAAACGAATTTTAAAGTTTAAGCACTTAATACTTTGTTATGTGTGTATTTAATAGAAACTGACGTAGTGGAACGTCAAGAACGATTATTTCTTATTACTAGCTAGACCACATGATAGCACTTCCTTTCCACTATAAGATAGCATTATTAACTCAATTTCGATTTTTGATGGACCTTGATCGTTTTTCTCGTGTACCCTGCAAATGTTAATAAAATTCTGCAAGTCACTAAATTGCTATGCTTGTTGATAATGTGTCTTTTACTAATTTTGACATGTTGAGTTCAAAAATAGAATCAGTTTTCTCCTATCACGTACCATACCACTGTTCCACAATTTACTTTTCTTCTTAAAAATTGTACTGGAATTGTGCATGCAACTAATTAAGTTTACAGCACTAATTTATCATGTATTGTTGTTGATATTAAATTATATCATAATAATACCACTTTATTAAAATCACAATGAAGCATTTTCATTCTTTTCTGAACTTGACAGGCAACATGAAGAGGAATTTGTATCATATTTTTCTCAGAATGGCATGCTTTGTATTGCCATGATATTCTTGGTTTGGTGACTGCCTTGGGAGCCTCTATGTCCCATGTAATTGGAGATTGTAGATTCATTCAAAGTTAGTCTAAAAGGTGTGCTTGCGTGTAATGATGTAAACAGGCGTCTGTTCCAATTGCTTATTCAGCTCATTTGAAGGAAACATTAAAACTTGAACATTTTGCTTGAGAAAGTTAAATACAATGAACGTAATTGGAAAGTGTGTGGAGATTTAAAAGTTATAGGTATTCTTCTAGAATAACAGTCAGGTTTTACAAAAATGTTGTGTTTCATATGTGATTGGGATAGTCGAGCCCAATCTGAACACTAGACAAAGAAATGAGTGGAAATAGAGAGAATGTCTCATGCCAGGATAAGAAACTATAGTCTATGAAAGTCTAGTGAACCTACTACTTTTGCCATCTTTGCATATCAAATTAGATTTAATGAAGCAATATTATGTGAAGGCTTTAGATAAGGATGGCAAATGTAGAAAGTTTCCTGCTTTATCTGATGCCAACTCTTTCATTTGAAGAAACAATGACTGATGCTGAAAAACAAGCATAGGCTGGACTTAGAAGTGTAACTAGAACCTTATTAGGAAATTACAGAGTTCTAGATTATAAAAGTGTTGTTGAAAATATGCTTGACAACAGGAAACCAATTACTAACTTGCACTTAAATAACAAGAAAAGTAAAACTGGTTAATAAAACAACAGTTTGACAAAAACAAAAACAACACACCTCTTGCCAATGCAAGACAATTCATCCCTATTGTCGAGTCCAGCTTCACGAAATGCACTGAACACATCTGCTGCCAGAACGCGAGACCACAAGTGGCAGTAGTATGCCGCACTCCACTCCTCACAGACTATGGCAGTGAGGGAGCAAGGGTGCGAGTCCTTCTCGTCCAAAGGGAAGGCCAAGTACTGGGGCCACAGGTTGCGCACCACATCCAACCAGAAGTCTTTTCTGAAACATTCATAAACTGTTAGTTTTTTGGTTGGTTCGTTGGTGTTTATGCCTGTATTCATTAATTTATTTTATTCGGTTATTTTACGACGTTGCATCAACATCTAGGTTATTTAGTGTCTGAATGAAATGAAGGTGATAATGCCGGTGAAATGAGTCCGGGGTCCAGCACCGAAAGTTACACAGCATTTGCTTGTATTGAAGGAAAACCCCGGAAAAAACTTCAACCTGGTAACTTGCCCCGACCGGGATTCGAACCCGGGCCACCTGGTTTCATGGCCAGACGCGCTGACCGTTACTCCACAGGTGTGGACTGTATTCATGAAGTTGCAAGGCCGGCAGCATACTGCATCGGACATTGTCTCAGACAGGACACTTTTGTCTCAGACTGCCCAATGTGACGGTGATTACATGCATTCTTATGAGGCTGCAGCATAGTGCATTGGACGAATGTCATATTCGATGCAGTATGCTGCCAGCCTAAAACTGCATGTGTTGAGACACACTGTTGCCACTATGTACTGACTAGTCTGATCTTCAACTCAACTTCTCTTATACACATTTGTCTGTGACAAACGAAAAAAAATTCTAATTAAGCTTCTGAAGTTCAATCATGTTGACTACCATAAGGTGAACGGTTACAATTAAATGGACTAACAGCACTCATGATGACTTTACTCATGTAATCTGATTATCTACCAGAGTTGTTGGGTTGACAATATGAAATTACCCCTGAAAGGCTGTTGCATGCATCCATACATACATACATACATACATACATACATACATACATACATACATACATACATACATACATACATACATACATACATAACAGTGGACATCTGCCGCTTCATCACTTGCTGGACATCTACAACCATTGGAGCCCGCATCACAGAGGATACCTGCCGCATCATCTCTTGCCGGACAGCAGCAACCCCTGCATTTCGCGGCGAACTCGCAATGGGAGACATCGTCAGCACAGCGGAGAAGTTATGCAGCTGTTGCAAGAGGACCTCAGCAGGTAATTCAAGCAAAGACATTCAAACTTTTCGTTAAAACTAAGACCAATCATAGTACTGAGCACATGAAAGCTATCGTTAAAAGGAATGTGAACCCAATTGAAATGAAGGTAGGCATCAATTCATTCAAGGGACTACACAAGGGGCAGTTACTAATAGAGTCAGGAAATGAAACGGACATTGATACAATTTGTAAAACTATCAATGAAAAGTGTGGAGAAGAGCTTGAAGCAAGGGCATCAAAACTAAGGAATCCCAGAATAATTATCTTCAACGTACCAGATGAAATTACTACCGACAACATAGTAGGAGCCATTACAACACAGAACCCGGAGTTGGGACAATACGAAAAAGAAGTGCAGCCAAAGTTTAGTTTTGAAGACCGAAAGAAAAACACAAACATAGTTATTGAAGTAAGTGCAGAAGCACGAAAACAAATTATAGGGCGAAAGTTGAAAATTGGCTGGAATATGTGTAACTGGGATGACTATATAAGAATAAGCCATTGCTTCAAATGCTGCAAATATAACCATAGGGCTCAAGAATGCAAAGGAAATCAAACATGTCCAAATTGCACCCAAACTCATGCACTGAAGGACTGCAAAGTGAACAAAGTAGACTACAAATGTATCAATTGCGTAAACTATAATAAGCATAGTAAAGAGAATGTAGTTAACGTCAATCACTCCACGCTCGATTCAAACTGTCCTTGCCATCAGGCCGCAATATTAAGGTATCAACAAAGCATTGGCTACTAACATGGCTCATAGGAATAACCATAGGATAAATTGCTTCCAGCTCAATTTACAGCATTCACGAGCAGCCACTAGCAATCTTGTGCAACTTCTAAATGAACACAGAGTCGATATAGCCTGTATACAGGAGCCATACACACTGAACAATAAACCTGCAGGATTACCAAAATCATTCAAAGTGTACGTCTGTGGAAATGGAAGGAAGAGATCAGCTATTATTATAAACAATGCGATGCCACATTAATCACACAATTGTCCAGCGAGGACTGTGTCGTCGTCGAAGTAACGACGGGAGTGATCAAGTTCTGTGCTGTTAGCATGTATTTCGATTGCAGAAGAGACATAGAAGAAGATATTCGGGAACTGGAAAAAATAATAGACTACGCTAAGGGAAACGGTTTGCTTATAGCCATGGACAGTAATTCTAGAAGCAGAATGTGGCATGACACTGTAACCAACCAACGCGGACAAAATCTGGAAGAATTTTTTATTTGTAACAACCTCTATGTTATGAATGAAACTACTGGTGCTGCGACTTTCCAATCCAGTAGAGGAAGTAGTCGCGTTGACTTAACAATAATTAATAACAAATTGCTTCGTTATTTTTCTGAGTGGCAGTGCGGGGAGGAAGAAAGTTGCTCGGACCACAACATCATAAAATTCAGAATTGAAAGTTCTAACATTGGAGAATGCAAGACGAGCTACTTGGGAGTATGTTACATCACTAAGCAGGAGAATTATAAGAAGTTTCAAACTAGTCTGGTCAACAATTTCATCTCTACCTTCAACTGCTCCAACCAACTAGAAGTAACGAAGCTCGACAAGGAATTACGAGAAAAAACTAAACAGTACAACGCTGAAGCATTAATACAGGACTGTTTCTCGTGTATAACAGCAGCATGCAATACAGCTTTTAGGATCTCAAGAAGTAAAAAGCAAATAACAGGTAGAACTGTTCCATGGTGGTCCACAGAACTACAAATACTACGGAAATAAACAAATGCACTACGTCGAAGATACCAACGAACTCGGAACAATGAAGACCTAAGGAGCGAGCGGAAAACACAGTACATGGAAGGAAAAAGGTTATACCAATCCAGAATAGAGGAAGAAAAATTTAAATCCTGGCAAAAACACTGCTCCTCAATTGAAGGGAACAATCCATGGGATACAATTTATAAAATCGCGTCTGGAAAAGCAAGAACCATGACCTGCCTCTCAACTCTTCAAACATCAGCTGGAACCTTCACCTATAATGCAGAAAGCACGATTAGTCATATGTTAGATGCTTTCGCCCCCAAGGACGAAGAGATCAACGATAGTGCAAGTCATAAGCGAATTAGAGAGCTAACAACGGAGGCCATACGTACTGAAGATGATAAACTCTTCACTCGTGAAGAAATTTTATATACGATAAAACAATTCAATCCTAAAAAAGCACCCGGGGAAGATGGACTGACAAGCGAGATACTCCTTCAAGTTTTCAAAGCTTTTCCAGCATTTATGACTGAGATATACAATAAATGTCTCAAAGAAAGCTGTTTCCCACAACAATGGAAGAAATCTAACATAGTGGCGATAATTAAACCTGGCAAAGAAGAGGTTAAGGATGTGTCAAAATATCGACCTATCAGCTTGCTAAACGTGGCGGGTAAAGTCCTAGACAAATTAATGATTAACAGAATCCTGCATCATGTGCATACTAATACTGCTGGTTTGAACAGGAATCAATATGGTTTCATGCCCCAAAAAGGAACAGTGGACGCATTGATGGCGGCTAAGGAGATCATTGAAGAAAACTTAAGTGAAAATAACTGTATTGCAGTAGTTAGCTTGGACGTCCGAGGAGCATTTGATGCGGCTTGGTGGCCAGGCATTCTTTACAATCTTAGAGAACTGAAATGTCCTAAGAATCTCTTTAATCTTGCAAGAAGTTATTTCAGCAATAGAATTGCTGCTCTAGGGACTATTACTTTTAAAATAGAGAGACCTGTGACTATGGGATGTCCACAAGGTTCTTGCAGCGGTCCTGGGTTCTGGAATATACTGTATAATTCGCTGCTCAATTTGGACTTCACTCATCGTACGAGGGTCATTGCTTTCGCGGACGACTTAATGGTTCTAACGCAAGGAAAAACCACTACGGATGCAGAGAATTATGCCAACCTAGATTTGAAGAAAATTGAAAAATGGACGAGAGAAAACAAAATGCACTTCAATGAAAAGAAGTCCAAAACATTATTGATATCAAGGAAAAGATCAGGAGACGACAAAACACTGAACATCTACTTAAACAATAAACGTCTGGAGCAAGTATCCGAACTAAAGTACTTGGGTATCTATCTCGATACCAGATTTAATTTTGACAAACATGTAGATTACATTACAGAGAAATGCACTCCGATAATAAACATGCTAGCAAGAGTAGCTAAACTCAAATGGGGTCTAGAACATCGGGCACTAAAAACCATATACATGGGTGCAATTGAACCAGTACTAACATATGGTGCACCGATATGGGAGAAGGCCTTAACAAAACAAAACAACTTAAGGAAATATCAACGTGTTCAAAGACTAATGAACATAAAAGAGCGAAGGCATTTAGAACACTTTCATATGACGCCTCATGTGTAATAGCAGGAGTTCTTCCAATTCGTCTAGTCATAGAAGAAAAGGTCAGAATTTATAGAGCCACTCACAAAAACATGGAGTACGATGCACCTCTGGAAGTGATTCACTGGCCACACCCAGCTGAAGAACCACTCATAAGAGCGCCTATGGAGAATACGGCAAACAAAATAGATATATACACGGATGGAAGTAAAATCGGAGGAAAAGTTGGAGCTGCTGCGGTCATAATCCAAAACGACATGGTCATCCACCGATCCAAATACAAACTGCATGAAAAATGTTCTAACAATCAGGCAGAACAAATAGCAATCTTGAAGGTACTACAACACATTGAGAATGTAGAAATAACAGAAGAAACAGAGAATATTGCAGTAGTTAACACAGACAGCAAAGTGACACTGGACACTTTACAGAACAAGAATAAACATAATCCAATAATTGAAAATATAAAGAGAGAATTGAAAAAATTGGAGAGACAGCAATGGACAGTTCTCTTTAGGTGGGTGAAGGCCCATGTCGGAATAGTAGGGAATGAGATAGCTGACCGTCTTGCCAAACAAGCCGCCATAGAAGATGAAGGGGAAATAGCTTATAACAAAATACCGAGAGATACCATAGTAACAGAAGAGAGAGAAAAGACCTTAAGAAAATGGCAAGAGCAGTGGACTATCTCAACTAAGGGCGCAATAACGAAATAATTCTTCCCATCAATTAAAGATAGATTGAAGATAAATTTACCTGTCGGGGCAGAATTTACTTCTATTGTGACAGGTCACGGCTTCACAAGATCGTACCTTCACAGATTCAAGATTATTCCAACTCCAACGTGCCCTTGCAGACTAAAAGAAGAGCAGACAGTCAACCATATAATATTAAGATGTGCCACACTGATAAAAGAAAGAAGAATCCTACGAGCTAGTATAATACGCACAGGTCAAACCTGGCCTCCACCTTTTGATCAGTTCACAACAGCATACCTCAAAAGCTTCAGAAAATTTATAAAATCCATAGAATTTGGCAAAATGTAACAGAAATTGAAATTAGAAATAATACTAACAATGATGGTAACCTAAAATATAAGAAGTACAATTAGGCAACACTTCTATCTATATGAATTTCAAGATCGCAATCAAAATTGTAAATATCTTGTTCTCATAAATTATGTAACTAATTATTGTAATATTTTATGTAAACCATGTAGTATTACTCCAATGTAATGGAGCATGCTGATATACAAAAAAAAAAAAAAAAAAAAAAACATACATACATACATACATACATACATACATACACACATACATACATACACACACACATACATACATACAGGACAATAATTTGGTTAAATTATAACTCTACCATTGCTGCTACCACCATTGCGACCATCACCGCCAGTATTTTAGTACAGGTATTATACATACAGGGTGGCTCACTTAACTCTTTCACCTTCAATAGAGTGTGAAATATTTCAGATATACACAAACCGATAATTAAAGTTAAATTACATCGAAGGGGACATCAGATACACGTAATGTATTTTTTGTACATGAAATAGTTTTCAAGATATTAGAGTCAACTTTATTTTTTTAAATGGCAACCAACTATATTCTGTATTGCAAATGTTGCGTTTGCTCTGTCTAATAACAACTGGCTACTTTACTCACTGTTTGAATGTCACCGGTAAGAGTAAACATAAACAATGTCTAACCAAGGATCAAACAGAGGGAGGACAATTCCAGATAGAGTTGTGTGTCAACTGAATCGCTTATTTCAGAAACCAGTCAAATGCCAAAACAAGAAAAAATGAGTGAATGGCGGCATAATGTTCTATGAGGGTATACATACATTTTAGTGCTGAAAACAGTCATGCGACAGCGCTTGACTGGTTTCTGCAGTAAACTGCGGGTACATTTTGTGTTCATAGTTTTGTGACCAACTGATTGAAAATATGTTTTGTGGTTAGCGTAGTGTTTATTTAATAATAACAATATATCGTAGTGAAATGTCTCAAAGTTCAGAAGACGAACCTGTACCTAAAAGGAAACGAGGAGTGGTAAACTAAAACGCTTATAAACGTAATACTATTTGCAATGCAAGGGTAAAAGGAGAAGGCTATGTTTCTTATTCTGGCAGGGAAGTACCTCAGAAAACCAAGCCCGACATTCTCACTTGTAAGTGCAATGCGAAATATTATTTAAACATTAATGAGGAAGTGATAAATGAAATATGAAGGTATTTTCATTTTCTTGAAAATAAAAAGTCACAAGATACCTGTATTCAGACTTTGGTTGAGGTTACTGAAGTTAAGCGTAAACGTAAAAAAACAAGGTCCAGAGCAAGAGTTAGGCAATGAAAATGTTAATGAAGGTACTTTAAAAAGACCTCAATCTTACAATTATAATTTAAGGACTGGTGGTGTACTAAACATGTTTGCAAGATTGTGTTTATGAAAATCCATGGTATTTCATGTAACAGATTAGGGAGAATTTGTCAGTTATTGCTTGAAAATACTACCCCTAAGACATTACACATTTCCTTTAAAAAAATATAGGTTTTATAACAAAATCCTAAACAATTCGAGAATTATGTCATAAAAATACGTTTGTACTACCGTACTTGTTTATTGCAGAAACCAGTTAAGTGAAAAACATTTTCGTATTTTTTACATTTATGTTAAAACGCACAAAATAATTTTTCTTAGATAAAAAGTATTGAAATATATACTACTTTCAACAAAAAATATTAAAACCACTACCAAACCATTTAGTCTGATGCTAGACAGTATTTTTTTTATTTACCCACAATTGGCTAACTTGGCGCTTGACTGGTTTCTGAAATAAGCAATTCAATTAAATCACAATCACAATGTACTGTACATTTTAATACTATGGAAATGTTGCACATGGTGGAGTGAGACATAAAAGTAGTGTACAATAGAAAATAACAATTTATTGTTCTCAAAAACCAAACACAGAATCTCCGGTGAGCAATCAGACTTCTCACAGCAGAAAGTTTATAATATATGTTTGAAGAGATTACAATTTGCATCACAACACCTCTGTGCACGCTCCATCACTGATCAATTCACTTCTGTAAGTGTTTCTGATGTTATTGCAGCACATGCAGCGGTAATACGGTCTTTCATGTTTTCCACTGTTGTTGAAAGCTACTGATACACAACATTTTTCAAATGTTCTTAGAGAAAAAAATCTATCACGGTGAGGTCAGGTAATCTCGCTGGAAATCTGTGAACAGGATTACCTCGTCTTATCCATCGACTGGGTGACATTCCAACAGTCGGTAAAGTAGTCAGTTATTATTAGACAGAGCAAACGCAACATTTGTAATACAAAACATAGCTGGTTCCCATTTCAAAAAAGAAAGTTGGTTCTAATATCTTGAAAATTATTTCATGTACAAAAAATATATTACGTGTATCAGATGTTGCATTCGATGTAATTTAACCTGTAATTGTCAATTTGTGTATATCTGAAATATTTCACACACTATCGGAGGTGAAAGAGTTAAGTGGGCACCCTTTATTATAGGTCATAATTAAAGTTTTCCTACAACTGCCCCATTTTGTGCCTGCTGGTCCTTTTATTAATTTAAACCTATTACTTACTTTTCCTGGATGTAATCAATATGATTTTTCCAAGTTAACTTTTCATCAAAATACTCTCCTAAATAATTTGCATTTTCTGTTCTTTGTAATTTAATATCTTCACACTACACATTAATCTCAAATACTTCTGGCCTTAAAATGAAAATCTTGTACATAGAAGTCGTAACTGGTACAGTAAATAACACAGTGAACAAAATGATCAACAGACACAACAGTAGGCCTATGTTGAGGATGAGAAGCACAGTGTTTGTGAGGAGTGGAGAGCAGTTTTTTGGGACACTGTTCTTCTACTCTTTATGTTCTTCTTGAATCATCTTTATTGTTGTAAACTCTCACACCTGTATCAGGTGCAGCTCGTTTGGTTGCTTGTTTTATAGAAATTAACAAAAGTTATTTATAGCTTCCTTACTTCTCTTCTACCACTTTACTTATCATGTTATGTCCTTCTGAATGGTTTTGTTTCTTACTGTCTTATATTTGAATCAGGGAATACTAAAAAGTTCTAAGTCACTATTTTTATGAAATTGATTTAATGGCGGGAAGTTATTCTTCGAAGGTAAATACAACTATATATGCAAAAACATTCTAAGTCAAGTCTCTTTGTATGGTGATATAAGAGTTATATATTGCGTAGTGAAAACAAAAACATTCTGAGTCAGTGACACAGAACCATTTTGTTTCCATTGGCCAGACTGACTCAGAACCTTTTCATTTGTATTGGCTAGACTGTTCTCCCAGTAAATTGAAACGGTGGCAGCCGAGTTTGTTTTATAAGATTTCAGTGTTAGTAAGAGATTGAAACTGGATGAAGAAAGTAAGAGAATAAATTAATCAATCAAAAAAGTTTTATTCACAGCTTCAGTTTGAGGTATGTCCTGACAAATCTAACAATCAACATCATGTTCTTGCCATTGCATTCGATTATATGCAGAACATGTCATTGCCAGTTATCCCTATACAAGGCACTTTTTATCTGAGACAGCTAAATGTCAACTCATTCTGCATTCATGATGTCAAGAAAAACCATGCAACTTTGTACATTTACCATGAAGGCATTGCAGAAAAGGCCTAATGAGGTGTGTTCCTTTGTTTTCGAATACCTTAGCTCTGTCCCAAATGATATAAAAGAAGCTCATGTTTACTCTGACAACTGTGGAGGCCAGAATAAAAACCACGCTCTTAATAGTGTATTTTTGGCCTTCACAGATTGGGGAAGATTTGAGAAAATTGAACAATTATATCCTATCAGAGGACATTCTTTTTTGCCCTGCGATAGGGATTTCGCAATTGTCAAAAGGGCCATGAGAAAACATGACAGACTTCACAGCATCAGTTGACCGAAATTATTATAA
Organism: Periplaneta americana; assembly: GCF_040183065.1. NCBI lineage: Eukaryota > Metazoa > Arthropoda > Insecta > Blattodea > Blattidae > Periplaneta > Periplaneta americana. The sequence goes on along the minus strand of NC_091130.1, from coordinate 87,051,572 downwards.
CTTCAAGTGTATCTAGACAGTTTACAGTGGTACAAGTTGAAACATGTGCCATTAAAAATGTTAAAGAGTTTTACAAGAAGACATGTGTATCCCAGGAAACAAGAGAGTGACAGGTACAGAAAAAAGACAAAGTGCAATTTCGTATAAGCCCTGAAATGCATTGTACTCATGGTGGTGACAAGCTGGTAAAGGTACCATAGTCACAAGACGCCACATTGATGGGTTACTGGTAAACACGTACAAGCTATCGCACAACAATGACCCTCGACCATCTTTTCCAGTGCGATTAACATATGAGACAGGTAAAGTACATATAAAACCACAGAAAGTACAAGACATTAGATCACTGTTGCCATATGTACCTCCAGAGTACATGGACTTTTATGAAGAGTTGTTAAACTGGCCCACTGGAGGCATGGATAGTGACATGGAGGAACAAGAAGTTGATTAAAATAATAAAAACTGACCTAAAATACGTTTCTATCTAGTACATTTAGTTAAATATTCCATTAACAATTTTTCAATTTCTTATTAATTTTCCTAAAAGTAAACTGAAAGTTTCTAAGTCACATACCCTAATTTTAATTTTTTCTGGTACATTTTGTTAAAATGTGAGTTTTAGTTGACACTTTTGTTTGTACACAAAATAGTTCATACAAAATAAATATTCAATTAACAATTTTTCAATTTCTTATTAATTTTTTTTTTAAAGTAAACTAAAAGGTTCTAAGTCAGACACCCTAATTTGAATTTATTTTAGCTTTACAGAAGAAAAAAAAATTTTGATCATGATTTAGCTCAAGTTTAGGTCATATATTAAAATGTAATTTTTTCATATTTTTAAACAAAACCTGAAAGTAGAAAAACAGTTTCTTTTAGTTTTGCAAAATACAAGATTAGTACATTTTAGTATTTCCCGATTCATTTACAATAATGAGTGTTAATCTGATTACTGAATGCATATTTTGTTCATTTATTCGTATCACTGTTTGTGTTATCGTCCTAGTGAATAGTGACAGTGCTCAAAGGGACTACAATGTTTATACAGTGGTCAGTTTTACTAAGACATATCTAGCATGAAAACCATTTTTAATATATTCTCTGACGTATAAGTACATAGCAATTTCATGTTATACAGAGTGTTTCAAAAGGTAAGATCAACCAAGAAGGAGGCGAAACAGAACTTGAATAGATTAATAATGTATATAAAACTTTCAATCTAACGATTATTCTTCTACTCAATCCTACTCGCCACACACCCACTTCCAATACTTTAATTGACCTAATCATTACAAATAATCCTGATAGATTTCTAACTTCAGGACAGTTACCGGTTCCAGGAATATCTGATCATGATCTTATTTTTGCCGAGTACTCTCTTCAGTGCCTGAAAACTGTAGCTAAGATAATTACTTACAGAGATCTAAAATGCATTGACAACGACCAACTAGCTTCTGATGCCCTACAAATGCCATGGCATACTATTTTTAATTTAATCACAGTTGACGAAAAAGTTGCCACCTTTAATGACATGGTAATACAATTATTCGACAAACATGCACCTTTAAAGAAAAGACCTGCACCACAGCTGAATGACAGTATTCGTAACCTTATGACGTCATGTGACACTGGCTTCCGGAAATACAGACACAACAAATGTGGCAAAAACTTTAACAACTATAAAAACTTAGAAACAGAACCACACAAAGCATTAGGAATGCTAAATGCCGTCACGCCCTGAGTCTTGTCGACCAATCCATCCCCCCCCCCCCCCCCGGTGTCTTTGGAATAACTTATGTGATATTAGAGTAAGGAAGAAAGCATCAGAAGCTGAAGTTATAAACATACTACTTGATAAACTCAATGAATACTTTACCTCACCTCCCACTATATGACCTGAAAAACAGTGAAAACTAAATACAATTAATACTCTCCTAGCTAATCCTCCTCCTTCTCGTGAAAAATTTTTCTTCTCCCATATTACTGATTCTGAACTAAGGATGGCTCTTAAAAGCATTAAATCTAAAGTACAAGGCACTGATAACATAAGCATGGTCTTTATTAATAAGTTAGTTGATGTCGTGTTTCCCGTAATAACCCATCTTTTCAATTCTCCAATTATCATCTCTGCTTATCTGCAACTCTGGAAAACAGCTTTCGTACGTCCACTTCCTAAAGAATATTCACCTACTTCTGCCAAAGACTATAGGCCAATCTCCATTCTTCCTGTTTTATCTAAAGCCCTGGAATGCATCATTCATAAGCAGTTGTCAGATTACCTAATCGAATTTAATCTTTTAGACCCTTTACAATCAGGATTCAGAAATGGCCACAGCACTTCTACTGCTTTGTTGAATGTTACTGAGGACATACACGTAGCCATGGATAAATGGCAGGCTACTGTACTGTTGGATTATAGCAAAGCCTTTGATTCTATTGACTTCGATCTGCTATTGACTAAACTACAAATTCTACATCTTTCTGATAGTGTTATCACCTGGATGTACTCCTACCTTACTGGCCACCAGCAGTGTGTCATATCTAATAATCGTTTCTCATCCTGGCAGACTGTAGACACAGGAGTTCCTCAGGGTTCAGTATTAGGCCCCTTGCTCTTCTCTATTTATATAAACGGAATTTCTCAATCATTGAAGCATTGTAGATATCAAATATATGCAGACGACATTCAATTGTATATTTCAGCCCGTCCTGATGCATTATATGCCAGCTTTAATAGTCGTAATGAAGATCTGGACTACATCTTTTCCTGGTCTCAACAATTTGGACTTAACCTAAACGCATGTAAACCACAGGCTATTCTGTTCGCAAACCATAGATTATAATTCCTGATGTCAATGATCTGAATATTTCACCTGTGAAACTGAATAAAACAATCATCATGTTCAGCTCTACGTAAAAAACCTCAGAGTGCATTTCGAATTTAATCTCAATTGGGATACACATATTAAATATATATGTAAGAAGGCATTCTCTATTCTTCATTAACTAAAAAGATTGTATCATTATCCATCTAAATTAAAACAGACACTGGTACAAACACTCATTCTACCTCACTTCGATTATTGCGACGTTTTGTTCGCTGATCTCAGGATTGATTCCTCTCAGAAACTATTGCGTATTCATATTGCGTGTGTCCACTTCATTTGTAATGTTAGATACTACGATCATATCTCACTTTCTTTCGAGAAGTTATCATGACTTAGGTTACATGAGAGGAGAAATCTGAACTCACTTTCTCTCATATCGAATTATGCACACTTCATCCCCCTCTTATTTATTCGCCTGTTTCCATACTCTCTCTCGCTATCATAATATTATAGTCCATTCTTATTTCTGGCAACCAATCACGTAGCATGTCTGCTACATTTAAACGTGTGCGTCTTTTCATTCGCTGCTCATGACGTTATGCACTTCTTAAGGCTCGATAAATACTTAACATAATTGCCCGCCATTTCGGCTCTTTCATTGGCAATCGCAGAAAGCACACCAAGGACGTTATTTTCCGCTCAACTATTTGTTCAATTACATTGCATTTGATTTATTATCATAGGAGCTACGACATGATAATGTTTAACAGTGCGGCAAATAGATTCCTCGTCCAGTAGCTCGACAACAAAAGAACAAAAATGGCGAACGATACTAGTACAATCTTACAGACTGCAATTTCAGTTGTTGATATCTAAAGGTTACTCTACTGTGTCATGTCCGGAACGAAAGCATTGTTAGTGTAATCTTTACATCGTCGCCTGAATGCAAGAACTAGGTAACTTGATTTTTCATATTTTGTGACATTGCCTATTTACTTATTTATTGCACTAAGGAAAATGTCTCGTTTTCTTGTACCTATTTGTTATATTGGAAAATAGATGTTGCTGGTATTGTTCGATCAGTTACCTAGCGCTTGCATTACATTTTGTGCGATTTTTGCTATGCTATAAAAGATATAACTAAAAAACGCAAATTTCGAGTTACCTAGTTCTTGCATTCAGGCCATGATATAATATTATAACAGCATGTTAAGAAATATATACAGTTATAACTTCTGTAAGGGGATTTTCAGACATCATGTCCAGAACGCATGTTTCATTTTTTTTTCTGGCGAAGTTTCCTTTGTATAAAGCTCAGAAAAGCATTAAAATAAACCTTGAAGAATGAGTAACATCCCATTTTTTTTCATTTGAAAAATCTTTAAAAATTCACAGAGATTTAGCATTTTCCAAAAAGGAAAAATAAGCTTGTCTGAAATTCATCATGCCTGGAACAAAAGTTTAAACCCCAATTTTCATTGCTACTTCATCATAAAAACTATAAATTTTTTTTGTCTCAATCGAAAGGGAGCAGATTCAAGAACATCTGTTACATTTTTCCGCTGAAAAAAAATATCACAGAAGAAATGTAATCAATGGGTTTAAACCCAAAAAATGTAGTCTGAGCATCATGTCCGGAATGATGAATGACCCCATATGCATGATAATTCAGGCTTTATCTCCCACACATTCTGTATTTTTTTTAATACAAGTTTCTTTAGGCGTTTTGTGATTAAATAGATTTATATTGATTATAACATTTTAAAGGAATAGTGACTATGCATTCAACTGCCAATCTCTACTTTCACTAGCAAGTCTTCTTTGGCATGCTGTTTATAGTTATATTTGCAGCTGTTTTCAATTTACTATACTTACGAGGTGTACAATTCAAGATCTAGGGAAGCCAGGTAGAGCTCTCTGCACAGATCATAACCTGCCAGGTGCTTCTGGGATGCCAACAACTGCTGCATCAGGTCTGATGGGAGGGGCTCTCCACTCTCAACATGTCCACTAATGAGGTTCATTGTGTTCTTGTCATACAACCTGTGAAGATACTAAAACTCTTGTCAATGCAGTAATGTTTATGAAATTATACAAGTGAAAAAAATTATCCAAGGCAGTGGAACAGAAATAATTAGAACAGATTCAAATAGATTCACCAATGAACATGATCAGACTAATCATTAATTGGTTCACAGCTGCGAAAATTGAAAGAAACTGTTTTTCGACTTAAAAATTTGTATGTACTTCTATTTTAAAGTTTGATAGAGTTCTCAAGATATTATTTAAAATGGTTCACATTTCGCAGAATAGTAGGTACTATCCAAGACACAACTTTTGACGGGTATTACATATAATCAAAGAGGAAGAACAATTATTGTTTGTATGGGCCTACATCTGAAGTTTGATTAATGGAATATGTTACTAGTCAGTGATGGAGGGGTAAAGGAACTAACCACACTACCCCATTATTTCCTAGCTTAGTTGCCTCATAACTGATGCCTTATTGGTGTCACTAATGAGTCATTCCACGTCAAATTGCACAAAATTATACAAATTTTGACCTTGATATTTTTGATTGCGTTTATATTTCTTTTACCAACTCTATGGGTCTAATAAACCAACAAGTGTATTTTTATTTCCTCCTAACTCCACATGTTTTTAAAATATAGAAAGTTAAAATTCGTTACAAATGTCGCACAATGCAACATTTAAAGCGTTATATTTCCGAGGATATTTATGTTAAAATTTTTTTGAAAAAAAAAATGCATTTAAAAGCTTAAAGTACTGTCTTTTGTTAAATATTTACTAACTAATTTTAATATAATTATTACAAATATTTTTTTATGATTCAATTTTTAAAAGTTAGATATCAATGTGAAATAGCCATATTAAAAATCTAAAAAAATTCTTACTAGGTGCATTAAAATATTCTTAATAATTCCAGAAAAAATCACAATGGGATCTCCAATAGTTTAATGGAAATTTAATTACTTACGAAACAATGAGTAGCGGTCGGTGCAGCAGCAGTGGATGGGAAGCGTTGAAGCGCGCTGGGAGGTTTATCGGCGCTGGATGATCAAGTGAATGTTGCAACATTACACCCAGTACGGATCAAGTCACTCGAGGAAACACTGCTAATTTACTTGTTATGATATCTTCAATATTTGTACATTATGCTTTTACTTTTTAAACGTTTGTTTTCATTCACACTACACATTAAATTTTCATTCGCCTACTTTCTTTCTCGAAAGAAAATTGTTTTACTAAATATTCAGTTTTTGACAACAGAATGAAAGAATGTAATTTTAATGTACCAGTTATTGGTTTTAGATTGTATCTGGCCTGCAAATTTTCAGTGTGGTTTTTGTGCTTATTCAATGGACAAAATATAAATGACACGTTAGAAATGTTTTTTGTGACCAATCAAACAGTTTTTTTTTTTTTTTATAGGATCTTGTATAGGCTGGCTCTCGTTGCAAGTCTTTTCACAGTTCCTCCAATGCCATCACATGGATCTTTACCATGCGATGTTGCAAAGAAGTGTCATTCAGCGCTAATTCCATAATCATCTTCATGTAAGCAATTATTTTTAAATTCTTTTTGTTTTTGTATTGTGAACTTGATCCATCGGAAAGGTAATGATTTTTTTCATATCATTGAATTCTTGCTTTAAGAAATTGATTACTTCGGATTAAAAAAAAAGTGAAAGGAATCGGTGTCATGCTTTCTGAGATGACAACAATGCTTTTGTGACGAATTTCTGGATCTTCTTTGAAATATACTACGAAAGTATGTATTGTGGCTTGGCATTTGTTCCAATGCATACCTTGTACTGAATCTTGTATTACAAATGAATAATTTTCAGAAAAGTCTGCAATAACTATGTAATTTTCAGGTTGTACATTTTCTTTGCATCCCGTCAAAAGTAAAATATGGCTGACTTTTGTAGGGATGATGATGCATTTTCTACATGGAAAAACTTTACTTGCTAGGGAGCCTTTTACTTTTTGAAACTTTTCACAGGGGTACCGTATCGTTTTTGTTTGTAGTTTTCTTTTCTTGATAGGGGATTCTATTGACATCAAACTCTTGTTTAATTCCTCAAATAATACTGATTTCTAGCATTGTATCCATATAACTGCTAGAAGAAGAACTGGGATAATCACTTTCTCTGTCCGCATTTTCATTTGATTCATGTTTATTAATATCACAAGAACTGCGGCTTCACATATAACTTCACCTGACTTATTCGGAAGTTAACAGATTTTTTACAGAAGGAATCACATATTCGCACATTCAAAGACTCCTTTAAATTGAGCTTTATCAATAAATCGCGACTTACGTGTCTTAGTGTACTTTTCTTTTTAAAAGCATGATTAGGAAGGTCAAATGGATTTAAACACTTGTTATATATTACACGATCTTTGCTGTCACTGATGTTGTATAGAAGTCACGCCACTCCATGAAATTCAAACCCTGACTGATTATTTTTCTCTTCTATATTTTATCTCCTGCCATCTGTTTATTGCCATAAAGTTTACTGCCTTACCCAGCCTTGCTATCTTTAAACACTTGACTATATTACAGTATAAACATACAGCATTGTGAAGGACTCCCCCTCTTAGCTGAGCTGACAATAATAAAATAACTTTGGATAAGATATTTACTGTTCTTTAAGGTATTAATCATTTGATGAATTAATGCATTTGTTTGCGACATCAGTTATATGCAATGGGGGATTTCGTAAAACTTTCCGTGGGAAGCCTTCTAGCCTACTGCCGCATGCAGTTCATTAGCTGGGAACCGCGAGCGCGTGCATGCCTCTGGAAAATAAATTGTTACAAATGTATGTGTGCAGATCCCACATTTCTAAATGCAGTAGTTCACAGATAATACAGCAGGGAACAAGCCTATATATATATATATATATATATATATATATATATATATATATGTATGTATTTTTTCAGATTTTTAACTGGGCTATTTAATATAGTAATTTTGCTTTGAAAAAGAAATTATTAAAAAATTAGGCCAAATTTGAAATTTATTTGTGATAGGCCTAAAGTAATAAAAAGTGTTGTATTTAGTCTTTCAAATGCGCCAAACCGCAAATCTCAATTATATGTAGACACAGAGTTCCAAGTGAGTTTATGTAACAGTGCGCACATAATTTGCGTAATTTCAAATAGTCATAACTACACAAATAATTAATAATTGTGGAAATAAAACAATATGGGTCTCCTTATTTGATGTCTGGAATTTATGAAAAAAAATTCGACCATTTACGAAAAAGTCGTGTTTTATTGATGTGCGATTTGACGTGGAATGACTCTAATGTGGTTGAAACCTGCCTTTGAACAGTTGACTAAACAACAACATAATCAAACTCAAAATTTCAATTTTACACTCTGCCCTACTGGCCAGAGTACCAGTAGGAATGACAGCATAATTATTTTGCTAAGAAAATACATATAATTATTCCAAATTTAAGCATCTCTCGTACCTCCAGTTAAATTTTGTAAAATTTAAGGTCGACATTTTATGTCTAAAAGTCAACTGTTTTTCATTTTAAACACAACTTTTATTTTCATTCATGAGATATACTCGTACATGTCTATACAGTTCATTTAATTCTGTTCCATTCATTCCCAACAGAATGATGGATCATAGGACCACAGTCTAATATATACAGTCACGAAGCTTAGAATGATTTTTTGCAATTCTCGCGGTAGTTGCTAGCCGCTTGGAGCACTGTGAATATTAGGAACAATAGACTGTGCCACAGTCATCGTGATCTAATACAGGCCTTAAGGCAGACCGTGTAACTCGCTTAACCCGATCACGAAGGGTGGCGTTTCAATCATATAAATTAGTTGGAATGCATAAAGAGTAACATATGTTTCTCTAAAATGTAGTGTAATTCCATTAATAAAATTTAAAACAATGATTATGAGACACTTCAGACAATTCACTTGCGAGTTAAGGTGTAATATTATTTATGGAGTGAAAATTACGTTATTCGTATGTGTAATATCTGCCTTTATTTCGATTAAATAATGCGAAATTCTTGTACATTCACTTATGCACGATTCAATAATTTTCACTTGCACCACACAAATATTTAGCCATGCTGAAATTATAGGTTATGTTTACTGTACCAGTTGCCCCTTTCTGTCTAAATTTAGTGATCTCCAATACCTTGCCATTCATATGAAAATTATAGGTTATGTTTACTATATTTAACTTATATTCCTAAATTCACAATTATATATTATAATTAAGCATAATGTCATGTATGATACCCCGCACATTCAGTTTGTCTATATTTTAATACTGCAATTGAGTACTGAACTATTGTATTTATCTACTACTTAAGAGACGAAGTAACACAATTCTATGTACACTAATTTCATAGGAGTGGTATGGTAATTTTTTTGTCTAAAATTAAGGAAGGTAGATGTGCTAAATTGAAATCACAATATAAATTCTTTTTTATTAAACCTCAAAATAGCTTCCATTCTAAACTTAAAATGTTGATGCGAACAGATTATGTTAACATGTAAAATTCTCTTCACATTAAAATAACACAGTTTTGTAATTATTTCTACACCATATTATGCAATAAGAAGTAAATGGAACTTATGGACACACTACACTAAATAAATCTTAGCAATGATACGCAATAAAGTTATAATATTTCACTGAGTTCCATATACTGAAATAAAAAACTCGAACATATGATACATTACAGTTTGGATCGAAAAGGCATTGACTGTGCCCTATTTCCCATTGTTGTGAAAAGTTGTGTAAACTGCGAAATGTTCGTTATCAGTTGTAATAACTGTAAATAGCTAAAATACAATAATTTCAATAATAATATGCGACAAGGAGACGTTTGTAGCACTGTAAATTGTAAGAAAAAGAGATCAGAATTATCCTTCTTCCGAAAGATCCAGGAAGGTGAGTTTATAGAATATAATATATATTTTATGATAATAATATATAAACCTTATGTATTTCATATTTCAATAGTGGAAGGAAGGTGTTAATTTTTTCAAAAGAACACGATATCGAAAGTACAATACATTTTATCGTCTGCTAGGGAAAGAGTCTGTGATGAGGCAATACTAGTGATCCTGGTGATGAGCAACTATCTATGTTTGCATATTTAGTAAGTATTCTTGTTCTTGACTGTATATATTAGACTGTGATAGAACCTAGAACTCCTTTCCAAACAACATACTAAAACACTTTAGAATAAGAAGGCATATAAGGAGGAGCTACTTCAAGCTGGTCTGTGTTGACTAGCAAGTGATAGTGAAGCGCTGTTGCCTACTTAAATTGTCACAAAGTCTCACTGAAGCATCGCGTATTACTTCCTTTCTTGCTAGCATAATATTTCATTCATTCAGTGTTCTACCCAAGGGCAGGTCTTTCACTGCAAACCCAGCATTCTCCAAACTATCCTATTTTGTGCCTTCCTTTTTGTCTCCTTATATGATCCATATATCTTAATGTCGTCTATCATCTGATATCTTCTTCTCCCATCCACCATTCCTTCCAGTGCATCCTTCAGTAGGCAGTTTCTTCTCAGCCAGTGACCCAACCAATTTCTTTTTCTCTTTCTGATCAGTTTCAGCATCATTCTTTCTTCACTCATTCTTTCCAATACAACTTCATTTCTTATTCTGTCTATCTGCTTTCACACATTCCATTCTTCTTCGTATCTACATTTAAAATGATTCTAGTCGTTTCTCTTCACTTCGTCGTAATGTCCAAGTTTCTACTCCATACAATGTCACACTCCATACAAAGCACTTCACTAGTCTCTTTCTTAATTCTTTTTCCAGAGGTCCGCAAAAGATGCTCCTTTTCCTATTGAAAGCTTCCTTTGCCATTGGTATCCTCCTTTTTACTTCCTAGTAGCAGCTCATGTTACTGCTTAAAGTACACCCCAAGTATTTGAAGTTGTCCACTTGCTCTACTGCCTCATTTAGAATTTGAAAGTTTACCTTCTTTATTTTTCCTCCTATGACCATGGTCTTCGTCTTATTTGCATTTATCTTCATTCCATACTGCTCACAGCTGTCATTTAGCTCTAGTAGCATATTCCTTAGTATCATCTCCTCTTCTGCTAACAATGCCAAATCTTACGCACTTTATTTCTCTTCCTCCTACTATCACTCCTCCCATGTTCTGAAAACAGTTCTTTACTAATCCTCCAAGTAGATGTTGAACAGAGTAGGTGATAAAGGGCATCTTTGATATACTCCTCTCCCTATTTCACTTCCTCCTGACATTTCTTCTCCTATCCTGACTTTGATACGTTGTTTCATATAGAGATTACTGAACAGTCTTCTCTCTTTCCAATCCACACCAATTTTCTTTAGCATCCCCATCAGTTTATTCTAATGCATTATGTCAAAAGCCTTTTCTAAGTGCACAAATACAGTACTACATACACTTCTCTATTCTTCTTTCGCTGATTGTTCTTAGCAGTCTAATTGCATCTCTCGTACCTTTTCCTTTTCTGAAGCTAAACTGTTCTTTTTCCAACTGTTCTTCCATCTCAGAATATAAATGTCAATTCAGTTCTCACAAGAGAATCTTCGCTGAGTGCGATATCAAGCTGATAGTCCTGAACTCGTTACATTTCTTAGCATTATTTTTTTTCGGTATTGAAATCAACACTGTCTCTGTAAAATATTCAGGCCATTCGCCTTTTCATATATTGCATAATGATAAAATTTCCTTCTGTCTTCACTTAAGCATTTCACTAATTCAATGGGAATTCCATCAACTCCTGTTGCTTTCCCATTCTTCATTTCCTTAAACACTATAGTAGGGAGCAAAGATATTGGCGGGTCGTACATAGCACATTTTTGCACGTACCACCCCCTCTCTTCTGATCTGGCCATTGGGATGACTGACTGGCAATGTGTCGATGCGTTCGGGTGTAGTTGCTTGCAAGCCAATCGTTAAGTATTGAGAGAGTAGTCATCGTAGCTGTTGTCTGTTCACTGTGTACATATTCAAACAGTAATTTTCAATACTAACAGTGGAATTGCTTCTGTGCCTAGTTGAGCGACATGTCTAGAAAGGGAGTGGATACGCGGAGCCAAGCGAAAGGAATTATTTATAGTGTTTACGAATACTTAAAAAAACTTTAATTAATACAACAAATTAAAATTTTCGTAATATGATTGAAATTCTGGTTATTAAGAAAATGAGGAAAACAGGAATTAGGTCACTATAAGTTTAAGTGAAATATTTTAAGATCTGATAGTATATTGGCAATATACTTATTGCAGTGAAGTAAATCGTTAAAAATCATTGTGTTATTGTTATTATTATTAAATTTGCACTGATGGATTTCATTTAATATAGTATTACTAGCCATTGTTAAGTCAATTATATTATATAAAATAAAACCTGGGTACCGACACAATACTATTTACAAATTATTTAATTGTCAACATTAGTGATTTTACTCACGGGACTGGCTTCATCTTTTCTTGCAACCATTGTCTTGTTCCAAAGGTCTCTGGTCACTGCTGTCAGTTGGTCACCTGCTGTGATTCTTCCTGCCGGAAGGTCCCTGTTGACTTTCTTTGTCGCAATCCCAGGACCGCTGCCATCATTTTTGGCCTCATTCCTGAACAGCTGGAGCCATTCATCACGACTTCTCCTTTTTGTGAAGCGGATGACAATAGAACGCGTCTTTCCTGGCCTGGATGGTATACTATGTGCTACGCTTACATCATGTTGCACCAATTCACTAACGCCTATGACTTCCGATATTTGGTCAATGACTTCATAAGTTGATTGTTCATCGATCCCGGAACTCCAAATAGCATTATATTGTCTCTGCGTGTGTACTGCTGCAGATCACTCACTTCCTGTTTGAGATGGTCATTTTCTTGCACTAGCCTCTTCATCTCTTCCTGCGTGGAGTTGAGTTCATGTCTTGTGTGCGCTAATTCCTCTCTAAGACTGTCGAACTTGGAAGATATGAATTCAACTGATTTTCCTAGTTCATTCACCTCAAAATACGAATGCTATTCGATATCAGTATAGTAGTTATAAAATCATGTCGCATATTGTATAGTCTACCAGAAGTTTGTATGATAACAAATGAAGTGTTCACATGTGCTGTTGTTTAATGAAATAATTATAATGCTGCGCACAAAAATTACACTAAATACTGACATACAGACAGTGTTTATATATAAACACTATTTCGATGTTACAGACTTCAGGTTACGTAGCGAGGAGTGAAAGATGTTTCGGAAGCGACCCTTCGAAGAATGTTTACAGCTAAAGTAGGGGTGGAACGTGATTTGGGTTAGTATGAAGCGGTATACCTCCATCCGCCAATATTCCTGCTCCCTACTATAGTTCAAATTCTTCCCTTAAAATAGAAAATACTTTTTCATCTTTTGATATGGCTTCTTCGTCTTCTATAGCTAAGTCATCTGGATGATTTATTGTCTCATATAACTCTTCTACATATTTCGTCCATCTGTTTAATATTCTTTGTTTGTCTGTTATTTCATTTTCGATGTCATCCCCTATCAACCACATGGATTTCCTGTTCTTATAGCTAGGACTGAATTTTAAGCAGTGTCATTCGATAGAACTTAAAATTCTGAAACAAACTGTACAAGAATGGCGATTGTATGTCAACTGACTGGCGTGTTATCGCTTTAAGACTAAACAGAGATATGCAACCTACAAAATACAACATATTTGCTCCGAAGTCTCTCTCTGTAGGTTCTGTAAACGAAGATGATTTTGTTTCTTTTCAAATTCAGACATGGACTGTTTTCTCTTGTGTGATGTGTAACTTGCTGTAACAACATCTCTTGAAGAGACTGCAATTGACTCTGGTGTTTCGTCTGTTATACGCAAAAGGACAGCTCTACAGCCACAGGCGAGAAATATGGTATTTTCTATATAGAATTTTTAAAGGTACTTGCTAACAAGACAGTGCATGTCAATTTTTCACAAACATAGAATCTGACTGCACAGGCATATGGATTAGGAGTGCATACAGTATCTCGTATTCTCGGGCAGGGCAAAGAGACAATTAAAATAGGTGGTACATCTTGAATTTACCTCTTCTAGAAAATATCGCAAAAGTATATTTAAACATGACACACAATAAAGGAACAGATTCGACCTGCCCATTTGCTGCAGTGGCTGGCATTTCTGCCTTTGTCCCATGTCTCTGTTGTCTCTGTATTTCATATCTCGTGTACCATGTGACAATGTCATACAGCTGCTAGCACTCTATTGGCTTAGGCCATATGCTTTCTTATTCTGAAAGCGCTATAGGACAAGTTTCAGGTCACAATTCAGAAATGTTTGGAACCTGGAATATCAGACAGTACTGTAGTTGGAAAACAATTTTTGAGGGTATTGTTGAAATCATCTTGGTGAGACTAGACTACATGAACTCATACTGCAGTTCTTTTTCAAGGTTACTTCTTCGGCATGCAGTATCCTCTGTAGACCTCCTTCCATATCGCACCCACAATTGCACGTAAGGTGAGGAATTAAAGGCTGAAACTGGTGGTCCAACATTTTTAGGAACAAAAGCCTAGAAATTGTTTTACTAAAAGAGTATTCCTTTTCTTAGTGTAGATATTGTTCATTACATTAATGCTCTTTTGCATTCTGAAGTTGAAATTTGAAAAGAACCTACAATTTATATAACAAACTACAAAGCTCTGGTGGTGGCATATTGATGTCAGTATATTACCTGAAGGCCTGAATATACTTTCGTTTGTGTTCACACAAGTATGAGGTGCTTGTAGCACTACAAGTTATATCTTTCAACAGTTTATTTTTTCCTGTCTTCCATTTTGTAGCATTAATCTTAGATTGTGAACGTAAATAGGATGCTTGTGTGGGATTGCTTGAGATTTTCTGCCAAGATTTTGTAAAACTGATCAGGGTTTATTTCAACAATCTTTGTCCTGCTGTGTAGCTCAGTATGTTTGAAAATTTTCTGTTTTGAAGCATAGAATGCCTCCTCAACATAAGATCCTGGCAAAAGTACGATAAATTGAAATACCTTAACAGTACACTCAATAGCTTTATTAGCTTCTGGAATTGTTATCTCTCATAATAAGATCATCACAGACTACTGCCATATTCTAAACAAAATCAAGAGACATCATTTTATCTAAACATGCATATTTAGATCTTTCTTTACACTCTCTTTGCTTATCATTGGAGGCTTCAGTGAAATGCTTTACAAGTCCTCTAGAGCTTTCTCACACTGACTTCACTGTTCTGGTACTGGAGGCAGCCCATCTAATAGAAAATGTTTTCCCACCTTTACAGAACTTTTCACTCAACTCAGCTGCAGCCTATTTTTTTTTTTTTGAGGACATACTCTATACAACGTATAATTTGTTGAAGAAAATATTAAAATCAAGATTTATATATATTAAAATTGTTGAGGCTCTGTACTTCACTTCTTGCATCTTGAACTACTAGTTCTAATTTATAAATAGCACAATGCCATAAAATCAAATCGTGGAAAAGTTTCTGTAACTCAATAACAACACCATTTTTCCTTTCAAACATAATGGGAGCCCCGTCACAAGCAAATTCAAGCAATTTTTTTTTAAGAGAAACTTAATCAGAATTATCAGATTTTGTATTAGCAAACTTGATCGAACTGCTTATTGTGTCTCTAAGTTCAATTAGGTTTCAAAAGAAAGAATGCATAGGTGTACTTTCGAAATGTCATTGTATACTTTAAACATATGACCAGTACAGGCTTATTGCTGATAGTCATTGATTCGTCTACTATATCACTGAATTTAATATTGTTTAAAATAATTATATGTTTGACTATCCTAATACTCATTTCTTTAGATATGTGTTCCAAGTTGTTAGCATAAATTTGGAATGTAAAATTCTGTTCGTGTCTTTAACTGCAGAACTTCAATGTCTACTGGAAAATCAGTTAACGGGCTAACAAATTTTCCAATTTCATATGCTGATCTAAACTATAGTAGTTGTTTGATACTCCACCACGTTCATCTTGTCTATTCCACTTTCTAAAGACTTCTCAATAGCATAACTCTCAATCTGCTGTGCTTTTGTAAAAGTAGTAGGTCTTTATGTTCATGTAGATTGTTTTGCTGTTTTTCTTTAATGTTCCCAAACCTCTAACGTTGCAATCGACCCACTCTTTGGCTGATTTTAAGCATGTGCCTTCAGATGGACCTATGCCAAATTTACGAATTGAACACAGATAGAACAATCAAGTTTTTCATTTCTTATAACTAGAGCCCGGATGTTAGGCAAAATGCCTTTTTTAAACTGAGCATATGTATGAAAGACCTATTAGAGATAAACACATTTCTACACATTTGGGAACAATAGGCCCAATTTTTATTTTGCCTTTTTTGCCTATTTTAAGATTAAATGCCTTTTTTTTTTAACCTTTTTACGTCGTTATTGTACATTTTCTATATTTTTAATGCATTTAAAATAAACCGCACATAAATTAGATAAAAAAACAAAAAAGAACAGTTGTACAAATTAAAAATATATATTCACCTCACACAAATATTTGCTAAGAATCTTATTCTCCAGCATAGACTACATATGTTTCCAAGAAATCGTAAACTTTTATCCCCTATTGATTCCACCTTTTATGTCACTCAACAAAGATGTTTGAACAGTATAACCCTCAGTGCTCGGGTCACTTCGGGTTTTAGCAGTGAAAGTCACATGTAGGTACTTTGAAGTTTCTAATTCCTCCCTTCTCACACCCCTCTTTTTGAGACAATACACAGTCAGTTCTTCCCGATCTCTGAAAGAACGTAGACACAGTCCTTCTGAAATAAGTTGTTTTAAGTTTGCCTCAATCACTTCAGTAGAAGTAGAAAGATCTTTTTCCACCATGAAAAACGTTATCTCTGCAGGCGGCTCACTATGACAGTTGACAACTTAAAAAAACATTTTGTTGTGACATGTAACCAAGGAAAGTGAGTACCATATGGGATAGTTTATTAAATATTTGTCTATTTTTTGTCTGTTTCCATGAATAATAAATACCTATTTCACTGCCTATTTCTACTATTTTTAGTGCCTATATGCCTGCCTATTTTAACCAAAATAAATGCTTAAACATCCGGGCTCTACTTATAACCAACCAGCTGTTTTCTTTCTTAAAATTGGCTAATTGTATTGACCTTATAACGAACAATATAGAAAATCTCTTGGTAGAGCTTTGATATTTTCACTTATTTCATCTGACTCCTACACAGCTTCTAAATAGTCATCCTTCTCGTGTTCTGGGGGATTTTATATATGTTACTATCACTTCTTTCATCGTGAACACTACATTCTATTTCTTTTCCTTTTCAAATATTCAATCAGTTAAGCAAACTCATTATAACGGACAAATCAAGACTTTAATGTCCACTATCAGAGTAGTTCAACGACGTTCCAACTACTACCTTAAAACTCAAGAGTCATAAGTGCACCAGGGGCGTATTTTGCGGACTACCGGGGCTACCAGCGGTAGCCCAAGGAAATTACAAAAGAAAAAGTTTATAATATAACATAATGTAATAATTTTGTATTATTAGTTTTACCACAGTAATTAAAATTAAAGTAATTGTTAGATTTATATGCGCTCTCTGCTCTCGAAAAGAAACAAGTTGTCAAGGCGGCATCGCTGGAGAAACCGCTTGCTACGTGAGGTAGCCTGTGACCGTACCGCGCACGCTGTCCTGTCGCACAACTGCCCATCACCCCGCTCTCTTCTGTTTCCATCGTGCAGTGTAGGCAGGTGAGTTGCCGCTCTCGTGATCGGTTTCTTCGCAGGCACGAAGCAACAATACGCTTAGCACGCTAGCTCATGAATGTGATTGTGTTCTTGCAGTGCAGTATTTTAAATTTGTGATTTGTTCGAGTGTCTAAGAGTTATATTAATTGTGAATTATTAAGTTTTTAATTTCCCAATTAAGTGATATTGTGAAAAATATGGCAGAACAAGTTTCTGGAGAGGTTTGTGTTGAAAATGACTGTGTAATAGAAGGTTTATTAAAAGTGCCTTTTAACCGTCGTACATACAACGAGGAAGTTGAAATTGTGAAAATGGAAAGACCAACTCCTGAGTTAAATTTGTCCATGGACGTAAAAGAAAAACAGCGTGAGTACACACGCCATTTCACTTCAACATCATATGGTAAGTGGAATTGGTTGTGTGGTAGTTCTAAACTGTCTAAACTATTTTGCTGGCCATGTTGTTATTTAGCCACGAAACTAATGTGTGGTCAAAAGAGGGTTTTATAATATGAACTCCCTTCGAACAGCAGTCCTAAAACACGACAAATCAAAAGCTCATATTTGTAGTAGCATGAACTTTGCAAACTTTGGGAAGACAAGAATTGATTTACAGCTAGATAAGCAAAAAGCTCTACATATCAACTAACACAATGCTCCTGAGGAAAAAAAATCGGGAGATTTTACTGCATCTTATTAACGCAGTCTGCTTTCTAGGAAAACAAGAATTGGCTTTTCGGGATCATAATGAGAGTGTGGAATCAGACAATAGAGGAAATTATATTGAATATTTAAGTTCCTTATGTGAATTTGACCATTTACTGGCCAATCATCTTGAGAGTTCAACAGTATTTTGTGGTACTTCTCCCGCAATTCATAATGACTTAATATTTGCTATAAGTGGGGTTATGATAAAGAACATAAAATCTGAAATAGAAGAAGCACCTTTTGCGGCCATTGTTGTTGATGAAACAAGTGACTGTTCTAATCAGAGTCAATTGTCCACTGTTTTAAGATACGTCGATAATACTGCCAATGTTCAAGAAACGGTTTATAGGATTCACAAATGTCAGTTCTGGCAAAACTGCTGCTGCTTGGTTTCAGCATGTGGAAGGTGTTATAGCAGAATACAATGTCGGTAATAAGTTAATTGCACATACGATGGTGCTTCAGTTATGGCGGGAAATATTAATGGCTTAAAAACAAAAGTTCAAGGAAAGTATCCTCAAGCACTATTTGTCCATTGTTACAGCCATGTTCTCAATTTAGTTTTGCAACAAACTACTTCATCCATTCCAGAATGCCGCATTTTTTTTTCAAAACACTGTCGGGTTTAGCTGCATTTTTCTCATCATCTCCTAAAAGATCAGAAAAACTCAAGAATTTATGAAAAATAAACTCCCAAAAGTAGCACCAACTAGATGCAATTTTACATCTCCGCTTGTAAATACAGTAAAGGAATACAGAGAAGAACTGACTGCTTTCTTTGAAAATATTATTTGTAATGACTGAAGAAAACTGGGTTGATGATGTAATTGTGCAGGCTCAAGGATATTTGTATTTTTTTCACACAGTTTCAGAATATATTTCTTCTTGAAGTCTATGCTAGAGTGTTCGCACATACAGATGTGCTCTACAATATTCTTCAGACAAAAAGTCTAGACATAGCATACTGCTTGCAAGAGGTATCAAAGTTAAAAAATACTATATTCGAGTTCAGACGTAGTGGGTTTCCGTCCATATGGAGTAATATGGAAAATGAAAATTCTTCAGCCAATACAATGGAACCACCATTAAAGCGAAGAAAAGGAGATGATGAATTGAAATACAGGCAGCTGTACTACAGCATACTAGATCGTATGCACATGGAAATTACTGACAGATTTTCTGATTATGGAAAGCTTCAGTTCACATATCTTCTAGATTCTCAAAAATTTTCTGCTTATAGAGAAAACTTCCCGAATGAGGCACTAAACAAATTATTTCAGTCCTATAACAGTCACTTTGATCAAGTACGTTTGAAAAATGAATTAAGTGTAATATATTCAGCAGAAGTCTTTGAATTTTCGAACAAACCTATCCATGAAATATTATCTGCCATATATGAAAACCAACTGAACCAAGTTATTCCTGAAGTCCTTAAATTGGCAACATTAATTGTGACAATACCAGCTACGTCAGCATCAGTAGAAAGAACACTTTCTGCGTTGAAGAGAATAAAATCCTACTGTAGATCAACTCATACACAAGAACATTTATCCGGCTTGGCACTGATGTCCATTGAAAAGTCATGTCTACAGAAACTTCGCAAGCAGCCCAACTGTAATTTCAATGACGAAGTCATCAAAGCATTTTCGTCCCAATCAAGACGTCTGGAATTCATATATAAATAGGTAAGGAATTTTATTATAGGGACTTTAAAATATACTTTGTGTAATAATAGGGTCAGTGGTAGCCCAGGCCCTTAAACCAGTATACGCCACTGAAGTGCACAAAATGTAACAATTTTTCGCTCCTCTAGCAAACGCCAGGGTTACACCTGAGCGAGTTTCAACATTAGTGAATCACTGCAGCAGAATTCTTAAGGCATCACATTATAAGGTTCTTGTTATGCAAAGGCATCTACGCAAGTTTTGAAATTAGCAAATCAGTGCAGCAGATTTTTTGAGGTGCCATGCCATAAGGTTAGTGTTAATTAGAAATAACACGGCAAACTTGAAATTAACAAATCACAATTACTCTTGAATTGCCAGATCATGGTTTTCAATAAAATGAATGAACAAGCATTTAAGCAAAGGATATAAGATGTCATCTCTCTACTTTTATGTCAGTTATAAAAATTAAACAAGTGTTTTTCAAGGAGCTAACATCCTCCATTTCAAAGACTATTAAAGGCTAGTTAATACAATTAATATGTTTATGCTCGACCATGCCGAAATGTAGTAATTATACACCTGGTAGCAGTCCTTTAATGCATGTCATTAAAGTACACCTATTCATTAAAGTTCAGGTTTTCGATTATTCTCGGATATGCAATCGAAAGACAACTAGGGAAATGTCACGGAGGCTGGAAATTCAATACTGTTGCAGAAGGTTATGTTCTGTTACTATAATAATTAGCGTTAATTGTAAATAATATTCAAATAAATTCAATTTGTAATCTCGTTTTTCAATTCTAAATCAATTTCCAGGTTATATCAAGACTAATATTCTCTAGGTTATATCAAGGTCAATGATATTCGTACCTCGGAAAAAATCAATACTTTCGCGTCTGCGCACATCTCACAATTCAGGTCAGTTCTGTTCATCACTTAACATAACCATAACATGAAAACTTATGAATAATTTCAAGTTAGAAATATGGTCGAGCATAAAAAGTCGTATGAAACTTGCCTATAATGGTAATTAAGACACTCGTATGAAAATTATGAAACTCGCTTGCACTCGTCTCATAAACAAACATACTTGCGTCTTAATTACTACCATTATAGGCTCGTTGCATAATGTACTATTTCGAGTCTGCACTTTTTGCTGGTACGGTAAGAGATAATTTTTATTTTAGGCAGTATGGCATACTGGCCCAACTACAGAACTCATTTCAGGTAAATGGAACAGATGGAAAGGCTAATATTCTAGGAAGCTCAACTCCTGACCAAGGAGAAGTGTGTCAGGCATGGTTGTATTCATGAATCAATGACTCAGTCATATGGTGAATCATACATTGCTCAAGGCCAGAACATACCAGTGGTGAAGCTACCTGGAGGCAATTGAGCGCTCAAGTGGAGAATTAGGTACAGCAGCTTTCAACTGTGTCATTACAATAATAGTTAATTGGAACTAAGTATATGCTGCAGTCAACACATCAGCATGATATTTACCTGTAGCATCGTTGCCAGGAGAAATTTTTTCTCTCACCCTCCATCATTTGTAACATTAATGAGAGATAGCACCACTGTTTGCAACAAAGTTAGGTAGGATGTGATGAGGAGATACATTAGTGTCTACTAAATGCAGTGTTAATGATAAGGTTAGATAGGATTTGATGAGAAGATAGATTAGTAACAAATAGGCCCACTGTCAGTGACAAGGTTAGGTAGGGTTTGGTGAGGGGATATATTAATGACAAATAGGCCCACTGTCAGTGACAACATTAGGTAGGGTTTTGTAAGGGGATATATTAGTATCAAGTAGGTCCACTGTCAGTGACAAGGTTAGGTAGGGTTTGATGAGATATATTAATGACAAGTAGGCCCGCTGTCAGTGACAAGGTTAGGTAGGGTTTGATGAGGGAATATATTAGTGACAAATAGACCCACTGTCAGTGACAAGGTTAGGTAGGGTTTGGCGAAGGGATATATTAATAACAAATAGGCCCACTGTCAGTGATAAGGTTAGGTAGGATTTGGTGAGGGGATATATTAGTGACAAGTAGGTCCACTGTCAGTGATAAGGTTAGGTAGGGTTTGGTGAAGGGATATATTAATGACAAATAGACCCACTGTCAATGACAAGGTTAGATAGGTTTT
Source organism: Periplaneta americana (assembly GCF_040183065.1). Classification (NCBI taxonomy): domain Eukaryota; kingdom Metazoa; phylum Arthropoda; class Insecta; order Blattodea; family Blattidae; genus Periplaneta; species Periplaneta americana. The sequence goes on along the minus strand of NC_091130.1, from coordinate 87,029,395 downwards.
GGTGAAGGGATATATTAATGACAAATAGAACCACTGTCAGTGACAAGGTTAGGTAGGGTTTGGTGAGGGGAATATTAGTGACAAGCACTTCGCGCAAAAATGACACAAGTGAATTATCCCTTTGACATAATATTTTCGTGTCTCAAATTAGTCGATTTCAACGATATTTCCTGGACCATATCATATCTTTATTTCTATGATGTGATGTGTTATGATATTTTCGAAAACGTGCATTTTCTTTCAGTACGTTAAAATTGGCTATTATACTCCGTAAATCTTGCACTTGACTAGTGCAGTGAATTCTTAAAGAATGCAGTCTCGAATTTCACTAGCAACATATCGATTCTCTTTTCACATGGCTCTGTACACCCTGGCAAGCATAGTCGTGCTGCTGTACTCTAGAAATTACCCATTTGTTCCCAATTGAGGCAATGTCTACCCAAAAAAAAAAAAATTGTCACGATTAAAATGATAAATAATACTGCAAAAAAGTTCTCTGCCTTAATTGTTGTGATTGAGAAAATCTGTTGTTTGTACTGAGTTATTCATTCAATGATCGCTAGGTGGTGGCACATGCCAATGATAGATGTGCCCAGACAGGGTGACGAGGATCTACAAGAAAGGAAAATTTTTGCTTGCCTCTTCAGCAGTAGTGGCTTTACAGAGGGGTTTGAGGGGAAACGGAAAATAGTGTGAAGTTCCTTGATAGTAGAAGGGATTTCTAGCAACCCTCTCCATGATGCTAGGAGACATGACTCATAGTCATGTCTCATGACCAACCACAGTGACCAACAGGAAATATTCAGACTTTGTCGTGTTTGAAGACAATGTTGTAAATTTAGCATAGCTAGATCTAACTATATTTAACAGTTTTCAGTGACAAAATTAATGAAATTTCTGTATTGAAAATTGTTTAAATATAATTTAGTGATTTTTTGAAGTCCCTTACCAAGGAATTAACTTTTATATAGTGATAACATAGTAATAAGTTACTTTCTGTCTACCCACTCTTTAAAACTGGCTTCACCACTGGAGCATACACGAGTTTAATTAGCTTGTACGTCAGCTGCTAGTCAGATAAGTTGATAATTGTCTTTTAAAGTGTAGGTGTGTGTTGATTAAATTTAAGAGTAGTTTAGTATGGTACTTCACTGATATGCCATCCCGGAAGTTCATGCTATATCAAAGAACTTTCATGTATAAACTTAAGGAAATATAAGAAGAGAAACTGCTAGCATTATGAAAATGTAAATAGAACTTTGTGTGTGAATAACAATTTCATCTAAAGAGGTCAGGATTGTGTGGAGTGCAGATAGACACGAGTTTGGACAACTCTTGTAACTAAGTTACATAAGTAAATATAGAGTTATTATTATCAAAGGTCCCAGAAAACAGCGGCCGGTCAGTTGGCCACGCCCTGCATGGTTTCCGGCACATGTATAACCATTTCTACCGCACAATCAACTTCCAGTAGCCATATGGCATTCAGTGTACTTAGAAGTCCTGTAATGAAACTCTCAATTCTTCAAGTGTACAATGTTAGTGTATAAAGCAGTGGTCCCAACCGGTGTGTCCCGGCACTCTAGGGTGCCGCAAGATATTGAAATAAACCAAAAAAAATTACTGTCTACTTAAGCCTAAAGTCTTGTAAGGCCTTGAAATAAAATAAGTCAAATTAATTACTATAATGCACTACAGATCGATTCATTTCGATGATTCAATTATACTTGTATCTGGTTCTGGCAGATGGCATTACAGCCAATCAATGCCGAACATTCCCGATTCAGTATACTAGTATAGACTACTCGCTTCCTCACGAACATTCCCGAGACTTCGACAGAACAATATATAAAATTGTACGAGTTCTGCCGCCGCTTTCACTTGTTTTCTTCGCGTTGATCCACAGTGTTTTGCTATGGATAAGTTCACTGTTAAACGTAAACACCAGGACAGTGAAAGTGAACAGTCAGCTCCTTTGGCTACAGTTTCTCCCGGACCGTCAAACGCAACATATAAAGAAGACAAATGGAAGAAAAGATCATACCTGGACAGTCGCTTAGCGTATGGAGGAAAACCCTATCCCTGTGTGTTTAGTTTGTGGCGAAACACTCAGCAACGAGGCCATGGTACCTAGCAAACTGAAGAGGCATCTTATAAAAAAGCATCCTAGTGTGTCACAGAAAAGTGTGATGTATTTTTCTGACCATAGCTAACACTGCTCTTGAAGCCTCATTTAAAGTAGCAGAACTGATAGCTAAAAAAAAAAAAAAGAAACTTTATACTCTTGGAGAGGAAATCATAGGCCCTGCATGTAAAGTTGTAGTTTCAACAATTATTCTTGACGAAGGAGCAGCTGATCAAGTTTCGAAAATTCCTCTCTCCAACAATACAATCAGCCGCAGGATATCTGAAATGTCATGCAATATCAACGAACAAGTCTTGGAGAAAATAAAAACTGATAGAATATTTTCTTTGCAAGTAGATGAGAGTATCGATATTGGTGACAAACCGCAACTCCTTGGTTTTATGAGATATATTGATGATAAAGATATTAGTGAGCAGTTTCTGATCTGTAGACCGCTGGAGACTACAACCACAGGCCACGATATTTTCGTTTCTATTAATTCCTTTCTCAATGACCATGATCTTTCATGGAAAGACTGTTGTAGGGATGGTACACCATCTATGTCTGGGAAATTTAAAGGTTTTACTGCCAGAGCTCTCAATGAAAATACATCCATAATTATAACTCACTGTTTTTTGCACAGAGAGGCATTAGTCATGAAAGCGTGTAATGAAGATTTTGCTCCAGTGTTTAACAAAGTTGTGAAAATGGTGAACTACATGAAGTCTGGACCTTTAAAGTGCAGGATTTTTGAACAGTTATGTCGCGCAACAGATGCAGCTCATACTTCTTTGTTACTTCACACAGAAGTAAGGTGGTTATCGCGTGGTCGCTTATTGAACCGGTTTCTCAAACTCAAAGAACAGGCGAAAACTTTTAATAAGGATGAAAATCAAGACACATTTCATGAGCTGTTACTAAGTGATTCTTGATATTTGGAACTATCGTATCTGGCAGATATTTTTCATAAACTGAATGAACTGAATGTTTCAATGTGGGGTCGACAGGAAACAGCAATTTCCTCAACCAATAAAATGAAAGTGAATTTAAATACTATTATAGTCACAATCATGCCATGGTATGAAAGAAAATTCTATAATAGAGTCGCTAGTATGAAAGGATAATTCCAAGCCTTTGGCGTGAGACGAACTCAATAGCTCAGTGGTAGAGCGCCTGACCGGAGTACAGGAAGTCGCAGGTTCGATTCCCGCTCGAGGTTGTGAAATTTTTCTTTCATACCATGGCATGATTGTGACTATAATAGTATTTAAATTCATTAATATGTCACATCAACGGACGTATATACGTCACCAAACATCGTAAGATGAAGATTAAAATGAAAGGTTTTAAAAGAAAACTTAGTTCTTGGAGGTCTGCAGTTCAGAAAGGAGATCTGTCGAACTTTCCATCTCTTCTTAATCTGGCAGAAGATAAAGATCTGGGTAAGCTGAAAGACCGCATTTGTGATAACTTATCAAGATTTCAAAATGTATTTTCCATCTATTTCCACTATAAATCTCGACTGGTTTGTCTCACTATTTGATTTTGTAGATAGTGCGGAGGAAATAGATTTCAGTGCTTGCGAACAAAGATGAATTTATTGATCTTTGCGCTGATTCTACACTCAATTGTAAGTTCACCAAGAGTGAGGTGTCGGTGGCTGTTTTTTGGCTTCAACTGAGAGAGGAGTATCCTAACCTAATGAAGAAAGCAATTAACGCACTTTTGCCCTTTTCAACATCCTATCTATGCGAGCAAGCCTTCTCTGCCATGGTGACAAAATGCAACGCAAGAAATAGACTGAATTACGTTGAGGATGATTTGCGTGTTTTATTGTCAAGTGTAAGGCTCAATATCACGTACCTGTGCTCTAAGAATCAATCACAAGTTTCACATTAATGGTTAATCGAACAAAACTCTATTGATGTATTTTTACTCAGTGATTGTAGAAAAGTTTGCTGTATTATGTTATGATGTACATTACTTATTATCTCATCTTTCAATAAATGAATATATTAAACTTCAATTTTTTTTTAATTCAAGAAAATGTGCCCCCAGTTTTTAATGTTATTCCCAAGGGTGCCGTGAACTTAAAAAGGTTGGGAAACACTGGTATAAAGTTTAGAGATTATTGTGTATTTAGGTAATATCTAGCAACAAATTCTCATTGTATAAACGTGTGTATATGTACAATACGTACATAACAGGCAGAAGGTCGTGTGCGAAAACAAGACGAAAATTTCGAATAAAGTTTCCAAACAGACCTGTGCCTTCTGCGAGAACAATTAGATGACTCGCTAAAAGATTTAAAGAAATAGGCTCAGTGAAAAATTGAAAATCAAGTAGAAAAGGTAATTCTTACGCGGAATGATTACCAGTTTATTTCCAACAAGATTCTGGCACTGCTCATACAGCTGCTGTGTCAATGAGGGAATTGTGGCGTATTTTCGGTACTAGACTGATTAGTAATAATTTGTGGCCTCCACGAAGCCCAGATATAACACCCTGTAACTTTTATTTCTGGGGAACATTAAAAAGTAGAGTTTATAGGAAAAATCCTCATTCTATAGATGAACTAAAAGACTATATACGAGAAGAAATCCAAGCTATCAATGATGTGGAACTTCAGAGTGTTGTTCATTCGTTCATCAGAAGATGTCAGTTGTGTGTGGTGGCAAATGGGGGCCATTTTCAGCAACAACTGTGAACATAGTAAGTCAAAATTATTAAAAATTTATTGTTAGTAGGCCTACTATTATATATTGGAGAAGTGCCGGAGAAATGGTTATGCACTCGGCAGAAACCATGTAGGGTGTGGCCAGCTGGCCGGCCGCTCTTTTCTGGGATCTTTGATAATAATAGCTCTGTATATGGGGGGGGGGGGGTTTCAGGTCAATAATGAAGCAGTCTATGCTGGCCATGCAAGCATGCCTGATGCGCGTGTTCCCAGCCAGAACCTGAGCTGAATGCTCTGTACTTTGCAAGTAAATCTGCTTGTAAATAATGTAAATTGTGTTCCACAAAAGCTTTTTAAATATGGCATATGAACGAAGAGTGAGACAGCAGCAATGCTATCTACTTCTTGTGAAACAAGTCCAGTCTAGTTCCATTATGATCTGAAATGAACAGCCCAGTATGTTCCCAGACTTCAAAATTAATTACTATTTTCACAATTAAGGAGTATTTCTGCTTTTCATTGTGAATATTTGAAGTCCAAATAGCTTTCAGCAATCCAGTACAGTGAAGCCTCTCACTTATGGACATCGAAGGGACGTAACAATCTGTCCGTATCTGGGAGGTGTCTTTTTTTGGGAGGGAGGCTCACCAATCTAACAGTAAATTTATAATATGCATTATGTATCCCTTCACGCTTTAAATGAAATGTATTACTATAGTTTAATTCTAAATACAGTATACTGTACTATAGTAAATTCTTTGCAACTTTGAACTACAGTAGATAAGACCGAAAAAGGAAAATACAGTACTGTGCCACGCAATTTTATTCCAGGTCTACAGTTATGCAGTACTGTACTTTACAGTTTTCAGCTTAACCTTTATGTTCAAGTGCCATGTCTCTCGAAACAGAACAACTGATTGAAGTGAAGAGAATAATCCTACTAACCCTATCATGTGTCGAATACAATTTCACGATCACGGAAATCTTGGACCCATCACACAGGTTAAATTTTATGACTTTGTTTATCCACCCGCTTCCAGCTGACAAGGGGTAGCCGGCTGGGCTAGTGGTAGCCTACGAGACCCTTACTAATATGTCTTTTTTCATGTTAAGGAATTTCTGTACAGTTCTCGAAACTAAATTTTCCATTTTTGTAACACATTAGGTCTTGAACTCCAAGTTCTGTCCGCAGTCAGAAGGCAAAGCAAGCTTTAGGACTGTAAAACAGCTGTCCTTGTCCGTGTCTGAGTGTGTCCATAAACGAGAGTTGAATTTATCATTATTTCTATATTATTTCTGTTGGGACATAAAAATCTGTCCGTATATGAGAAGTGTCCGTATCTTGGAGTGTCCGTAAGCCAGGTTTCACTGTATATTCATTACCCGCAGTGAAGAGCACCTTATTGTTGTAGAATTAGTATCCCTCGTCATTGGCCCATTTGTTACTTGTCAGTGAACCAAAGCAAAGTCTACCTTCCAAGGTTCATGTTACTTTTATATGCTGATTTTCGTAATCAAAGAACATTTGAAATTATTACAACATACATACAGTATATCTTTTATATCTATACTTCCGAACAGTTAAATGTACACTCAATTTGTACAATTTATAAATAAAGTAAAATGCTTTAAGTCTGCAATTATATAGAACTCCTGTTATGTACATATTCAATTGTTGAAGCCATGATCCCGTACTTAATGCAAATTTTTAATATATCAATAAATAATTGTAGTATCCCAGACGACTGGAAATCGGCTATCATAATCCCCATATATAAAGCAGGAGACAAATGCGAGGCGAACAATTACAGACCTGTCAGTCTCACATCAGTTATCTGCAAAATAATGGAACATCTAATAACACAATATATTCGCAACATTTTAGAAAATAACGAATGGCTGAACAAGAATTAACACGGCTTCAGACCAGGATACTCTTGCGAAAGTCAAATCACATCCTTAATACAAGATTTATCCTATGAAGTTGAGGGGGGGGGGGGGGAGATAATAGACGGAGTTGTGATCGATTTCACTAAAGCTTTCGACGTAGTGCCTCACGAAAAACTTTTAGAGAAACTAAGCAGGCTTCCAATAGATAATCGAGTAGTAAGATGGATAAATAAATTCTTAGAGAACAGAACCCAAAAAGTCAGACTAGGAAAAGAAATATATCGGAACTAGGAAATGTAACATCAGGTGTGCCTCAAGGGGCAGTCCTTGCACCTCTATTGTTTCTTATATATACAAACGATATAAATAGAAATACTACGTCTCAGATAAGGTTATTCGCGGACGACTGAATAATATATACACAAATTAATGATGAATCTGTTATCGCCACCTTACAAAACGATTTTAATGTTATTGAAACCTGGACGACAGAAAATAAAATGAAAATCAATGTCAGTAAAAGTAAGTCAATATCCTTCTGTAGAACGCATAAAGAAATTTGTCTCGGATATCAGCTGAATGGTACATCGATGCCACAAGTGAACACTTGTAAATACCTAGGTATATATTTAAGTAACAAACTGGGTTGGGAGGAACAAGTCACTAATACCACAAGGAAAGCCTGGAAAGCACTACATTTCTCTATGCGTATTCTGAAGAAATCTAACCGAAAGTCAAAAGAATTAGCGTACAAAACCCTTGTTTGCCCAATTATGGAATATGGAGCAGTAGGTTGGGATCCGTACAGACAAAACCAAATCGATTCAATAGAAAAGGTCCTACGCAAGGCAGCAAAATATGTCAAAATGGGAAAGGGACATGGTGAGGAGATAGTAAAATATTTAGGGTAGGAACTTCTCAAGTCAAGGCGACGAAAAACCAGACTCACCGCATTGTTCAAGGCACAAATGGGACACAAAGCATGGACCGATGTCAATGCTAGATTAGCAACACCATCATACTTAGGAAGGACTGATCATATTAGGAAGTTTAAATGTAGAAAACAAAGAACGGACGTGGCAAAATTTTTCTTTCAGGGTGGTCCTCTTAAAATCAATACATTTAAGGAAAGGTTGAGAAGATTAGACTGAAAATTTAATTGGAGGTGCAGTGTAATTATTTAAGTTGTGTCATGTAATTAATTGAGTTGATATATAATTAAGTTGATATGTAATTAATTAAGATGATATGTAATTTAGTTGATATGTAAATAAATTAAGGTGATATGTAATTAATTAAGATGATATGTAATTAAGTTCGTATGTAATTAATTAAGGTGATATGTAATTACTTAAATTGGTAATAGCTGGGTGAAATAGAAGTACTTAAAAGTTAGATTTACTTTTGCTTATTGTAGGCATTATTATAGAATAGTTTTTATTTATAGTCCTAGGTTTATTGCATCTACTATTTATAGATTTACGTTTATTTTATTTTATTTCATTTATGTTTATTTTATTTTATTTCATGTAATTGTAATTATTGTATATTATATATCACTACCACCGGGTGTATACCCAATTGTAGTGTTAAAAAAAATCTCTCTCTCTCTCCCCCCCTCCCTCCCTCCCCCTTCTCTCTCTCCCTCCCCCCCTCTCTCTCTCTCTCTCTTTTTCGAATACCGTAATAGTTCAAGAAAGTAAACTGTAAAGAGGAATTTCACTTGCAACACGATATAGGAGCTGAACTGTGTGCAATGCATAAAACGTATGAAGTATGTGTCATCTTATCGACACTAAGTTTTTTAACAAGAAGCATAACAAGGAAATCTTTCTATAACACGAGATATACATGTTAGAACATCCTATGTATCTACCTCTGATTGGGGTTTTGGCTGATATATACATCTATTATCAGACAGTACAATGTCCCTTGATGATATGTGTCAGAGGAAGAACAATAAAATTGTTTGTAAACATCTGAAGTCTGATTAGTGTAATATGTAGCTAATCGGCGATGTATGCAATTGAGGGGGAAAGAATTTGGCCATCCTACCCCTTTATCTCCTGGCCTAGTTTCCTCATAAGTGGTGCCATGTTGGTATCACTTGTGAGATTCAGACAGTTGATTAAACAACAACAATTCTACATAATTATGAGATACATACTTAGACTTCAACAAACAAAATTTGATAACTCAATCTCAAGGGAAAAAATGGAACTCTCTGCATCAAAATCCACAGTTAATTCCCGATTTACCACGAAAATCGTCTGTAGCTGCATTTAGATTGGCAACAGGCCATGATTGTTTGGCCAGACACCTGCATAGAATTGGAATATATCAGTCCCCTAACTGTCCATTGTGCAACTCAAACCAAGAAATGGATTCGGAACACTTCAAAATCTGTGCTTCAGTGGCTGGTCATGATAATATCTTTGAAAAGTATTGGAATGCAAGAGGTCAAATGACTTTATTGTCAAACGCCTGGCATTAGAAAACAACAACAACATAATTATGAGAGGCTTAGAGGTGAACTAGGCTAAGTGACATTCAGATAATTCTGAGATAGCCTAATCAAATTTAAAGTTTAAAGGTATATTATAAATTCCAAGCATCTTTTGAAAATAACCTTTTCTAGCCATATAACAGAACATTTGTTAAATCTCACATGGATTGTAAAAACACAGAAAACACGCATATCACTTTAAAACAGAAAATAGTAACTTCATGGTACAGTATTGTCTCAATATAGTGGACTTCTGTTTAGCGTACTTTTCAGTTTTACTTACAAATTTAAGTCCCCTACTAAAATCCAATACATTATAATGCAAAAATATTTTATTTTTATGCTATCATTACCTATGATTAGTCATATTATGTAGGAGAATTTTTTTAATTTTATTTTTAACATGACGGCTGAAAACTTAATATTGTATGTAAAGTACAGAATCTTGTGAATATATGAACTTTGTCCTACATTGTTTCTAGCAAGAATTATTGAATCTCAAGTTACTGAGTGAACTACTTCAACAATCTGTACAGATACGGAATTAAAAAATGGGCCAAGTCCTCCTCTATGTAGGCAACAAGCTTCGCAAGACTGTCCACAAGTAGCATACATTTAGGCGTCCTTGTTTACTGCACAAGCACAATGCATTATATCTGGAACTTACTAAAATTAGGTGACCCAAATTTTGTTTCTGAGTCTGTACAACGTGAATTATTAGAAAAGCAAACCAAATTAAAGTCAAGAACTTCTTCAAATTTTATTGATTGTGTATATTTATTATACACCGTGTTTGAAAATGAATACGGGTTTTTAAGGCTTTGTAGTATTTATTACATTTAACGTACAATTATAAATAATACATGAACTGAAAGAGCAACTCAAACAGTTTTTTACGCACACATGCTCATGCACTGTTTCCTCTGTCTGCTGTTAGAAAGTGCGTTGAATGAGTGAGAGAGTCTTTCACGTGTAGCCCTAAGAAATCTGTTCGGAAGGCTAGTAGTGAATTAGCAATTCCAGTGACGTCTGTGTGGAGAATTTTAAGGAGACGCTTACAACTACGTCCTTATTGTTTGCAGTTCCTACAAGCTCTACAACCTACAGGGGCCGAATGACAGAGCTTGTTTCGCATGGCCTCCACATTCACCAGATCTTACGCCATACGATTTTTACTTTTGGGGATTCATAAAGGATCATGTGTATGTACCTCCGCTACCAGCTGATCTACCAGACTTAAGACAGAGGATTGAAGCAGTTGTTGCAACAATTACTCCAGACACACTGATCAAGGTTTGAGAAGAACTTGCTTATGACTCGATGTGTGTCATGTGATGAATGGTGCTCACATTAAGCACTTGTAGAAAAACTGTTTTAGTTGCTCTTTCATTTGGTGTATTGTAATAAATACTACAAAGCCTTAAAACTCCGATATTTATTTTGAAACACCCGGTAGTTAGTAACATTCTTGTTAACCTAAATAATTTCTCTGTGTTATAATTTTAAAACTGAGAAACATGTATACTTACTGTATAGGTGCAGAGTATTAACTGAGTTTGTTAAATCTCACATGGATTGTAAACTCAGCTAAAGTAAATGAAAGATAAGATGTGTTGTGAAATAACTCTGTATTATCTAATGTAGAATAAAAAAAATGACTTTTTTTTTAATAAATCTTCCTCTTTTCATTATAGAGTACAGTACTTTTCAAAATAAAGTATAAATAATATTATTTTGTGATGTATGTTATACTGAGATTTCATTGTACTTTACTTTTTATTTGCAGATTTCAGCAATTCCTAACTAATAAGAGCATCCAGATGATGTGATCCAAAATTTTGCAGATTGAAGTGTGTAAAATGTTTACTACTTACCAATGAGTCATAAAATTACTGCATATTTCGACAGCATCCCATTCAACAGTGGACAGGCCTGACACCTCGATGTACGAGGTTCTTGTCAGAAGATGCTGCAGTGCATGGCCAAACTGCAACAAAAATCACCACACTTTGGTGAATGAGCTTTTCATTTAACTATGATTTCCACTAATATGCAACTGAAACTAATTGAATTGAATATCAAAGGCAACGTGCTTGAATGGTTTAAAAATTTCTTAGCCAACGGTGGATTGCAACAAAATATAACAACTATATTTCATCTTATAAACAAACAAAAACTGGTTTACCACAAGGTGCTGTAACAAGCACAACACTATTCAATATATATGTAAATAATTTACCAAATCAACTAAAATCAATCAAAGACAAACATATGCTTATTTGCAGATGACTAATCATATGGACAACATAAAAAACAATAAAAAAACAAGAAGTTAATTTAGAAAATAAAATGAACAAAGCCCTAAAATTACTCCAAAATTGGACAGAAGAAAATAATATGCAAATAAATACAAATAAATCTATCAATTCTTGTCCATGAGACACAAAAATGAAGATTTCAATTTAAACATACAAAATAAAAAATTGCAGAAATCTCAAAACACTAGATATCTAGGCGTTCAGTTAGACAATAAATTAAACTGGAACCACCACATAGAAAATGTAACAAAGCAAACAAAAAAGCATCGTTGATAAAATGTCTGAACGGGATGACATGGGGTAGTTCTCAAGATACATTGAACAAAGCGCTACTGAACTTATATCAAACCAGCTATTAAATATGGCATTGGGGGATTTCAATGCTAAAGTAGGACGGGAAGATATTTTTAAACTGATTATTGGAAAAGAGAGCCTACACGTAACTAGTAATGACAATGGAGTTAAGGTTAGTCACCTTTGCGACATGAAAAAATTTAATTGTCAAAAGTACAACATTTCCCCATAAGGATATACATAAATATACTGGACTTCTCCAGATGAATTGACACACAATCAAATAGATCACATCTTGATAGATAAACGAAGACATACTAGAATAGCAGACATTCGAACTTTCAGGGGGCAGACTGTAATTCTGACCATTATTTGGTAATTGGACAATTAAGAGAAAGAATATCAGTAGCCAAGCGAGTAGAGCAACAAATTAATATTAGTAGATTCAATATTCCGAAATTAAAGGACGAGGAAACTAAGCAACATTATCAGGTCGAAATTTCAAATAGGTTTGCCACTTTAGAAAGCTCCGACGAAGTTGAGAAGGAGTTAGATGTCAATAGTGTGTGGGAAAATTTCAGAGATAGTATCAAAATTGCAGCTGAGCAGAGCATAGGTTATTATGAAACTAAGCAAAAGAAACTGTGGTTTGATGAAGATTGTAGCATGGTAGTAGAAAGAAGGAAACAGGAAAAATTGAAATTCTTACAGGATCCAGTTGAGACGAATAGAGATAATTATTTCAATGAAAGACAGGAAGCAAGTCGTACACTTAGGAATAAAAAGAGAGATTACTTGAAGGAAAAACTGAGTGAGGTAGAAACAAATAGTAAGAATAAAAACATTAGAGATTTATATAAGGGTATAAAGGAATTTAAGAACGGATATCAGGCAAGGATAAACGTGATCAAGGATGAGAATGGTGATTTGCTTGCAGACTCTCATTCAATCCTGAACAGATAGAAGAACTATTTTGGGCAACTACTAAATGTTCATAGGCCAAATAGAAATGATCGGCACGAAATTCAAATACAAACTGCTGAGCCATTTATACCCGAACCCACACTTTCTGGAGTCGAAATTTCGATAGAAAATCTGAAAAAATACAAGTCTTCAGGTATTGATCAAATTCCAGCAGAATTAATACAAGAGATTGCAAGCGCATTATCTAGCAAAATTTACAAGCTTGTACTTGCTATTTGGGAAAAGGAAATTGTACCAGAACAATGGAAGGAGTCCATAATTGTACCTATTTTTAAGGAGGCGGACAAGACTAACTGTAGTAACTTTCGAGGAATATAACTTTTGTTGACGTCGTACAAAATTTTGTCAAATATTCTTTTGAGAAGATTAATTCTGCATGTAGATGAAATTATTGGGGATTATCAGTGTGGTTTTAGGCGTAATAGATCAACTATTGATCAGATTTTTTGTATTCGACAGACATTGGAGAAAAAATGGGAGTATAAGAGTACAGTACATCAGTTATTCATAGATTTAAAAAAGGCATATGACTCGGTTAAGAGAGAAGTTTTATAAAACATTCTTATTGAACTTGGTATTCCCAAGAAACTAGTTCGATTAATTAAAATGTGTCTCAATGAAATTTACAGCAGAGTCCATATAGGCCAGCTTCTGTCTGATGCTTTTCCAATTCACTACGGGATAAAACAAGGGGATGCACTATCATCTTTACTTTTTAACTTTGCTCTAGAATATGCCATTAGGAAAGTCCAGGATAACAGACAGGGTTTGGAATTGAATGGGTTACATGAGCTTCTTGTCTATGCGGATGACGTGAATATGTTAGGAGAAAATCCACAAACAATTAGGGAAAACACGGAAGTTTTACTTGAAGCAAGTAAAGCGATAGGTTTGGAAGTAAACTCCGAAAAGACGGAGTATATGATTATGTCTCGTGACCAGAATATTCTATGAAATGAAAATATAAAATTTAGAGATTTATCTTTCGAAGAGGTGGAAAAATTCAAATATATTGGAGCAACAGTAACAAATATAAATCACACTCAGGAGGAAATTAAACACAGAATAAATATGGGAAATGCCTGTTATTATTCGGTTGAGAAGCTTCTGTCATCTAGTCTGCTGTCAACAAATCTGAAAGATAGAATTTATAAAACAGTTATATTACCGGTTGTTCTGTATGGTTGTGAAACTTGGAGTTTCACTTTGAGAGAGGAACAGAGATTAAGGATGTTTGAGAATAAGCTTCTTAGGAAAATATTTGGGGCTAAAAGGAATGAAGTTACAGGAGAATGGAGAAAGTTACACAATGCAGAACTACATGCATTGTATTCTTCACCCGACATAATTAGGAACATTAAATCCAGACGTTTGAGATGGTTAGGGCATGTAGCACGTATGAACAAATCCAGAAATGCATATAGAGGCCGGAGGACAAAAGACCTTGGAGGAGGCCGAGACGTAGATGGGAGGGTAATATTAAAATGGATTTGAAGGAGGTGGGATGTGATGATAGAGACTGGATTAATCTTGCACAGAACAGGGACCGATGGCGGGCTTATGGACAGGGAGCAATGAACCTGCAGATTCCTTAAAAGCCATTTGTGAGGCAATAGTCATGGCAAACAAAACAAGACTAAATAAATTGGAACAAACACAAAATACTATATTAAGACTCATAACAGGAGGAGTAAAAACTACTCCCTCTGCAGCACTACAGTTGTACACACAAAACAAACCCATTGTTGAAGAAATTAAAGAACAAGCTCCAAAAAATTTCCTTAAAATCAAATCTCTACCAGACATAACATGGATAAAACAAAAACCAACAACACAGAACCTAAAAACACAAACAGATATAATACAATGGAATACAGACTAGCTCAACAAAATAAACATAACAACAGAAATAGAAAAAGCTGAACCACTACAAAATCCACTAGACCACCATTCGCACAACATTAACCTCGATTTAATAGAAACAGTAAAGAAAGATCAACATACAAAAGAAGAGCTTTTACTATCATCATTTCTACAACTGTCATTTGCTATTTAATACAATTATATTCAAGTAATCGTTGCTTCTGCCAGATCATATACTGTATATTTCTACGAGGTGATGGGCATTCACACAATCTCGATTATCCAGTCATGTGCCCGAGAGTTTTGTAATGTAAATCATATGATCAGGGATCCACTGTCTTCATAACTGATTACTGTTCATAGGCTCACTGTGATGTAAACATCTAAAAGCATGACAGCTGTTACTCTCTATGTCAATGTCGGTAAATAAACATGGTGATCCAGAGAAACATGTGATTTGGTGTTTATTGAATGACAACATTTATTAAGCTTTTCTGTTAAAATTCCTGCACGAAATGTAATGGATTTAATAATTTTCTATTAAATGAAATCAATGTGATGGTGTTAAAGGATAGTTTTCTTGTAATGCATAATTTTGTTTCAAGTTATAACCTAAGAGAAAAATGTGTATATGTGGCTAGGTTTCATTTTCAGAACAAAGTGTCATTATCGGTTTAAATGATTCCATTATCATTGTTTTGATAACTCTAATTTTCTTTGAACAAATTAATGCTGACAATCGAAGCTCTCCTGTACCATCCTTACCAGACACTGTCAACGTCTAATGATCTGATCGTTTATTATAAATAGAAATTAAAAACCCTTATTACAAGCTGCGCCTTTCTGCTTCCTGTTGAAGCAATCTGTCAGCTAGTTGAACAGTTCGGATGCAAGCTGCAAGAAAGAGTAAATAAAACAATACAAAGAAATATTGAGAGAAAATGTTGTTGTTGTTGTTTTCTAATGCCAGGCATTTGACAATAAAGTCATTTGACCTCTTGCACTCCAATATTTTTCAAAGATATTATCATGACCAGCCACTGAAGCACAGATTTTGAGGTATTCTGAATCCATTTCTTGGTTTGAGTTGCACAATGGGCAGTTAGGGGACTGATATATTCCAATTCTATGCAGGTGTTTGGCCAAACAATCATGGCCTGTTGACAATCTAAATGCAGCTACAGACTATTTTCGTGGTAAATCAGGAATTAACTGTGGATTTTGATGCAGAGAGTTCCATTTTTTCCCTTGGGATTGTGTTATCAAATTTTGTTTGTTGAAGTCTAAGTATGTAGATTTAATAAATCTTTTCACAGAGTAATATGTAGATTTAGTAACAGGTCTGTAAGTAGCAGTGCTGCCCTTCTTTGCTAAAGCATCCACATTCTCGTTTCCCAGGATTCCACAATGGGATGGTATCCATTGGAATACAATTCTTTTATTGAGTGATATTAATTGAGAGAGCATTTTAGTTATTTCTGCTGTTTGAGATGAAGGTGTGTGTTTAGAGACTAATTGAGAGGAAACTCTCCATATGATTAACGCTTTTAATGCCAGCCATATTTACGAGGATAATCCAGGTTTTAATAAATTTAAAAAAAAATGTTATTAACCAAAAACATGTCACTTACAAATTTGGAGCTTACTTTATTTCTCCACATTATCACCTCCGTTATTTAACTATTTGTCATATCTGTCTACGAGCTTTAGAATTCGCGTGTTACAGTCATCTGCCGCCAGTCCTTTAAGCTAGGTGTTCACTGCATTCTTCAACTCGTCATCACTTTCAAAACGTTTCCTGCCCAGAAACTCTTTGAGCTTCGTGAAAAGGTGAAAATCACTAGGAGCACAATACCATGGGAAAGCATTCCATTACTATGGCGAGCAATCCAAAATTGTAGGCATGGAATGCTTTCCCGCAGTATTGTACTTCTTCACGACAATGCCCGCCCTAACACTGCTACTGCAATCAGAGATTTATTGGAACAATTTCGATTGAAACTTTTTGATCACCCGCCCTATAGTCGGACCTTGCTCCTACTGATTTTCACCTTTTCATGAAGCTCAAAGAGTTTCTGGGTGGGGAATGTTTTGGAAGTGATGATGAGTTGAAGAATGCAGTGAAAAACTGGCTCAAAGGACTGGCGGCAGATGACTATAACCAGTGGCGCCGATTTCCATAAAATATTGGGGGGGGGGGGGGCACCTCCACATAATATTTGGAAAATCCAAGCTTCAACGACATCATTCAGAACACATACTTTAACATTTTCAATGCGATAACAATTCAAAATTAAATTTCTGTTTATGATTTACGTTAATATGTAGATTGAAATACAAGTTAGAGTTTGTACTAAACTGAAATAAGATTTATGTAATTGATTAATAAATTATTAATAATAACTGTGCTACTAGATTATGTAAATTCGAAACTTGCAATTCAATATAAAATAGTTTAAGGAATAAAACAATCAAAACAAATTACCTATTTTAACGAAAGCCTGGCGAAGGTATGGTGAACTGGTCAGATATGGGGTTGAGATCCAAAGTGCTGGTGATGTTTCAGTGGCAATTTAATATGGCGATTGAATTAAGTCTGTTCTGTCCCATTGATGACCTTAAGTAACTTTTCTGCCTTCGAAGACTCGAAAACGATCTTTCAGCTACACAAGTGGACACTGGGACAGTTAATAGAAATAGAAACTGTATAACTGAACAAAAATTATCTAAGGAGTTCGTATTCACTTTTGAATTCAAAATGTCCACCATCATGTTATGGTGCAATGTCAGTCTATCAGAATCAATATCATCAATATCAATGTGTCCGTAACATCATTGCTTCTATTCGTGACGAATTTTTCAATGTTAACCAACAAACGTGAAGCAGCATTTTCAAATCTAGAAACAAGACACTGAACGGAAACATCAATTATTTAAAAAAACTTCGGACGGTACATATCCTTAGGCATGGAAAAACTGTGACAGGCACTTCCAGCATCTAGTGTTTTCGGAGTGCGTCTTTGGCATGGTAGCTGTGGTTCTTTTAAGTGAAGGGATTGGGCACTATTTAAGATTTTTTTCCCAAAAGTGTGATAGGTAGTTCTGATATGTGTTAGGGTACCTTCAGGAGCTGAATCAGAGAATAAGCTTCCTGAAAACTCAACGTTTTCTTCTATAGTGCAGTGTTAACTGCATCAATGTGACAAAATATCTTACATAACACACACAAATTAAATGACTGCACTTGAAGGCAAAAGTCATTTGCTTTAGAACCAACATCTGATGGGTCTGTTTCTGACAACTCTTTAAGAAACTCAATCAATTGTTCATAATTAGAATGAAATGATGACAACGATAAGAAGTGAACCACCCATCTGGTAGGACAAAATGGTCTTAAATTGACTGCATCATCGCCTTGTAAGTGCTTGAAAAATTAAAGTCTTTTGGGCGAATTTCTCACAAATAAAATTACCTCTTTTATAAAGTTACCAGAAATACTCTTGATAGTGTCTTGAACGACAAGATTGAGTGGGCCAAACAGTGCACAAATAATGTCCGGAGTTCTTTTTCAGACAGCCTAGCTTGAACTTCTGAATACTTGCGTGCCATATTCAAAGCACCATTATATAGCACTAGCCTCTGCACTTATTTCACAATTAAATCATATAATAACATCATTAATAATACGAAATAATGTTTTGGCATCTGTCTTGGACATTCCGTAGAATCCTACAAAATTTTCTTGTACCTCAAGATCATCTGTAACTGTTCTGAAGCACAATGACACTTGTTCCTTTACAGAAATATCACACGATTCATCGACCATTATGGAGTAATATTTGGCTGTTTGAACAGATTTTATAATATCTCTCAATACGCTGTGATTCATAATTTCCAGCATTTCCTTACATATGTCATGAGAATACCATTTATATGATTCGCAATCCCTCCACTTTTTAAGTTCTGGACAGTCATTACTTCTCAGTCGCATTAGGTTAATTAAATTACTCATATCATCCGGGTGATCACGTATTGCAAGACCCTGCATAGCTAGATTCTGTAAAGAAGACAGTATTTTTATTTATTTATTTATTTTTCGAAGAATTTCGACGGCAGTTTGCTCTGCCAACATCTCTAAGGGATGACATTGTGATAATTGTGTTAAAAAAAATCCTGCCAAATCCTAATTAATCACATGGTGCCACATTAATAGCAATTGTAATTTTTCACGCCCTTTTCTTTGTTTCCCTTCTTTACAATTTAATATCTATGTTTACATATGCATAATAATTTTTTTTGAGGATACACTGAGTCCGTAATGGCTACCCTCAATGGGGGGCAGTTTACTATTACTATTATTATTATTTATTATTTATTATTTATACCCTAGATCTTTCATCTGTAGTTCCTTTGCGGTAGATAACTGGCCTAATACATTCAACCCAGAATTTAAGTTATTTACAGCCAAAACACATTCACTGTGACAACCAGATTTTTCATGAACCTGAAACTTCTCCAGAGCATTCTTCCAGTTTTTAAAACCACTGTTTATGAAAGTCAAGTCATATTTGCTAGAAAATTTTACCAGATTCTTAGAATAAGTTTCCCTGCAATATTTGCAATAAATAACATCTGCTGTTGTTATATGCACTAGCCATGGGAAAGTTGATTTCCACTTTTCTTGAAAAATTTTTTTATGTATTTTCTTACAATATCCATAATTGTCTGTAAGTTCAATGGTGGACATATTACATTGCACAGTTAGCTCATCAACACAACTAGAACTAGTAACACTGTTATTTTCATGCTTTCCATTGTCGCCACTGGTACAAGCCATGTTTGTTGATGTAGACGGCACTGCATTAAATTGAATGAGCAACACTAACACCAAGTCTTGGTTTCTTAATGATATATCGACCCATGTTATACACATGAGGTACACTTATACTATTAAATTACTAATTAACAGTTAAACTAACAACAACTCGCTGAACAATATTGCCATGAGGCCACGACACTATGCGATCCTGGATACTGACTGTTAAAGTGAAAATTAAATGAAGCTCAACGCCTCAACGTATCTTGAAAATTGCCATCTGCGGTTTAAATGCATTATTGATATGTAGAAATAATAATAACGTGAGCACGGTCCATTGCCAGTTAAATGTAATCATTGTCGCCAACATGCCTTGTCACCTCTTTTGCTTTCAGTCTGTACAGCATACCCAAAACATTTTTTGTTATAATAATAATAATAATAATAATAATAATAATAATAATAATAATAATAATAATAATAATAATAATAAAAATAATATCATCATCATCATAATCATTATTATTATTTATTATAATCACTATTATTAGCCTATCTATTATTATTTGGGAATATTGGGGGGGGGGGCAGCCCTGTCTGTAAAATTATTGCAGGGGCCCTGGCCCCGGGGAGTCTGCATCTATGACTATAACATGGGAATTCTAAAGCTTGTGGACAGATATGACAAATGTTTAAATAACGGAGGTGAGTATATGGAGAAATAAAGTAAGCTTCAAATTTGTAAGTCACATGTTTCTGGTTAATAAAATATTTTTTTTTTAATTTATTAAAGCTAAACGGTCGTTACTCTGGATTACCCATGCACAATTAGCTAAAAATGCTGGCATTTCTTTAAAAAACTGTACTCTACACAGTTGTGATGATAAAGCTGTGTAATTTTGTCTTGATGAAGAACATATCTGTAGAAACAATTTCATAAACAATTTCATACACAGTTGTTATAATTTTTTACTTCACAATCATTTAAAAAATGTTGCTTCAGATGCTAATATTTTTTAAAATTAAAATTTAAAAAATTATCATTATTTAGCACGTGCTAATCTTGAGTCTTGAAAATATGTACATTAAACAACGTTCATTTGTGACCAATATTACAAATTTGAAAGTGTTTCATCAAATAATTTGGCAATTACATAAATTTCACAAAAACACTTTACTCTCTCTTTACACTTGTTACATATGACACTTATATACTGGAAAAAATTGATATAACGTCTGTAATTGATTGATAGTAATAAACATCAACCTATATCTGAATAAAAGACTTCTCTTCATAAGTTGCTATGACTTGTGCGGACACAAAAATTGAAACAGAAATTACAAGGACGTAAATCATGATCAGCAGATAGCAAAATATGCATAACATCAGTGGGCTGATAGAGCGGCTTCATGACATTAGGATGGTTATGAAATTGGAACATTTGAAAGGAAAGGAAAAGTGTTAATTTACAAATGCAATTTCATTAGTATTTCAGAGAGCAACAGAAAGAATTACAAAACGGAGAACAGTCAGGAATGACACAATGAGAGAAGTAGTGGAAGAGAAACCGTTAATATAATTGGACAAAAAATTAAATGATTTGGGTATAGTGAAAGGTGGAAAAAGAAAAGATTGTGAAATTAGTTTTACAGAAAAAATAACAACAAACGAGACTCAGGAAAACAAAGAACACATGGATAAAAAAAAAACCAGAAGCATAAACGAAGAAAACTGGACAATGTAACAGAAAACTGAGAACTGTGTAACATGCTTCATCTGAAGATGACCCGGAACAGTGGTGACTTCTTTCTGAGCTTGATTATCATCATCATCATCATCATCATCATCATCATCATCATCATCATCATTATTCCTGTCTTTAAAAATGGCAAAAGGAATGTAGTTGGTAACTACAGACCTAATCTCTATTTTAAATAATTTCTCAAAAAATTATGAAACTATAATTCACAAACATATTTCTTTTTTTGTAAAGAACAAATTAAATTGTGTACAGCACGGATTTACTAAATCCAAATCTACTACAACTAACTTAGTCTCTTATTTGAATCAGATTGTATCAGTTGTTGAATCCCAGGGCCAAACAGATGCAATACATTTTGATTTCAGTAAGGCGTTTGATGTAGTTCCACATTCTATTCTAATGTCTAAATTAGATAATATAGGACTATCGGTAAGCTATGTAAGCTGGTTTGAAAATTATTTACATGATAGACAATCAAGTGTACGAATTTCGAATACTCTCTCTGATCCATTTAATATTATTTGTGGTGTGCCCCAGGGCTCAACTATAGGACTTCTTCTATTTTTAATCTTCATTGATGACATTTGCAAAAGAACAAGTTCTGACTATCTATTGTTTGCTGACGATCTAAAAATTTTTCGAAAAATCGAGTTGCTGACTGTCAGTTTCT
Source organism: Periplaneta americana (assembly GCF_040183065.1). Lineage (NCBI taxonomy): Eukaryota > Metazoa > Arthropoda > Insecta > Blattodea > Blattidae > Periplaneta > Periplaneta americana. Next base: position 87,007,489 of record NC_091130.1, on the reverse strand, counting down.
TCAGGATGACATTAATTCAATTACCAATTGGTCAGTTGATAACGGGATGATGATTAACGAATCCAAAATTTACATAATAAGGCCATTCCATGTCGAATCAACACAAAAAAGTGGACTTTTCAACCCGACCACCTCAGCGTTTCATCAAATTTGATGGGATGGTAAAGAACCTTAAGTTAATTAATTATGTAAAATTTTAGCCTTCTATAATGCACGATATCCATACAGCAATTCTGTCAATATGAGGGAAAATGTAAAAATGTTGCACATTATGTCAACAAAAATAATTCACAACTTCTCTTCTAATTGAGGTAGAATCTTAATCTTGGGCTTATTTTAAAGCTAAGAGATCATACTTTTCAATAAAAATAGGTTTGCATCAAAGTATGGAATTATTTACTGAATGGTCACGTGAAACACCTTTTAACACTGAATATTTAAAAATGCAGGACATAATTTTTTCGCGAAAAATATATGTTATAGAGGTAAGAGCATTCTCCCCTTGGTGTAAGTTTCATTTTGGAAATGTTTCAGGAATATCAGTAAAAAATATGACAATATATTGGTTTGTAGCACTTAAACCAATCTTACACCAACACTGCATGCACGCGAGTTCGTACTTATCTGATTACACTAGCCTGCGAATTTCAACTTTGGGTTCGTTGCCTAAAGTAAATAATGTGATTTTATACAATGTCGATGTGCTGAATTCGAATTTTCAATCCATTTACTTCTATCGCGTCAGGTTTGTTTCCGAAATCACTTTAAATGTATTGTATAATTACTTGAATTTCATCACAAACTTTTTCATTTCACTTTTTTATTTCAAATGCAAAATCAATATTTAAAAAACACAACTTGCTGAAATTATGTGTATGGTTGTTCATACATGCAACTAGAGTGTTTTTGCTTTGTTTTGTCTTGTTTACTTCACTACTGGGTGCATAAATTAGCACAACGTGTCACACAAAATATTACACCACTTGCTTCTTAGTTGAGAAAGTCTTCCTGTTCCTCTTTCTTTTACGTTTGTCTTCAGGTATTTCACACTTTAACATCCAACAATCAGTGGCGTATACTGGTTAAAGGGTTTGGGCTACCACTGACCCTATTATTACACAAAATATATTTTAAAATCCCTATAATAAAATTCCTTACATATTTATGTGAATTCCAGACGTCTTGATTGAGACGAAAATACGTTGATGACTTCGTCATTGAAATTACAGTTGGGCCACTTGCAAAGTTTCTGTAGAAATGACTTTTCAATGGATATTAGTGCCAAGCCGGATAAACGTTCTTGTGTATGAGTTGATCTACAGTAGGATTTTATTCTCTTCAACGCAGAAAATGTTCTTTCTACCGATGCTGACGTAGCTGGTATTGTCACAATTAATGTTGCCAATTTAAGGACTTCAGGAATAACTTGGTTCAGTTGGTTTTCATATATGGCAGATAATATTTCATGGATAGGTTTGTTCGAAAATTCAAAGACTTCTGCTGAATATATTACACTTAATTCATTTTTCAAACGTACTTGATCAAAGTGACTGTTATAGGACTGAAATAATTTGTTTAGTGCCTCATTCGGGAAGTTTTCTCTATAAGCAGAAAATTTTTGAGAATCTAGAAGATGTGTGAACTGAAGCTTTCCATAAACCGAAAATCTGTCAGTAATTTCCATGTGCATACGATCTAGTATGCTGTAGTACAGCTGCCTGTATTTCAATTCATCATCTCCTTTTCTTCGCTTTAATGGTGGTTCCACTGTATTGGCTGAAGAATTTTCATTTTCCATATTACTCCATATGGAACTCGGATATAGTATTTTTTTTTTTTAACTTTGATACCTCTTGCAAGTAGTATGCTATGTCTAGACTTTTTGTCTGAAGAATATTGTAGAGCACATCTGTATGTGCGAACACTCTAGCATAGACTTCAAGAAGAAATATATTCTGAAACTGTGTGAAAAAATTCAAATATCCTTGAGCCTGCACATTTACAGCATCATCCCAGTTTTCTTCAGAGTCATTACAAATGATATTTTTAAAGAAAGCAGTCCGTTTTTCTCTGTATTCCTTTACTGTATTTACAAGCAGAGATGTAAAATTGAATCCAGTTGGTGCTACTTTTGGGAGTTTCTTGTTCATAAATTCCTTGAGTTTTCTGATCTTTTAGGAGATGATGAGAAAAATGCAGCTAAACCCGAGAGTGTTTTGAAAAAAATGCGGCATTCTGGAATGGATGAAGTAGTTTGTTGCAAAACTAAATTGAGAACATGGCTGTAACAATGGACAAATAGTGCTTGAGGATACTTTTCTTGAACTTTTGTTTTTAAGCCATTAATATTTCGCGCCATAACTGAAGCATCATCGTATGTCTGTGCAATTAACTTATTGCCGACATTGTATTCTGCTATAACACCTTCCACATGCTCAAACAAAGCAGCAGCAGTTTTGCCAGAACTGACATTTGTGAATCCTATAAACCGTTCTTGAACATTGGCAGTACCATCGACGTATCTTAAAACAGTGGACAATTGACTCTGATTAGAGCAGTAACTTGTTTCATCAACAACAATGGCCACAAAAGGTTTTATGTTCTTTATCATAACCCCACTTATAGCAAATATTAAGTCATTCTGAATTGCGAGAGAAGTACCACGAAATACTTTTGAACTCTCAAGATGATTGGCCAGTAAATGGTCAAATTCACTTAAGGAACTTAAATATTCAATATAATTTCCTCTATTGTCTGATTCCACACTCGTTATGACCCCGAAAAGCCAATTCTTGTTTTCCTAGAAAGCAGACTGCGTTAATAAGATGCAGTAAAATCTCCCGATTTTTTTTTCACAAGAGCATTGTGTTGGTTGATGTGTAGAGCTTTTTGCTTATCTAGCTGTAAATCAATTCTTGTCTTCCCAAAGTTTGCAAAGTTCATGCTACTACAAATATGAGCTTTTGATTTGTCGTATTCTAGGACTGCCGTTCGAAGGGAGTTCATATTAGAAAACCCCTCTTTTGACCACACATTAGTTTCGCGGCTAAATAACAAACATGGCCAGCAAAATAGTTTAGACAGTTTAGAAGTACCACACAACCAATTCCACTTACCATATGATGTTGAAGTGAAATGGCGTGTGTACTCTCGCTGTTTTTCTTTTACGTCCATGGACAAATTTAACTCAGGAGTTGGTCTTTCCATTTTCACAATTTCAACTTTCTCGTTGTTATGTACGACGGTTAAAAGGCACTTTTAATAAACCTTCTATTACACAGTCATTTTCAACACAAACCTCTCCAGAAACTTGTTCTGCCATATTTTTCACATTATCACTTAATTGGGAAATTAAAAACTTAATAATTCACAATTAATATAACTCTTAGACACTCGAACAAATCACAGATTTAAAATACTGCACTGCAAGAACACAATCACATTCATGAGCTAGCGTACTAAGCGTATTGTTGCTTCGCGCCTGCGAAGAAACCGATCATGAGAGCGGTAACTCGACCGGCCTACACTGTACAATGGAAACAGAAGGGAGTGGGGGGGACGGGCAGCTGTGCGACAGGACAGCGTGCGCGGTACGGTCACAGGCTACCTCACGTAGCAAGCGGTTTCTCCAGTGATGCCGCCTTGACAACTTGTTTCTTTTCGAGAACAGAGAGCGCATATAAATCTAACAATTACTTTAATTTTAATTACTACTATGGTAAAACTAATAATACAAAATTATTACATTATGTTATATTATAAACTTTATCTTTTGTAATTTCCTTGGGCTACCACCGGTAGCCCCGGTAGTCCGCAAAATACGCCCCTACCAACAATAATCAGCAAGCATACTGATGCTCCAGCGTCCCTGGTACCTCCTTTCAAACTCCTACAGTTCCTTGTGAAATCGTTCGCCTTGCTCTTTGCTCAAATATCCTAGATTTTTGGGGAAATAATCTAGGTGAGAAAACAGAAAATGAATGTTGATACTCATGTTACAACCAAGTTCCTTGTATGCTTCAAGCCTGTTAGTCACAATGTTTCGGTAATTAGGATCCTTGTTGTTACCAAGAAATTTTGAAATAACTTCACAGAAAGATATCCATGCTGCTTTCTCCTTTTCATTCAAAGTGTTTTTAAATGCTGCAACAGACATCAGTTTTCTTATGTCAGGACCATTAAATATACCTTCTTTTAATTTGCTTCACATAGTAGTGGAAATTTCTCACATATGTACTTAAACAGTCTCCTTCCTTATTTAAAGCCTTTATAAACTGTTTCATTAAGCCAAGCTTAATGTGGAGAGGTGGCAGCACAAATTTAGAAGGACTCACAAGGTTTTGGCGCACAACATTTTTAGAACTGTCTTCCAAATTTTGTCCAAGTGGCCAGTCTTTCAGAGTCCAGTGATCAACTCGTGCCTTATTATCCCACAGACAAAGAGAGCATGGAAATTTGGTAAAACCAGATTGTTGACCCAGCAGTATAGTAAGGACTTTGAAATCATCACAAACTTGACAGTTGTGTTCATTGCAGTTCAGTTGCAATAACAGGGGTTGCAAATTTGTGTATGATTCTTTGAGGATCACTGAATAAGCAACAGGCACTGAACCAAAAATGTTTCCATTATGAAGGAGGACACCCTTTAAACTTCGCTTGGAAACATCAATGAACTGTCTTCATTCACTTGGGTCATAGTTTGAAAGTCCAAGCTTTAACATAAGTTCTTTCACTTTACTGCAAATATACAAGATGATATCTTCGGAAAAAAAGGATGAAAACTTATTTTGCGTTATCGGTACCAATAGAATGATGTTTCTGGGCACAGCAGAATTTTTTATTGGAGTCTAGAACCTCAAAACGCAGCTAACTCTTTAGGGAGGGCAAGAGGGCAAGATCCCTGTCACGGATGAAAACTGTTCAAGATTTTCTGGTCGCACAGGGATTGGTACATCAGGCCCATGTGACAAAGGTAAAATAACTGACCAAACAACTGGATACATCATTTGGTTTTTATTTTTAGAATTGTACCCTTTCACATCGTACCAACGGAAGTAGCAGTCCTTACTATGGTTCTACTGCTCTCTCCAAACCATAAGTACTCCAAAAGATAGCGACGGTCTACCGCCATTGATCCAATGACGAAGTTCTTCAATGCATACTCTACAAACTTTGTGTGATGTCCAAGCTTTACCTTGGTCTCCAAGTTTGATTCCAAAATAGGCATGATATGACTTTTTCACAAAATCTGTAATATTACGCCTCTGCTTAGACAATGTGTATTTCCCACATATTATATAACAAAAGTGGTCTGGATTATTTATACTTCCTCGATGCGACATTGGTAAATACTTTCTTACTGAACTAAAAACTCTCAACATTCTACTCCACAATAAAGCTTCAAACTCGTTTCGGTTCGTTTCCAGATGAAGCACAGACTAATGAAATCTGAGAGGAACTAGACGAGTTCAGTTGAGTTGAGTCTCTCACCAAGGAGTGGCTGACATTTCTATATCCCACAAATAAAGATAATGACAAGACTGCACATTATTTCGCTCTAACTTCCTTATGTGCTTGCACCCCCTATCAGCTAGGAATCCGGTTTTAATACAAACACCTTAAAATATTTTGAATAATTCGGTTTTCATATTCTATCATACTAAAACTACATATGTTAAAGTATTACAGTTTAAATAATTATGCTATAAATTGTCGTAATATATTATAATAAAATTAAAGTAACAAAAAAATGGTATGTGATAGGAACTTTCTGGCTTTGAATTTGATTTTAGCATGCTAAAAATACTTTAAAAACATTCAAACTTTGGAGGCAGTAATTTCATCGCAGACTAGTGTTATCTGCATCGTCGATCTGTCATGAGTCGCAGTTTATTCAGTCTTGAATTTATACAAAACATGCGATCTGTTTCAAGTGCAGTGTCGTTAGTTTTTGTAGTATGTGGTAGTTTTGTGCGATGTAATGGAGTCGCGTTTTAAGTTATATGTTTGCTGCAATCCCTTCGAGAAATCAGGGCATTGTAATTAGAGGAAAAATTTAAGAGTGTTATATCGTGAATGCTTAATGTATTTCCTGATTTAAAACAGAAACAAAAGGTGTGCGCTATGTGCCGCAAAGAAATAAAAATGTTGTTGTTGTTGTTGCTGTCTAGTGCCTTGCATTTGGCAATGAAGCCATTAGCAGTCGTGCTTTCCAATACTTTTGAACTGCAGTTTCTTCTGAAATTAATGCTTCACAGGTCTTCAAGTGGTCTTCATTCATTTCTGCTGGATCGTTACACAGGACACATATGGGTGAAGCTGAGATAAAAGAAATAAAAATACAATATGATGTTATTGAAAGTATGACACAAAATCCTCAGAATGACTCTAGTAATGAAGAATACGTCGATTCTACAGCAAACGTAAGTTCATTAAATACAAGTCTTTTTGACCATGGTGTGTTCCCTATTAAACAAAAAAAGTTACAAGAAGAGAAATATAAGAGACAGAAATTTGAAAATATTGAAAAAGCCTTAAAAAATAAAGTCTTTGATATTAAAGATGCCGAGGAACCAGGACTTTCATCAAGTCCTGATTCTGAAATTTTGTCAGAGTTGCAGGAAAATTTTCAAAATTTCGGTAAAAATGAGAAAATCACCATTCTGACACTACTACCTAAAAGCTGGAGCGTAAATAATATAAAAAAGAGTTTCCTTCAGCTTCCGAATACATAATTCGGAAAGCCAAAGTCCTGGCAAAAGAAAATGGAATTTTGTGTTCACCAAATCCAAAACCTGGAAAACCCTTGCCCGCGGCTGTTGCCGGTAAAGTTAAAGAATTATATTGTTCTGACGAGATAAGCAGAATGATGCCCGGTAAGAAATATTGTGTTACGATTAAAGAATTAGGGAGTAAATCACACGAGCAGAAATGAATTATATGCAGCGTTTAAAAATTCTAACCCTGAAATGAAGGTAGGATTCTCCAAATTTGTAGCTCTTAGACCAAGAAATTGTATTCTAACTGGAGTTAGTGGAACTCATACGGTCTGTGTTTGTGTCACTCATCAGAATGTAAAACTCATGCCGGAAGCAATTTATTAAAGTTTCAGGTCTACGTAGATTTCTAGAAAATTTTTCTTTATACCTTCCAACTTATCAACATTTCTTGGCTACTATAGTGTGCAATCTTCCTCATATAAATTGCTTTTTCAGGAAATGTACAGAATGTCCTGAACCATTAAAAATAAGAGAGGGTTTAGAGAAATGTTTCGAATAAAACTTCATGAATCAGTGACCTACAAGCAGTGGATGATGACTGACTGAACAATGCTTGAGACCATAGTGAAACCCACAGACAAATTTGTCGACTGTCTCTTGGAGAAACTTGGTGATTTACTGACTCACTCATTTATATCATCTGAACAAAGTAAGTTTCTACGTGATATGAAATCATTTCTACAGCCATGCTTGTTGTGTTATGCGACTTCGCTGAAAACTATTCTTTCGTAATCCAAGATGAAATTCAGTCACACCACTGGACTAATGTGCAGGCAACCATTCATACTTTCGTAATATATTATAACGAATCATCATCCGATACGGTCTCTATTAAAAATCTGGTAATAATTTCACACTGCCCGAAACATGATACTACAGCTGTACATCTGTTTCAAAAATATCTAATAGAGTTATTACAACAAATATCTATAATTCACCATAATAAATTATGTATTTCTCCGATGGATCCTCTGCTCAGTATAAAAATAGAAAAAAATTTCCTGAACCTCACATTACATGAAGAAAATTTTGGATTTCCAGCAGAATTGCATTATTTTTGCATATCGCATGGCAAAAGAGCATGCGACTATGTAGGTGGGACACTTACAAGGCTTGCGGCTCGTGCTAGTTTGCAGAGACCATGTGATAAACAAATAACTACACCTAGGGAATTGTAGGACTGGACAAGGGATCATCTCCCAAACATTAATACCGTTTATGTGACTGAAAAAAGCTATACTGAAGAGGAAAAAAATGCTTGCTCTTCGATTTGCAAAATCCAGTGCCTAGAACACACAAGTTTCATACAGTCTTCCTGTTTAGGATGGGTATTATACTTGCTAAGCAGTTTCAAAATGCAGCTGAAACAACACAGCATCCTGTCTGGAAAGATCAGGCTATTTCATCTCAACAATGAAAGGTAAGCATTTCTTACAGAACTTCAGGTTTAACAAAATCCATGTGACAATAATTTATTTGAGGTAATAATTGAAAAAATTCAAATTATGTACTACATGTTAAATTACATAGCGACATACAAGAATATGATCAAATATAATGAAATACAACAAATGTGTGGGACATAACTATTGCGACTTATACAGTTAGCTTACGCTTGCAGTGACATAATAATTTTTATCTTTGTAACGTATGATGATTCCAAGTTTAAACTTTTCAGTTCCTTCTGTCACTAATTGAGGCGTATTATATATTTTTTTCCTTAATATAGAAGCCCTGCATTTTTAAATATGAATATATAAAAAATATTTTACCATGTTTTTTACTTGCAGAAAACAATATAAGCAATAAAAACTATCACAAAATAAGAATGTATCACCCAATTTTTGTAAATTTATCTGGAGACATTGTTGAGATACATAATTTTAATTGAAGCGGCGTGCTTACAAAAATATGATTTTTCTTCATGTTTGAAACACCACTGATAGAAAACGAAAAGCACAGGAGATATGAAACTCGGCAGTTTTAGTTAGCTCAGCAGATAAAACAAACCCTCAAATTTTGAAAGAAATCTGAGTTGGTCGGGTTGAGCACCTTGGTGATTTGATATGGAATGACCCAATATCATTTTCAAGGAAAACCTCTACACTAAAATATAACTATCATCTAAAAATTGTATTAATTAACAGAAAAGATTGTATTAGAGACCTCGGTGTATTAATGGACAATAAATTATATTTTCACAACCACATTGATTTTATTTATAATTATGCAATAAGAATGTTAGGAATAATTCGGTCAATTACTTATTCTTTTTCAACACCTGAATCTCTTTTAATACTATACTATACATTAGTGAGATCGAAACTCGAATATGCATCTGTAGTTTGGAACTCTATTACTAGTACTGATTCGGCAAAACTGGAAAATATTCAAAGGAAATTTATTTCTTTATAATAACAAATATCAAAATATGATTAATTATTATTCAGTCAATATGGCTTAAGCATTGCATTACATATGAAATAAAAACATATGAGATAATTATATTGATGTGTTACATCCTATTTAATCTTGATACAAACGTTTTCGCCCCTAATGGGGCATCTTCAGGTACAAATAAATATCATCTAAAATCAAATACAATACAAGCTTACATTTAAAAACTACGTTGACTAGAATAAAATATGACATGGTGACATGGTGACTATGTTATCTATATCAACATTATATCAACATTATAATTATCTCATATCTCATATGTTTTTATTTCATATGTAATGCAATGCTTAAGCCATATTGACGGAATAATAATTAATCATATTTTGATATTTGTTATTAATACGAGGCTTAGCTGAACATTTTCCAACATGAATTGTAAATTATTTCTTTATGTTCGTACAGATTTCTGCCTAATAACTCTGGATATAACTATGATAAAAAATGCGAGCACTTTAAATGTCGAAACTTGTATGCCAGACATCATGATCTCGATTACTTATTCTTATGTAAGGTCCTTAAAGGTGACATTAATTGTCAATCTTTCTTAAACAGTGTCAGTCTTCGTATTCCTATGAAGGACATGAGACATCACAAACTCTTCTATATTAGAAATTCTAAATCTTCCTCGCCGGTCTCCAGATGTATTAAAAATGCTAACTTACATGTAGGCGATTTCGATCCATTCAATGTGTAGAAGTATTAGAATATGGCAATGTCTTTGCTAATATTATTTGCATAATCCTTATACACAAATTGATAATATTTTTATAAGAATCAACTCCTTTCCCTAAAATTTTATAGTATTAATTCTTGTAAATTAATCTTTGTAATCTATGTTCTTCATTTTGTTGTTAACTCAATTATTTAATTTGTACCATAGTTGTTTATTTTAATGTATTAATTGTATCACTGTGCTGGACTTTTATTGGCCAATGGCTGTTGTCCAGCAGACAGAAAGACAGACAGTCAGACAGACAGATAAATAGATAAATAAATAAATAAATAAATAAATAAATAAATAAATAAGTAAATAAATAAATTATTATTATTATTATTATTATTATTATTATTATTATTATTTTTGTCATCATCGTCGTTGTTGTTGTTGTGAGAAGCAATATAAATCAGTAAAACGAACTGATGCATGACAAATGTTATTCAAATGTTCTAAAATACCTGTACTATCCGTTTTCAGATATCAACATTCGCATTACAATACAACTTTATTCAGTCTACGGTCTATGTTTTTAATTACAACTTCTATCTCACTTTGTATAACTCAGTTTACAAGCTTACTTTGGGTTTTATTGTTACTTTTCAGAGCTTAATTTAATACTTTTGAATCTTATTTTAGGTGTCTAAAACAGAATTTCTTCTTCCCTAAAATTTCTAGTCTAATGAATACAGATTCTATTCAGTACCTTTCGAAAAAGAATATGAAGATCTGAGAAACAAAGCAGTGTAGGTTTTCCATCTGAAGATCGCGGGAAGTTGAAGATGAGCGAAGCTAGTGGGGTTGTTTCAGCTACAGCACTGCGGCCTCGCAGTGCAATCATCCAGCCTGCATCTTGATGCGTCGACAGCTTCTCCTCTCTGCAAGGAATTTAATTATTCCTACTTTGATTAATAGATTCATCAAGGTTTTACAATGTTCGGTATTCTAAGAAGATTTCAAGCATTTCAATCATGTATTAGGATATTCACGGACAAGTCGTTTCTTCTGTGAATGATACCACTGCAGTTTATTTTTTAAAATATGATTCAAAAGACATATCTAAAAGAAATCATTTAGTTTGCATCCAAATAATATGATGAAATTTTGCTCTCTGGATTACACACCAGACATTCTCTATGACCTCAAAATTAAGACATTTCATATCACTTTCACAAATATGCAGCTATATGTACAATAAGATTCCAAATGAATGGGCAGGCAAGTTTCAGAAACAACAGTGCATATGCTCGTCTCCTTGAAGCTCCAGTTCACAATTAAACCATGCAAATGTGCTGTATTTTGACCTAAAATATGTTATAAAATAAAACGAAGGGTTGATTCTAGCCACATAAGGGTCTCTGAAGAGTGAAATAGCATTAAAATTGATAAATACTAACAAGGAAACCTTCCGAAAATGCAACTCACAGTGAAGGTGTGCACGCACGCACGCACGCAACACAGAGGATGATTCAAGAGGAAAGATTTTAACTTTAGGGTATGGTTTTTGGAACTGTTTGAGTAAAAAAGTTCATATGATCATGGGTCCAATTTTGAATGCTGAAGGAGCGAGCTATGGCCAATTATGTGGTAAAATGAATACATTACTATGAACCCTGCATTTCATATGATTTCTTGTGTCAAGTCCTTGTTCAAATGTTACTCATAACTCATAACTGTGTAGAAGAGTGTATTATTGAAATTAAGTTAAACAGGAACTATGCTCGCACACTGGATGTCAAGGTCAAGAACAAATTAATGTCATTACAAATTATACTATCAGTACCCAAAATTCTCGCCACCTTAGTACCTGATAAATTTCAAACTGTATCATTGCCTCTTCATCACAACAGGCAACTACAGACCTTATAATTTCCCTCTCCTTATTATGAACAACTTTGGTGTATCACATATTGCTACTAGACATTGCTTATAATGTTGTCATATAAAGCAATAATAGACATAACTAACGACCACACAAAGCAAATGTACGTATTTTACCAAATTAGTACGAGAGGTCCAGAATCTGCTGCTAGAACTGACCTCTCCCCTCACGTGTCTCTCTTTCAACTACCAAGAAAACTTGTGAAGGCTGATTACCATAATGTTTAATTACTTCACTCACTGCTTTTCCTGGAGCTGAATTTATTCGAGACTTATGAAATGATGTAATTCTCTATAGCTAAAACTGCCAGTCCAGACAATTGGTTCTGTGATAGGGTGATTTCGAGGTACTATATTTACTAGGATATAAGACGACCTCGAATTTAAGTCCCTAGTTTTGCAATGGCTTCAAAGGGCTTTAATTTTTTAAGGTATTTTTGTTGATGAATTCGCAGACAATTAATCCATTATTAACTGTCGTTTTAGAACACAATATAAAATTTCAAGTTTACTTACTTCTGCAAAATAGATACCAGCAGATCTCTTCATAAAACGAAATTCGTATCCATGTAGCATCTAATAGCCTAAATATTCTATTTACAAGCTGAAGTGCGGTAAACATTTGGAATAGTTCTTTTTTGTCTTATATCACGCAATTCGAATCATTGTGAACAAGTGGACAGCAGGAGAAGCAGCTATGCCTGTGACATTATTTAGTACTGTAAAAGATAACAAAATTGACACAACTCGTGTATTTTTTAATACACGAATTTAAGACGATCTCCCTTTTCAAGTTCAAATATTGGGGCGGGGAGGGGGGGACTCGTTTTATAGTCGGGTAAATACAGTAGACTTTTATGAACTTCATTTCCAATGTCAGCATTTGTGTTTAATTTTAAATATTTATTAAGTGAGTCACTTAAAGTTTGATTTTGCGTGTCTATTTTCACTTTTAATTACTTAAGCACACCCAAGGAGAATTTTTTTCTCACATCACAATCTCTACTGGATATAATTATTTAAAACTATTACATGCCTTTATCATGCAGAACTGCGTGCATTGTATCCTTCACCTGACATAATTAGGGACATTAAATCCAGAAGTTTGAGATGGGCTGGGCATGTACATGTATGGGCGAATCCAGAAATGCATATAGAGTGTTAGATGGGAGGCCGGAGGGAAAAAGACCTTTAAGGAGATGGAAACATAGACAAGAGGATAATATTAAAATGGATTTGAGGGAGGTGGGATATGATGATAGAGATTGGATTAATCTTGCACAGGATAGGGACCAATGGTGGGCTTATGTGAGGGTGGCAATGAACCTGCGGGTTCCTTAAAAGCCATAAGTAAGTAAGTACACGCCTTTATCTTTAAGAAGAAATGACCATTGATTCATGTTATCCTTTAAAACATACATGTGCAAGTATCACCTGCAACAATTGGAAACAACTGAGAATTCTATTATTGTACTACTGATATCTCTCAAAGACGCAGGGCTGCTGTCTGTTTATTGTTTTTCATAGGCCTATGCCTTTTTCAATTAATTACAGTAAAAACTCTCATTTACGGACATCGAAGGGACGTAACAATCTGTCCGCATCTGGGAGATGTCCTTTATTAGGAGGGAGGCTCCTCAATCTAACAGTAAATTCGTAATATGCATTATGTATCCCTTCACGCTTTAAATGAAATGTATTACTGTAGTTTAATTCTAAATACAGTATACTGTACTAAAGTAAATTCTTTGCAACTTTGAACTACATTAGATAAAACTAAAAAAGGAAAATACAGTACTGTGCCATGCAATTTTATTCTAGGTCTACAGTTACGCAGTATTGTAATTTACAGTTTTCAATTCAACCTTTACGTTCAGGTGCCATGTCTCTCGAAACAGAACAACTGATTGAAGTGAAGAGAATAATCAATCCTACTAACCCCATCATGTGCCGAATACAATTTCACTATCGCGGAAGCGTTGGACCCATCAGACAGGTTAAATTTTATGACTTTGTTTATCCTCCCATTTCCAGCTAACAAGGGATAGCCGGCTGGGCTAGTGGTAGCCTACGAGCCCCTCATGTTATGTTTCATGTTAAGGAATTTCTGTACAGTTCTCAAAACTAAATTTTCCACTTTTCTAACACATTAGGTCTTGAAATCCAAGTTCTGTCCTCAGTCAGGAGGTAAAGCAAGCTTTAGGACTGTGAAACAGCTGTCCGTGTCTGTGTCTGAGAGTGTCCGTAAACGAGAGTTAAATTTATCATTATTTCTATATTATTTCAGTTGGGACATAAAAATCTGTCCGTATATGAGGAATGTCCGTATCTTGGAGATGTCTGTAAGGAGAGGTTTCACTATATAATGTCTACCTTACAATCCAAAACTAAAAACAGAAAGTTGTGTGTGGTCTTTACTGTCTTCATATTCAAACTTATTCCAACAGTTTTTCTCAGTTTTTACTGTACTGTTCTTTAACCAACACTCACAGGATGGGAGGATCTGAACCATCACTACTCTTTGCAAGACTTCTGCTATGGAGGAACTTCTCTATCTGTACTATTACACTTATATTCCTAAGATCCATACTTGCCTGGTATAAGGATCGAAGTAGAAGCCAGCAACAGGCTGCGTACTGTGGGGCTCCAGGATATCGAAGTACTGTACTTCAGGGTGCCACTTGCTCACTCTCACCCGCTCCTGGATCTGCACCCCAAACAGTTGCTCACACAGAGTGAACAACCTAGCGAGAACTCGAGGCAGTGGGAAGTATTCTTTCAGCTGTGCCTCTTTACAACTAAAACAAGACGCCATCATATCTTGCAATCAACAAAGGTTTATATTTACGAGAGTAGTCAGAAAATAATATTCTACTGTTTTCACTAGTCAGTCATTTCTCAATCAGACTACAGAAGATACAGAGTGGCCCATTAAAAAGGTAACCGAAGATCATATATGATGTATAACATTAAAAACATGCACATGAAAACACAATTAACATCACATCAGAAGTATACAAGAAGCAAGTTACCGGTATTGAATGTTTTCAGAGAGATTTGGATATATTTTGTGTACTGAACAGTCTTGATATGCACAAGCATGTATTTCAACAAGATGGGGCATCCTCCCATACTGGTCATGGAAATGGGCACCAACTTCAACAGCTGTTTCCTGGTCAGTTGATTTCTCGACACTCAGACTTCCCATATCCTTCGCGAAGTCCTGATTTGTCATTGTGTGATACGTTTTTGTTTGTGGGGGAACTTTGAAAGAACAGTGCTTCATACCCATTCCTTGTAGTCTAAACGAACTTCGTGCAAACATCGAAACAGTTCTGCACAATTTAACAGTGAAGCAGTACAATGCTATTGTCACTAGATGATAAACCAAATGGAACATGTCGTACACAATAGTGGAAGACATGTAGCACACATAGTTGTACAAGAGGCCTATTGTTGTATACAAAATGTTACTAAAGTATTTCAGAAACCTTTTTGGGCCACCCCATATATGTGTGAATGAACAAGTCATTTGTGACTGCACTCATGAACAGCAAATATATCCTAAATCCACTTCAGATCACGGTGATGTTACACAATGCATGCTCTTGTAGATGCACACTTGAAGCAATTTAAGCAGAAGTCATTCAATACCTGTATCTCACAGAGCAGCAGTAGAGTGTTCGCTTAATGATTCGAAGGTTGTGAGTTTCAGCCTTGTTCAAGTTATCATTTTATTTTGTTATTGCTTTATCAATACTTTTTCAAAAGGACCACCATAAATTTAACTGGTTTAAAATTCCAATATTTTATTTTTATTTCATTTCTTGATTAACGTTTTCGGTTTTATAAAAGCCATCTTCAGATCATTATTACCTCTTAAACCGAACAGTTATATTGAAAAGTTACATTGAAATACAATGGGTTACATTAAACCATGTTTTGTTAAAAGTATTAAATAAAGTCATGCAAAAAATATCATAAAACATTAATGTATATACAGATTTAAAAACTATTAAAATGTTAAAATTAGAAATAGGTCTGATGTGAAAATTATTTTGCAGAATGTACAGCCTTATGCTTACTTTCAATTATGAAAAGGTATGCTATGATTTTTACATAATAAATGTCATGAAGTCTGCATTTATAAGATATGTTATTGTGCAATTATAAATTGTTGAATATATGAAAAAAGATGTGTATGCAGCAGCATCATGCTTTTTGGTTGTATGCAATGCCTGGAGGCACGTGTGGTCTTATGATCTGAAATTACGTGAAACTTTGTTATATTAAAGACTACTATCGAAAACAATTTAAAAAGTTTTTTTAAACACGCCCAACTGTGCAAGAAGGGGAACTGCTTGATTGAATATATTTACTTACGGTGCAGCGGAAGAGTACGTCCTGTGTTGAAGACAGATAAATCACAAGTGCGGCAGGACGTTACGTTTACAAGTTAACTAAGTAATGCCAGCCTGAAAGTTAGAGGGGGGAGGTGTATTGGAATACCGGAAGTTACGTGTACTAGGAGAATTTAAGTTGTATAGTGGGCTATATATGTTCGGTAATTGTTCATTTAAAAGTAATACACCATTGTTAATTGCTTGTGAAGCGTGGAATTCTTCGGCAATGTGGATTCGAGGATTATCGTTCATAGTTTGAAAAATCTGTAATGTGCTATTTATATCAGTTCATGCCCTTGTTCTATTAGGTGTATTGCAAATTTTGACTTTTGTCTATTGTATTTAAAATCGGAAATGTGTTGTTTAAATCTGGTTCTATAGTTTCTACGAGTTTGGCCTATGTATTTATTAGGGCAATCCTTGCAATGCAGCATATGTACACTGCTATCTTTAAGGCGATCTTTGTTTTGAAGTTTATTTGATATAATGTTGTCTAATTTGTTATTAGTGGAAAAAGCGATATTTATATCGTGCTTTTTGAAAAAATTACCTACTTTGTTGTTGGAAATTGGTCCGAAATACGTCATACTAGTCCAAGATTTTTTGGTTTTTGGAGTTTCAGGTACAAGAGAGGTATGTGAAGTTTTAACCAATTTATACTTACGTTTTTTAAGGAGGGTATCTATTGTGTGTTTCTGAAAGCCATTATCTTGAGCAAAAGATACAGTATAGTTATATTCTTTGTCATATTGTATTTATTTAAAGGGATTGTTAGAAGCCTATCAATGAGGAAATAGTATTTGCTAATTTTGTGCGTTTCTGGGTGGTTAGAGGAATTATGAATCGAATGGTTAGTGGAAGTTGGTTTTCTGTATATATCAAAATTGAAACAGGATTTTTTTAATGAAAATTTGAAGGTCCAAGAAGTTTATGGATCTATTAATGGCCGGCTCAGAGGTAAATTTTATGGCGGGATGTAATTCATTAAATGAGTGGGTAATATTGTCAGGATTACAATGATTGTCCTAGTAAATAAGAAGCGTGTCATCCACATATCGTAAATAAGTGGAAATGTTATGCTTTTTGAGAAGGTCTTGTATGTGCTCTTTTTCTAAATGTTGCAGAAAAATTTCGGCAAAGAAACCTGAAAGGGGGTCCCCCATTGCCACTCCTTGGGGTTGTTTATACAATTTATTATTAAATGTGAAATAATTTTGCTTTAAGGCAATGTTAAGTAATGATATTATTTGATCTATTAGTTTCAGATCCAATTGGATATCAGTAAGCATTGTTCTTATTATGTTCAAAGTTTCAGTAACCAGGATATTGGTGTATAAGTTAGAAATATCAAGTGAAAGCATTTTTGTGTTTTGTGATGATTTTAATTTTCCAATTGTTTTCGCTAAATATGCTGTGTTCTTTATGTTGTAGATATTTTCTAATGGGATATGCTCTTTTAAAAAATTATGTAGAAACTTATTTAATTTTCGATTAGGTGTGTTATGACTATTCACCATTGGTCTCATTGCCAATGGATTCTTATGAGTTTTAGGTAGTGCTTTTAGAACAGGTGATTTTGGATTGATTTGTAGGTATTTATTCGACGCATTAGACTGAATGAGGTCAGGAGACTTAATGGCGCATCTCAGTTCCTGTAAAGTTTCTTCATAACTTTGTGCATTGATTGTGGCCCCATGCTAGAGAAATTCAACAAGCAGAGGATCCCTAGAATTGAAGAAGAATGACACGATGACTTTACTGGAACTTCTGTGTATTGCTTTGGACTTTTTCAGTGGGTGAGAATCCATTGTTGGCTCTGCCATTTGCTCTCCGGTTCAAAATGGTGACACCAAGATTAGTCCCCAGTGACAATATGGGACAGAAATGCATACTATTCCTCGTAGTATTGTTGCAAGTGACCCAGTGAATCAGCCATTCTGTTTGTTTTCTGTTCCTCCATCAACTGATGTAGAATCCAATGCACGCAGATTTTTCGGTAATGCAGGAGCTTCATCACAAATGCATACAGAACCGTGACTGCAGAAGACTAAACTTGGTTGGGTGTTATCTGGATTTATACCTTCACATTCTGTTTGACAGCAGCAGAAATCGAGTACGTCATTGTTGACAACTGAAATGCTCCATCATCAGGTTGAGAGATTTTAGTTACAAGAAGAAATCGCAACATGCCATATTTCAAATGAAGAGAGAAACTATGATGATCACTTTGCTAGATCATTCACTCATGATAAGACACGAAGGTTCAGTGTGCGACTACCACTACAGCAGAAGCTAGAAGCTATGGAGACATGTGACATCCCAAGACAATCCAGCAGATAATTATCTCCAGAGGCTTGGACCCACAATGACTTCAAGTCAGCCGGTTATGGTGGACAGGGCCCTCAAGGCTACAGTCGGAACCAAGCAAGTGACCAACTAACACTACAAGTGAACTTCAGGAGATTCTTGATCAACACAAGAGGCATTGCTTGATTGTCAACCAACCAAAAGCAATTCACATCGAACTCATTAGTGACTTAACTACTGAGGCCTTCATTGCAGTATTGAGATGATCATCTTCAGACGAGGATAATGCAGTCACATTTACAGTGGTGACAACGGTACTTGCTTCATCTATATTCACAGCACAGGAAGGCATTGAGTGGCACCTCATTCCCCCTCAATCACCACATTTTGGAGGATTATGGGAGGCAGGCAGGCATCAAGTCAGTAAAGATGCATCTCAAGAGAATTGTTGGAAATTCAATTCTTACCCTAGAAGAAATGACTACATTGCTCACACAGGTTGAGGCATGTATGAATTCTAGGCCCACTGTACCCTTACCCAACACTTCAGATGAATATGCATTCCTTACTCCGCGCCATTTCTTAATTGGTGAACCCGTAGTCTCCTTCCCAGAGCCAGATTGCATTTCAGGACCTTTATCCCGGCTGTCCAGATGGCAACTAGTGCAGAGATGTCACCAGCTCATCTGGAACCGATGATCCACAGACTACTTGGGCCAACTACAGCAGCACTCAAAGTAGCTGCACCGACAATCCAATCTTCAACCCGGGATGCTAGTGTTGCTGGAGGAGGACAACATCCCTTGTCTAACCTGGTCTACTGGAGTCATCACTGAGACCCATCCTGGGTCGGATGGTCTTGTTCGTGTGGTGACAGTGTGAACCAACAAGGGTTCTACAAAAGACCAATCACTAACATTTGTCTCTTTCCAGATGAACTTATGTGTGAAGACAGTCAGTGATTGTGTTTTATTTGTGTGAATTTCAAGTTCTTTTGTAATTTACTGACTCAAATTAGGAGGGCGGCATGTGGGGTATAGTGTGTGATTTAGCTGCATGTGGCAGCACTAGTACACTTAGTTCATGTATTTGCCGCTACCAGATTTAGCATTGTCACAAACTCTGAGATCCTTCTCGAACATACTGGAGGTTGAAACAGGTAGTGACGTCAATTTAAATTTCACATTTTCCTTTCACTTCATCATTAGATGACAGTGTCACATTTTTACGCAACTTTATCAGTCAACAGAGTAATAAAATTTATGACCACCATGCCAATACACCTCACACTCCGTAAAACTTTGCAAAGGAAACTTGTTTTCATAGTGACCTCATATTTCATACATTCGTTGAAATTACGCACTGTTTCAAAATATAGTCGCGCCTTCCTCTTGCTGTTTTATTCAGGAAAAATTACACATAATACATGCCAATTTCGCTGGGACCAATAAATTGTTCCGAAATAGACAAGTTTTCAGATTATTGAGGTTCCGATTTGAACTCCCATTGCTGAAAGGTTTTACTTTCTTCAGTTTCCTACTTCCTGTTTGTGTTTGCCTCGCCCATTGATTGAAATGATGTAACACAGCAGATAACAATGCAACAGTTGTTAAATCACAAACATTTCCTCTGTTTTGAAGTAAACTCGTAAATTCATAAAATAATTAAAGGAAATTAATTAAATCAATTAAATAATAGTTTTTTGTACTTGACCATTAAATAATAAGTCAAATTAGACTAATTAAAACTTCAGCATTTTTAAAAAGTGATACGCATGTTGGTCCTGTGAGATATATCGACAGGACATAGGAAGAAGGTCTTAAAATAGGTGCTCTCTGCCAAAATTTGGATGTCAGGGACTCTACTTTCAGGCCACTGGACTCTTGACAAAATTCACAACAAAAAGTAGAAATAATTCATTTCTAGGGTCCCATGAAAATTATTTTATTTTTAAGGAAATTTCGTTTCAAAATTTCAAGATTTTGGTGTTATTGCCAATTTCACATTGCCATCTAAATAAGCACCTACACATATTGGGCCTTAGTGATGACTCAACTTGTAGGAAATGTGGGATAGAATTTAAGTCATACTTCACACTTTGCTAGATTGCCAAGGTCTAAGCTAAATCAGGCATCATTACCTCGGGAAAGATAATATATTGTCTTCCAAGAAATTTCAGGAAATTAAACCCAGTAGCATTGCAAGTCTGGTGTCACACTGCGATCTTCTGGGTTGAATTCCAGCTCATGGAGTGCACAATAGGCCATTTGTACCTAAGTGCTATAGTTGTAATATACAGAGTGGAAGTGAAATAACTCTGCAGCTTTGCAGAGCGAATTGTTCATACTGGGTATAACAAAAAAGTCTAATACCATACAGTTATGATGTACCAATTCTTCACCATAATACCATATGGGTTGGAAGTTTATAGTTTTCGAAAAAAAAATGTTTTTAACGTCATCGTTGTGGATAATTACTATGCATAGAATCTTAATTTCTGTCAATACCAATAGATAATGTAATAAAGAATATTTTTTTCCTTTGTCGTATTTCAATAGAACGGACGGTTTTCGTGTAAATTAAATAAAAAGTATTGCAAATCTGTTGCCTAACTAACGAGACTAGACATGGCAACACTGATCAGCTGGTCTTGCTCGACTGTTTTACGATAGTCAGATCAAGGTCGTCTTGTCCCAGTATTACGAGATCTACCGATCTTAAGTGAAGTGAAGTGAAGTTTGTTTTGCCATTCAATTTCGTGTATGTGTTATTCTATGTGTGTATGCAGAAAGGTTTCTGGTAGGATATTAAATATTGTAGATAGTAAACTCAGTGATTTTGAAAGTGCTAGTTGAAAATAGCAAACATACATGTCAAAATATTGTAAACAGTAGTCATTGTTTGTTGTTGTTGTTTTCTAATGCCAGGCGTTTGACAATAAAGTTATTTGACCTCTTGCACGCCAATATTTTTCAAAGATATTATCATGACTAGCCACTGAAGCACAGATTTTGAGGTGTTCCGAATCCATTTCTTGGTTTGAGTTGCACAGTGGGCAGTTAGGGGACTGATATATTCCAATTCTATGCAGGTGTTTGGCCAAACAATCATGGCCTGTTGCCAATCTAAATGCAGCTACAGACGATTTTCGTGGTAAAGCGGGAATTAACTGTGGATTTTGATGCAGAGAGTTCCATTTTTTCCCTTGGGATTGAGTTATCAAATTTTGTTTGTTGAAGTCTAAGTATGTAGATTTAATAAATCTCTTCACAGAGTAATACGTAGATTTAGTAACAGGTCTGTAAATAGCAGTGCTGCCCTTCTTTGCTAAAGCATCCGCATTCTCGTTTCCCAGGATTCCAAAATGGGATGGTATCCATTGGAATACAATTCTTTTATTGAGTGATAATAATTGAGAGAGCATTTTAGTTATTTCTGCTGTTTGAGATGAAGGTGTGTGTTTAGAGACTATTGATAGAATAGCTGCTTTGGAGTCTGACAATATAACTGCAGTCCTAAATTTATTGATGTGGCATAGAAGATTCCTGAGACTTTCACTTATTGCAATGATTTCACCATCAAAACTTGTTGTTCCATATCCAAGAGATCTATAAAGTGAGAAGAGACAGCACGTAACACCTGCACCGGCACCTTGTTCTCTGGAGATCAAGGATCCGTCGGTGTATAAATGAAGCCAGTTTTGTGGAGGGTACCTAATATTAATTGTCTCTAAAGACAATTGTTTCAGTATTTCAGTGTTTACTTCTGATTTCAGTATTTCTTCTGTTAAATTTATATTATACTCTATATTTAATAGAGTTAAAGGGTTTGCTTTAATTTGTAAGTTTTCTTTTAAATTCGGGATATTGATTTTCTGTTTTAATTCTTGAACCATGGATATGAAACTTTTTTGAGTTTTCAATCTACAAAGAGGACTGTATGAATGCCAATTGTTATCTGGTAATCTGATAAGTTTTTCATATTGAATCAGTGCTTTTTCTTCTATTATCATTTTGATGCTGTTAATATTAGTGAGGAATCTCATAGAATCTATTGGCGTTGTTTTGATTCCACCAGTAATGAGTCTGAGAGCTTGGTTTTGAACATATTCTATGTCGTTTATGAAAGGTGAAGTAATTAAAATTTCTCCGCAGTATGTCAGCACTGGCTGTATAAACATTTTGTATGTAGTGTTCAAAGTATTCCTAGAGCATCCCCATTTCTTTCCTGCTAGTCTTTTTAGAAGGGAGAATCTTTTACGAGCTTTTTCAGAAATGTATTTCAAATGGTTGCTCCATGTTAACTTACTATCGAAAATAACTCCAAGATATTTGGATTCATAAGTCCTAGGAAGGTGTTGGCCATTGTATTGGATATTGAATTCTCTTTCTTTTTTTACCGAGTGAAAATATTTGGTAGTTACTTTTGCTTAAATTGAGTGTCATCAAATTTGATGTATTGTCATTGTTTGTAAAAGTGCCAATTAAAATATTGTAAATAATAAAGTCAGTGTTCATGGAACTGCTAGTTAAAATATTGTAAATAGTAATCTCAGTGTTTGTCAAAGTGCTAGTGTTAGTAATATGTGGACAGTGCATAAAAAGATCATGCCACGACGGTATCTACAACTTGCCTGGATTGGCTCACCAAGCGAGTACCCAGCTGTCTGTTAGCTAGTACGTGACTGAATAGCGTAAATCCAACATTCCGCAATTGGGGTCGGTAACAACTGAAGAAATTATTGACAGGAAAGAGGAAATTTTAAATTTGGTCGAGAAAAACCTGGGCCGAAGCAGACACTTGATTTTGCAATACATAGCCTTTTGTTTACATCTCACTTCAGATGAGTTCGATGCCTCCATATGGAATCTTGGGCATTGCGATGTTGATAACAAGTTTAAACTTTCGATGTAATCATTTAATTAATTATACACTTAATCTCAAAACATATAATACATTATTTATTTATTTTCATCTAATCTATCCCTCCTTTCAATAAGTAGGGTTATATTGCTTCCACCCTGTACACCTTTTAAATCAGAAGAAGTAGAAATTGTCAGTTTAGCGGTGTTTTTTTTCTCTTATACAGAGGAGGGAGCCGAAGGCTTATTATGCTTACCACTCCTATTCTGTGAATGATTGGGTAGCCGAACAGCTGTGCTCTTGTACAAGTACAGCATGCTACACAGTGAACTTAACCCGAACTATGGTATGGATGATGATATGTGAATTAATGATGGCGAAATGAGTCCAAGGTCCAACACCGAAAGTTACCCAGCAATTCTGCTTCTATGGGTTGAGGGAAAACTCCGGAAAAAAACCCAACCAGGATTCGAACCTAGACTTACTCGTTTCACGACCAGATGCGCTAACCGTTACTCCTCAGTGGTGGACTTTAGCGGTGTTACTTGAAAATTACATATATGTGAGTTTTATAATCCTGGCTCAAGATATTAAAAACGATAAGAGTGGTACATGCAGGATTTTCAGCATAAATTTCCAGTTTTTACAATGCACATAGATTTTAATACATGGCTGTATTCATTTGTTGAAAAAATGGTATAACAAAATGTGCCACCGAAAAAAAATGACAGAAATTATGAAAATATTACTTAAAAATACATTTTTGTAAAGATTTCGGTAATAAAACAACAAGTATTCATTAAAAACTTGAATGATGTTTCTTTCACGTTGTTTCATGATTCAAAAGTATGTTTTTTGGAGTAATGGGAAGAAATATAAAGCAATGGTGCAATAAATTGACAAAATGAGAATACTGAAAATGAGGCCAAATAATTTGCATTATCACTTCTTGTAAATTTCACGGATCTCTACCCATTTCTTATTTCATCTTATGAAAAAAAAAAAAAATAGTTTGAGCCAATTTCGAGCTCATTGTCAGTTTGTATTGTTAATTTCAAATAGACAGTGATAGATTTATTGATATTAGTTCACAAAAGTACAAATTTAATAATTAAAAAAAAAAAAGATCTATATACAAAAGTAGTTATACATAATAAATATACAATTTCCTAAAATAATTAATTTTATCACAAATCTCAGTAATTTATTGTTCAAACTTGCACTTAAGTCTAGTTTTAGTGCATGTTCAAACCGATCGTGATAACCATTAAAACTTTAAAACTTATTTATCTGCTCCTTTTCACAATTTTCTACCATGAACATGTTTAAATCAATTTTTCTTTTTTTTCTTTTTTACTTTAAATATCTAAATTTATTCTATAACTTTCATATTTATATTTAATTATAGGTTCACTTATGCCTATTAACTAATTTTTCCGTGTCATCATACTGCATCCAGGTTAGCAGTTGTTGACATATAGCTAGCACACTGCAATAGCTGAATCGGTATTTTTCAGTGAGTAGAGTAGGTCAGTCTAAATTCCTGCTACATGCTTGTCAGCAAGTTATTTGCTTATTTATACATCTTGCAGCATACATGTAAACACACTTGACATATTATTTACGTAAATCAATATCAATTACAGTTACAACATTCTTTTCCATGCTCACATTTTCGTTTAATACTATTCTACTTTTTATTAAATTTATTTTATGTGTAATCTTATTGAAATTTAAAGTCTTGAAATATACAAATTAATTTGATGTTGTCTTTATAAACAAAGAATTTTACTACTAAATACATCTTTCTTGTTCAGATTAATTTTTTTTGGATTTTCTGATTACAGGAAAGTTAAGTTTTTGTTGTTACCTACCTCTTAGTAAATAGTTGTGTTCAGTACTTCTATCATTATTTGTATTTGATTGTTCATAATTTTTTCTGCTAATGTTTCTATATGGCCTTTTACCTCTAATTAAGTGATTGTCCTCAACTTCATTTTCCTCGGCAGAATCTGCTAACCTCATCAGTGTTGACGGTGTGTCACTTCCTCTAGCGTGCCTCGAACTACCCAAGGACTGTTGCACTATTTGAACACGATTTTCACTTTTACTGCACTTTTTGGATGAACCATAGATGCTTCTCTCTGTAGCACTTTCACTCGATCGCCTCTCAGTCTGTGTTATCTCCCCACAAGCCGCCTCTTCTCTGGTTTCCACATCTTCTTCCCTGCACGGTCTTCTTTCTTCACTCTTGTTTCTTCTTGAAGGATTTGTGAAAGAATTGTTCTCCATTTTTCTAAGGTAGTCTAGTATAGCGTTCACACTTGTAAATTCACCAGTTTTAACATTTATCTTATCGGATTGCTCATGGTTTCTTGCTCCACTGCCATTCTGATTTGTACTCTCTAAGCTTCTATCTTTTTTGTTATGTGTTATACTACTTCTTCTGTTTCCCTGCAGTGGAGATGCTGCTCTATTACTATTTTTATCACTTTGTTTATTATTGTTTCTGCTGCAGCTACTAAGTGTGTCCTCAATGTTATAATTATTCAAGATATCTGAGCCAATTATCTTTCTGTTGATCTTGATTTTGTCTTTAATTAAGTTTGCTCTAAATCCTTTGCTTCGAGCTACTTTTAACAGTGGAATTAATTTTTTTCTTTTCTCTCTTATATCTTTTGCGAAATCATTTTCTATGTAGATGTTTGTAACTATAAGTTGTCTCCTATTTGCAATTATATGCTCTTTAATGAAATAACAGTTGAATTTAACTAGTATTGGTCTATTCTTTCCATTCCCGACTCTATATACGTTGTTTATTGCACTTATATCCACGTTTAGTTTGAAATATTTAGTTAATAATTGTAGCACTAGTAAACACGTGTCGATTCCTGTTTCTTTAGTGTCCTCTTCAGCCCTGTAGATTACAATGTTATTGAGTCTACTATCACTTCCCCATTTTCTAATCATTGATTTTAGCGTAGCCTGCTTCTGCATAACCTCTTTTATCTTATTTTCCACATCCATATATCTATTGACTAATTCCTCTGTGTCATTAGAAATTTTATTTAGTAGAACACTTGCCTTTTGTCCTTCTTCCCTCGTTTCCTTCATGTAGTTTATCCATTCGGTTTGAAACATCTTCTCATTATAGTCTGTTTCTTCTCTATTGCCAGGTCCCAGGTTTAGCTCCACATTTCCAATTATTAATAGTATTGATATAACAGCTGCTGTCATAAATATGATGTTCGGTAACTCCTGATATCCAATAACATGGTGTTGTAATCATCATTATCTTCTGAAGAACCACTTTCATTACGATGCTAATTACGAACCTATCTGTTACTCTGTCCATTATCTCGTCCCTTTCTCAATAAAAATCTTACCCCATTTCACCTGTACGCAAGATGGATGAGGGAGTGCCTTCTCATTTCGTGGTAGGTAATAATAACTCACATTATCCATAATAATGATAAAGTTCTCAGGGATATTGGGAATCAGCTATTCCTGAAACCATTTCATAAACCTCGTTCTGTCCATCTCCTTGTAGGAATCCTTGATCGAATGATTTAAAAACCAACAACATATTAGTTACAAATCCTGTTCACTTCCTGTGCGTATCACAATAATTCTAGGGCCTTTCCCAATTGAAACTATTAAGAAATCACTGCCGTCTATCATCCACATTTTGTTTTATGTCATATTAACATTTGTCCATATCTCGTCCACAGTTAATGTTCTGTGTTTTCCAGGTTTCCCTGATGACCAAAAGAAATTTCTTATGCTTAGTTACGACGTCAGATCATTCTATTAAGTACTTGCGCTAACTGTTATTTCCAGTATACTAAAAGCCAATCAACTTCGTTATTCTCCATAAAAATGAAAGTGATGTTGAAAAATCCAGTTTATTCTTTGCCCTTGACATGAGATCCATTAAACTTGGTATGAAGCCTTTGTTATATAAAGTTAAAATATGTCTGAGCAATGTATATTCACAGAAATCGTCGTATTTTTGTTTCCTCACTGATTTCATATTTTCTGCTCCCTGTCTGTATTCACAGCTCTCAAGGCTTCACTTACATCTAGTATTGTTTTGTTTATATGTAATCTTGTACAATATGACGGTATATTGCATCAGTGAGGATTTAAAAATTTGTGACATGTTTTGCTTTTATAATTCTTTATGGCATGTCTCCTTCATGTTCAAATGATAAGTTATGACTGAATGTGTTAACATTTAAATAGATCTTACTTCTGACTGAGTATTTTCCTAAAAATATCATGTTGCTTTCTTCTCAGTCAATTCTGATTGGATATTTTCCTAAAAATATAATTTTGATTTCTCCTCAGCCAATTATTTAGTGACGCTGTATCAGCTACTAAGTTACTTAGTGTTCATGAAACTGGTGATAGCGAGATGGTATATGGCGAGATGAGGCCGAGGATTTGCCATGGAATTATCTGACATTCGTCTTACACTTGAATAAAATCTCTACAAAATCCTAGCAACTAAAACACCAGAATTTAGGTATCTCCAGCAATATGTTCAGATGGATATCAGAATTCCTTAGTCAAAGATTCATTGCTACTAAATTCAATAACTCACTTTCTAGTTACAGACAAACATATTATCAAGGTCTACCCCAGGGCGCTGTCCTCAGCACAACTTTATTCAATATTTATATAAATGACTTACCCTTCCTATTAGAGGAACCAAACATGAAAACAGCAATATTTGCAGATGATATAGTTTTGTGGACTTCCGGATCTCACAGACATAGAGACAAAATTCAAAATTCTGCTCTTAAAGCTCTAAATCAACTACAGGAATGGAATACATCAAATTTGATGACACTCAATTTAAGAAAAAGTAACTACCAAATATTTTCACTTGGTAATAAAGAAAAAGAATTCAATATCCAATACAATGGCCAACACCTTCCTAGGACTTATGAATCTAAATATCTTGGAGTTATTCTCGTCAGTAAGTTAACATGAAGCAACCATTTGAAATATATTTCTGAAAAAGCTCGTAAAAGATTCTCCCTTCTGAAAAGAATAGCAGGAAAGAAATGGGGATGCTCTAAAAATACTTTGAACACTACATACAAAATGTTTATACAGCCAGTGCTGACATACTGCGGATAAATTTTAATTACTTCACCTTTCATAAACGAAATAGAATGTGTTCAAAACTAAGCTCTCTGGCTCATTACTGGTGGAATCAAAACAACTCCAATAGATTCTGTGAGATTCCTCACTAATATTAACAGCATCAAAATAACAATAGAAGAAAAACCACTGATTCAATATGAAAAACTTATCAGATTACCAAGAAACGATTGGCATTCATACAGTCCTCTCTGTAGATTAAAAACTCTAAAAAGTTTCATATCCATGGTTCAAGAATTAAAACAGAAAATCAACATCCCAAATTTAAAAGAAAACTTACAAATTAAACCAAACCCTTTAACCCTATTAAATATAGAGTATAATATAAATTTAATATAAGAAATCAGAAGTAAACACTGAAATAATGAAACAATTGTCTTTAGAAACAATTAATATCAGGTACCCTCCACAAAACTGGCTTAATTTATACACCAACGGAACCTTGATTTCCTGGAAACAAGGTGCCGGTGCAGATGTTATGTGCTGTCTCTTCTCACTTTATAGATCTCTTGGATATGGAACAACAAGTTTTGATGGAGAAATCATTGCAATAAGTGAAAATCCCAGGAATCTTCTATGCCACATCAATAAATTTAAGAATGCAGTTATATTGTCAGATTCCAAAGCAGCTGTTCTATCAATAGTCTCGAGACACACACCTTCATCTCAAACAGCAGAAATAACTAAAATGCTCTCTCAATTAATAACACTCAATAAAAGAATTGTATTTCAATGGATAACATCCCATTGTGGGATACTGGGAAACGAGAATGCAGATGCTTTAGCAAAGAAGGGCAGCACTGCTACTTACAGACCTGTTACTAAATCAACTATTACCCTGTGAAAAGATTTATTAAATCTACATACTTAGACTTCAACAAACAAAATTTGATAACTCAATCCCAAGGGAAAAAAGGGAACTCTCTGCATCATAATCCACAGTTAATTTCCGATTTACCACGCAAATCGTCTGTAGCTGCATTTAGATTGGCAACAGTCCATGACTCTTTGGGCAAACACCTGCATAGAATTGGAATATATCAGTCCCCTAACTGCCCACTGTGCAACTCAAACCAAGAAATGGATTCGGAACACCTCAAAATCTGTGCTTCAGTGGCTAACCATGACAATATCTTTGAAAAATATTGGAGTGCAAGAGGTCAAATGACTTCATTGTCAAATGCCTGGCATTAGAAAACAACAACAATTTATATATCGTAGAAGCAAACTGGCGAAAACGTTTATACATTATTGATATTTAACATGTATTAACAAATGTTAATATAAAACTGATAAGTTATAAGATTGAACAATTTTAACATTTTTTTCTGTTCTATCCATCCTTCATCATATGGTAACGCAGAATTCCTGCATGGAACCCATACAATTCGAAAATAGAAAATTAAAGATCCAGTGATGAGGACTAACAGAGTAAAGTTGCACAAGCCTTATTATTTACCTGAACAATGCCACACTCTGTTTCCGTCTCCAATATGCAACATCCCACAGCTGAATGGCACCTTCGAAACCTCTTGAAATGGCGAATTCTTGAAGTTCAATAATCTCTCGTTCCTGAGCAGGGCGGGCTGCATTTCAAAAGAAAGAAAGATCTCAGTCATAATGGAGGAAGCTCTGGAAATTCAGAATTTAGTAATGCTTTTTGCAAAAAAAGTTTAGGAAGCTACCGTAATTATGAAAGTGTTAATTAGATTTACTGTGTATTTTATACCATAGTTGCACGCAATATATGCTATGCAATGGGGAACTTACACAACTTTTTTTTAAATAGATTTTACAATCCTGAATTAGAGGGGAAGTTATGCATTTTGATAAAAATATAGTTATTACAGAAAATAACATATTATTTTAATTGCTCTTTTCGTGAGACATCAGAAAATACATTACGTGATAACACAAGATCTGTATAAATATCGTGCAGTCAGTCAGTCATAGTCATGTAATAGACTGTAGTTCCAACTATACTCGCATTTTTCTCATATCCGACTCAGATTGATGGACTCAGGTAGGAGCTACCCTATATCTACCACATGTATATTTACCCATATATATGAAAACCATTTTCATAAAAGACAATGACTGCCTCATAATGGCTGAAATTCGAGGTGCCACGGTCACATGATAAACATTACTGGTATGAGCTTTTCTTGAATCATTAGAGATTTATTTCACTCTAGTAGAAAACAGTGCTGTTAGATGAAGTCATGGGGATTATGTTGCATGAGACAAGCACAAAAAAGTAATGTGTTGTTGCACGTTGGCAGAAAAAACCACATATAAAATGTCCTGTGCAATTTTTCAGCAAGAACAGAGGATGTAGTAGATTTCTTTTAAAAATGACGAACAAACGAGGGGGGAGGAGAAGTGCAAGAAAGATTGATTCACTGCGTCCAATTAGTAAACAGCTGTTGCATTGTGTTATGACGTCACACCAATGAGAAACATGAAGCTTAAGTTTTTGAATACACAACAAATATTTCCTATTAAAAGAACAAACTTCTGGCAGAATATAAAATTCATGCATATTCTCCATTCTAGGGTTAACTTCCAGTGAGATCTAAGATGGACAAAGAGGCTTGGAGCAGAAGTCCTGGTGAGGAGGTAAGCTGCATGCAGGGTAAGTTTGTGGGACGAGAAGAAACAGAATGATGAAGAGAAATCATTCTTGGTGGAGTTTGTCTTCGAGAATTTCACAATCTGTTCAGCTGGCAATAATGGCTCACTGTTGGGCTAAATATTGAATAATAAATTTAGTGCATTGTTAATCCAACATTAAATTCAGTGACTTAAGGCTACACTCAAAATACTTTGAGAATTCAGTATCCAGGTCTTTCATTTCAAAAATGATGAAGAGAACTCATTCTTGGTGGAGTTTGTCTTCGAGAATTTCACAATCTGTTCAGCTGGCAATAATGGCTCACTGTTGGGCTAAATATTGAATAATAAATTTAGTGGATTGTTAATCCAACATCAAATTCAGTGACTTAAGGCTACACTCAAAATACTTTGAGCATTCAGTATCCAGATCTTTCATTTCAAAAATGATGAAGAGAACTCATTCTTGGTGGAGTTTGTCTTCGAAAATTTCACAATCTGTTCAGCTGGCAATAATAGCTCACTGTTGGGCTAAATATTGAATAATAAATTTAGTGGATTGTTAATCCAACATAAATTCAGTGACTTAAGGCTGCACTCAAAATAGTTTGAGCATTCTGTATCCATTCACAGTTTTCTGCCAAAGGGCAGGTCTTTCATTGCAAACCCAGCATTCTCCAAGCTTCCTATTTTCTGCCTTCCTTTTAGTCTTCGCATACAATCCATATATTAATGATATCTTCTTCTGCCCTGAACTTTTCTTCTGTTCACCATTCCTTCCAGTGCATCCTTCAGTAGGTAATTTCTTCTAGGCTAGTGACCCAGCCAATTCCTTTTTCTCTTCATGATCAATTCCAGCATCACCCTTTCTTCACTCACTCTTTCTAGTACAGCTTCATTTCTTATTCTGTCTGCCCATTTCACATTCTCCATTCTTCTTCATATTCACATTTCAAATGCTTCTAGTCGTTTCTTTTCACTTCGTCATAATGTCAATATTTCTGCCCCATATAATGCCATACTCTACACAAAGCACTTCACTAGTATCTTCCTTATTTCTTTTTCCAGAGGTCTGCAGAAGATGCTCCTTTTCCTATTAAAAGCTTCCTTTGCCATTGCTATCCTCCTTTGACTTACTGGCAGCAGCTCATGTTACTGCTTATAGTACATCCCAAGTATCTGAAGCTGTCCACTTGCTCTACTGCCTCATTTAGTATTCGTACATTTATCTTCTTTATTTTTCTATGACCATGGTCTTTGTCTTGTTCACATTTATATTTATCCCATACTGCTCACAGCTTCATTTAGCTCTAGTACATATCCCTTAGTATCATCTCCTTTCCTGCTAACAACGCCATATCATCAGTAAATCTTATACACTTTATTCTTCTTCCTCCTACTATCACCCCTCTCATGTTCTGAAAACAGTTATTCATTACATTCTCCATGTAGATGTTGAACAAGTTAGGTGATAAGGACATGCTTGTCGTAATGCTCTCCCTATTTCACTTATTTCAGACATATCTTCTCCTATCCTGACTATGACTCGTTTCATATAAAGATTACTGAGCAGACTCTTCTCTTTCCAGTCCACACCAATTTTCTTTAGGATCCCCATCAGTTTCTTCCAATCCACTCTGCCAAATGCCTTTTCTAGGTCCACAAATACTATATACACTTCTTTATTCTTCTCTAGGTATCTTTTGCCGATTTTTCGCAGCAGTCCAATTGCATATCTCGTATCTTTTCCCTTTCTGAAGCCAAACTGCCCTTCCAACTGTCCTTCCATCTTAGATTATAAATATCGATTCAGTATTCCCAGGAGAATCTTCACCGAGTGCGATATCAGGCTGATAGCCCTGAACTTATTACATTTCTTGGCATTATTTTTCTTTGGAACTGGCAGCAACACTGTCTCTGTGAAATCTTAAGGTCATTCGTCTTTCTCATATATTTCGTTGCAAAGTGTTTATATTGAAAACCAAGGACAGCGGATGTTTCTTAATAGATAAGAGGTGCAAGCGCATAAGGAAGTTAGGGTAAAATAACGCACAGCCTTGCCATTATCTTTATTTATGGGAGACAGAATGTCAGCTATCCTTGGTGAGAGACTAAACTCAACTCGTCTAGTTTCTCTCACATTTCATTAGTCTGTGTTTCATCTGGAAACGAAACGAAATCAGTTTGAAGCTTTATTGTGGAGTAGAATGTTGAGAGTTTTTAGTTCAGTAAGAAAGTATTTACCTTGTCACATCGAGGACGTATAAATAGACCAGACCACTTTTGTTATATAAATTATGAGAGATATATACATTGACTAAACAGAGGCATAATATTACAGATTTTGTGAAAAAGTCATATCATATCTATTTTGGAATCAAACTGGAGACCAAAATAAAGCTTAGCACCACACAAAGTATGTAGAGTATGCATTGAAGAACCTCGTCACTGGATCAATGGCAGAAGACCGTCACTATCTTTTGGAGTACCTATGGTTTGGAGACAGCAGTCGAACCATAGTAATGACTGCTACTTCTGTTCGTGTGATGTGAAGGAGTACGATTCTAAAAATAAAAAGCAAATAGTGTATCCAGTTGTTCAGTCAGCTATTTTACCTATGCCCCATGGGCCTGATGTACCAATCCCTGTGCGACCAGAAAATCTTGAACAGTTTTCATCCGAGTCTGATGTAGAAGCGAGGGAAATTGTGACGAGTAACAGTGACTATCTACCAGAATCGGGTGCTGCAGAACGTGGGTGTTTTACCAGAGTGAATTAAATGACTCAGTGAGGGATCTTGCCTTCCCTACAGAGTTAGATGAGTTGTGAGGTTATAGACTCCAAGAAAAAAATCTGCTGTGCCCAGAAACATCATTCTATTGGTATCGACAATGCAAAATAGGTTTTGAATCCTTCTTCTCCGAAGATGATCATCTTGTATACTGCAGTAATATGAAAGAATTTATGCTAAAACTTGGACTTCCAAACTATGACCCAAGTGAATGAAGACAGTTCATTGATGTTTCCAAGTGAAGTTTAAAGGGTGTCCTCCTTCATAACGGAAACATTTTTGGTTCAGTGCCTGTTGCTTATTCAGTGATCCTCAAAGAATCATACACAAATTTGCAACCCCTGTTATTGCAACTGAACTGCAATGAACACAACTGTCAAGTTTGTGATGATTTCAAAGTCCTTACTATACTGCTGGGTCAACAATCTGGTTTTACCAAATTTCCATGCTCTCTTTGTCTGTGGGATAATAAGGCACGAGTTGATCACTGGACTCTGAAAGACTGGCCACTTCGACAAAATTTGGAAGACGGTTCTAAAAATGTTGTGCGCCAAAGCCTTGTGAATCGTTCTAAATTTGTGCTGCCACCTCTCAACATTAAGCTTGGCTTAATGAAACAATTTATAAAGGCTTTAAATAAGGAAGGAGACTGTTTCAAGTATATATTATGTAAGAAATTTCCACTACTATCCGAAGCAAATTAAAAGAAGATATATTTAATGGTCCTGACATAAGAAAACAGATGTCTGTTGCAGCATTTAAAAACACTATGGGTGAAAAGGAGAAAGCAGCATGGATATCTTTTTGTGAAGTTATTTTAAAATTTCTTGGTAATAACAAGGATCCTAATTACCGAAACACTGTGGCTAACATGCTTGAAGCATACAAGGAACTTGGTTGTAACATGAGTATCAAAATTCATTTTCTGTTTTCTCACCTAGATTACTTCTCCGAAAATCTAGGATGTCTGAGCGAAGAGCAAGGTGAACAATTTCACAAGTATCTGCAGGAATTTGAAAGAAGGTACCAGGAATGCTGAAGCATCAGTATGCTTGCTGATTATTGTTGGATGTTAAAGCGTGAAATACCTGAAGAAAAACATAAAAGAAAAAGGAGCAGGAGGACTTTCTCAACTAAGAAGCAAGTGGTGTAATTTTTTGTGTGATACATCGTGCTAATTTATATATTTAATAGTGAAGTAAACAAGACAAAACAAAGCAAAAACACTGTAGTGACATGTGTGAACACAATTTCAGAAAGTTGTGTTTTTTAAATATTGCTTTTGCATTTGAAATAAAAAAGTGAAATGAAAACGTTTGTGATGAAATTCACATAATTATACAATACATTTAAAGCGATTTCGCAAACAAACTTCACGTGATAGAAGTAAACGGATTGAAAATTCGGATTCAGCACATCGACATTATATAAAATCACATTATTTACTTCAACAAAAACAAAGTTGAAATTCGCAGGCTAGTGTAATTAATGATCCAGTTTCAAATTATTCTAAAGAACCTTACAAATTTTCAGTTCATTATGCAGATTTATGTAAGGCATTTGTGTCAGCTGACATATCCCTTTACAAAGTAAATAATCCAGTGTTATGGAAGTTTCTAACCAAATATTCAAGTATTGACACTCATGACTTGAGGAAAAATAATCTCTCCAAGTGTTACGAAGAAATTCTGGAACACATTAATTCAATTTGTGAAAATGAAAAAAATCTGGGTTAGTTTAGACTAAACTTTGGACTGTACTGGAAGGAAAGTTGGGAAGGCCATTGTTGGAGTATTAAAAAATGATGAAGTGATTTTGAAGAAATGTTTTTTGTTAATATGCCAAGAAATTACTGCTGCAAACCATGTGATGGTTGCAGGATTATTTAACGAAGTAATGCATATTTTGTAGCCAGGTGGTGTGAAATACGACAATGTTTTACTGTTCTTGACAGATGCTGCAGTGTCCATGAAGAAGGCAGCAGCAAGCCTTGTTGTTAGTTATCCTAAAATGATTCATGTTATAATTATGTATTGCACTTGGATTACACAGGATATGTGCAGACATTAGAACGCTATATCCTAATGTGGATAAATTGATTTCTAATGGGAAAAAAGTGTTCATTAAGTCACCGAGAAGAATCGACACATTCCAGAATAAAAATCCCAACATACCGCTACCACCCACACTGGTAATAACGCGGCGGGGAACTTGGCTTGCTGCAGAACATTTTTATGGTTTTGCTTCTGTCGTTAATGAACTGAACAAAAATGATCCTGCTTCAATTGGAATTCTACAGGAAATGTTAAGTGACATACTGTTAAAAAGTGACTTTGCATATATCTCTGCTAACTTGTGTTTCTTAGCAGTACAATTGACAAACTTGAAGTGGGAGAGATCATTTTGTCAGAAACAGTTCAGCATGTTCGTGATGTCGAGGAAGAACTTAACAGTCTTAGTGGATCTACAGCACATGTATTACAAGAAAAATACAGAAATGTGTTTGAGAAAAAGGGGTTTCACTCTATTTGTGAGATTCCATATGTATTGAACAGCCAGCAAGAAAAGGATATTGATGTGAGTGTGAGTGACATGACCTATTATAAATTTGCAAACCTAATTTCTTGTGATGTGGAGCGCTCTTTTTCCCAGTACAAGACAGTGTTCCATGATAATCGTCAGTCATTTGTGATGGACAACTTGAGGATGAATCTCATTGTGTACTGTAATTCTTCAGCAGCTAGCGAGACAGGATAATTTATACTGGTGAGTGCTGCAAATTGTTTATATTCACATAAAATAATTTAAACATAATTAAATATTTTTCCCTTTTTTGTCACATATTTTCCCGACTTTTAACACCTACAAAGCTGAGCTCTAGTGATCACCTTTCTTGTAACAGAAAGGCAATTGCAGTTTTTACAACAATCTAAACATCGCTGGTATCAGTTCCTGGACTATATGCATAGAAAAAATATTCCAAAAAATGAAAATGTATTGTCAATAAAATTGTCCGTTTTTCAACTATGTGAAGAACTGGTAAAACTGTGGTTGGAACTAAGTTAAAACTACTGGGTTTGAATCGTTAATTCAAAAGGAAAATTCAGAAAAATGTTCGCACTGAAGAAGAAGAAGAGCAGAGTCCAGTACCTCAGAAATATGGAAAAACGTTCTGTGTCCACAATATGCCCTGCAAAGAAGATTGGAATAACTCAGTCCTATTGCAAATAATGCAGAAAACCATTTTGTAAAGGACATAGAGTTTTATTGCGTTATAACTACAAGGAGAACAAAATGTAATATTGGCATTATACTCATGTAACATTAAATTCAGTAGGAAATAAATGTTCAGTGAACAGAATTTCCTAGTTTTTAAGATGTGAAACAGAAGTAAAAATTACGACTGTTTACCTTTTGTGTACATGAAATGGACCATTACTAGTCTACTGTAGGGTTAACAATATTTGGACATAAGATCCACAAAAGGCTCAAGGGATTCGCAATTTGCCAGGTGTTCCATGTCCATTTCGTCCTCGTTTATGCATAATAAGCATTTAGAAAAAGTCAATAAGCTGATTCGATGAAGATGTTTACTGAGTCAATCGTGACCAATCTCAACATGGCCACAGCAGATTTTCAAGAGAGATCAGGAATTAAGTTTAAATCCTTCAATAAATCTTTCCACCTTGAATTTTGGCATTCCACTACTGAATTGTTGTGATGTGATAATCCTTTTAATGGATTCATATGAAAATTTGATTTGATGTTGATTTTAGTTCTTTTCTTGGCTAATATATTAGCTTTCTCATTACCATTCAGCCCACAGTGGGTGGGATCCATTGGAAAACTACATTCTTATTCAAATTTTGAATTTGTTTTACCATGCAATGGATTTCTTTAATTATTTCGCTTTTAGGGGTGTAGTTGAATTGATGCCCTGGGTTGCAGCTTTAGAATCAGATAGGAAAACTATGTTTTTGCATTTGTGTAACCAAGGAAATATATTTTGGAGTGATGTGTAAATGGCTTCAACTTTGCCATCAAAACGATGGTGTCTGGACAAAGGGGATTAAGTCATAAAAATGAGTTTTGAGATAAACGAAAATCAAACATCGCACTCTTTCTGCAAATCAGTCCTGTTAGCATTCTAATTTGTATATTACAACAAAACAGCCAGATTAAGAGAGAACGGCTCAAATTTTAGAAATGTTTTCTTTCTGCTGTAGATCCCTAAAGAAAAAAACTGGATAGCATTTCCATGACAGTGGGCTATCCGTTCTCACTTGTAAGTCAGTTCAAGCATACCTCTGGCTAAAAGACTAGCTAACATATTCTTCACATTCTCTATGCTGCCAGCCATCTTGGTCTCCATGGACATGGCTGCAAAACTGTCAAATCCCAGGATGGATGCCTGATATCTCCTGCAACATATAGCAAGAGCCAGTCTAACTAGTCCAGTCATATCTCATACCAAATATAAACTAATATAATAGCACATGTCTCAATGAATCCTAAGTGTGCACATACATGCATGTGCATGTAATGGAATTTTGTGGCTTCTACTCAAAATTAATTAATCAAATTCTTCTAACTCTATAGGTTTTGATTAAACTTTCTAACCATACAAAGGTTTATTATTATTATTATTATTATTATTATTATTATTATTATTATTATTATTATTATTATTATTACTATCATCATCATCATTATATTAATAATAATAATAATAATAATAATAATAATAATGTCGTAAAAACTCTATTTCAACATTTCTTACCGGTACTTCAATGTAACACATAATTCTAACTATGCATTATTTGTCAGTTTTTAACCCTATTAACTCATTGTCAGTATTATTATATGAAAGAGTTAACATTATTTTTACAACAAAATACCAAACGACTGGGAAACTTCTCTGTTTTCTACAAACTTGTAGCTTATTGTATGTAATGGGTATGATAAGAAGTAGCAGAAGAAACTATTAGGCCAGATGCACATAGAATCAGATGCAGCACAGCACGATGCAACATTTTGTCTGATGGTACTTGAGTTCCATTGATTTCTTATGATGTGATGCACACAGAATCAGATGCGACAAGAAGGGGTCGCGAGCAGACACAAGGAGACAAAATTGGATGATTGCTTGAACTTGGTCGCGAGCAGATGTTTTGATGGCTACAGTGTACTGCACATGCATCAGTAGCCACGTCCACAATTTCATGCTCCCAACTCTCTACAGACACTATTGTTGTGTAGTGCACATTATTGAGAATGGAGTGCAATGCATATCAATTAGTTGTGTCAAGCAACAGTAATGTGGTTTCTAAAATATGGGAGGAAATTTCAAATGAGATGAAAGCACCATCTGAGCAATAACTAATAATAATTTCTAGTAGTTTTACTTCTCTGCTCTACTTATATTAGGCCTATCACACATTATTTATATAATATAGTTCATAAATTCATAATCAAAAGTAGCGATACTATTTCTAGTGACATTTTTTTAATGTTTCTCGTTACTTCTCAGCAGTGTGTATGGTGCCTACTGTCTTAGGGTAGGCTCTCCTTTCAGCTTTTAGAGATAACTTACTCTCCTAGCTTCACATCATAATCATAATACACGTTCACAGCACAATCTATTGCTATTTATTTTTTATTTTAGTAGGTTATTTTACGACGCTTTATCAACAGCTTAGGTTATTTAGCGTCTGAATGAGATGAAGGTGATAATGCCGGTGAAATGAGTCCGGGGTCCAGCACCGAAAGTTACCCAGCATTTGCTCATATTGGGCTGAGGGAAAACCCCGGAAAAAACCTCAACCAGGTAACTTGCCCCGACCGGGTATCGAACCCTGGCCACCTGGTTTCACGGCTAGACGCACTAACCGTTACTCCACAGGTGTGGACTCTATTGCTATCAATACCATGTCATCAGACATCTCTGTACTCAAGTTCTTTCTCAATAGCCATGGCCCGCTCATGGAATTCGCTGCCGCTGGAAATCAGGGGTAGTCTTAGTCCTCAGTTGTTTAAAATTAGGTTGTTTAGAAATATTTTAAATGCACAGAACTAGTTTTTAGGTATAATCTTTATTTATTATTATTATTATTATTATTATTATTATTATTATTATTATTATTATTATTATTATTATTTTACACAGTCATTACTTTATTTTTCCATTAACACTAATATCTAGGTAATTGTCATTGTCTCAATGTAACACGTGCTGTGCTGATCATACTAATTGTTACTATTCCTTTAGTTGTGAGATTATAGTCATATGTATTAATTCTTTTTTTTTTCTTTTAAGCTAATACTTGTATACTAGAATGTATTTTTCTGTTTGTGATTATGTATTCAGTCTCTTTTTTTTTATTACATATATTTTTTATTATTGTTATTTCAAAGTTAATACTGATTGTGTATATGTATTCAATCTCTTTTTTTTACTTAATTATGTTTATCATTATTTTTAAGTTCATATTTGTATACCGGTATGTATTTTTTCTGTATGTGATTTGATCCTGGTTGAGTGGAAGAGAAGGCCTGATGGCCTTAACTCTGCCAGGGAAAATAAAACTATTATTATTATTATTAAATCCAGACGTTTTAGATGGGCAGAGCATGTAGTACACATAAGCGAATCCAGAAATGCATATAGAGTGTTAGATAGGAGAACAGAGGGAAAAAGACCTTCGGGGAGGCAGAGACATAGATGAGAGGATAATATTAAAATGGATTTGAGGGAGGTGGAATATGATGGTAAAGACTGGGTTAATGTTGCTCAGGATAGGGACTGATGGCAGACTTATGTGAGCGCAGCAATGAACCTCCGGGTTCTCTAAAAGCCATAAGTTGTTGTTGTTTTCTAATGCCAGATGTTTGACAATAAAGTCATTTGACCTCTTGCACTCCAATATTTTTCAAAGATAAAAAATGGCAAGTTGTAGCCGATTTAAGTGAACACCATATTTTAACGTTTTGGTGGCTACTTCATTCACACACAACCCCCAGAATGTCTGGAGGACAACACCTGCTGTTGGTCGATGGGTCTATTGGACCTAGCTGGGAGATCTTGTTGATCACCAGCTTTCCCTCCTTAAGCCACTGGAGGACGATTTTAGTGCCATACCAGGTCAGCACTAGGAACAGAAAAGTAGAAAGAGGAGGAAGGAAATTGAAATGAACCCCTAGGCCTCGAATGCTCTAATGCCATCGGGGTCGAAGAAAGAAAGAGTTCAGTCAGAGGACTGGATAGGAAAGGGTAAAGAGGGAATTAGGTATTGAATAGAGGAAAATTATACCAAATTCAGTCATTAACTCATCAAGCTGACCAGTGCTAATTGATGAGTAGCCCCTCCTTTTAGTTCAGCTAGTAAAATTATGCTTACTAACAGCTGCACCACGGGAAGGTAGGGATGGGACATTGGGTATTTGTCCAGGTTGGTTCCTTAAGGCCTTCAATGGGAAGGATTAATGGCTCGCCCCCCTGTATCCGACAGATACCCTTTTGCAGCCAAAAGCCATAAGTAAGTAGGTGGTTCTTTACTTAGCTATATGTGCATAGTTTTTGCAGGTGACTGTCCAGCAGAGTACACAGATACTGGGGCCAGTATGTTTACTCTTATGCCCCATTCATTGCAGTTGCAGCTCGCTTGTGACAGATATCAACTAACCTTACACTGATGAACAACTTACCCTGGAGTTCAGATTAACAAAATCCATTCGCGAAAATCCCTAATGCCCACTATACATAGGACCAATGGCTTTATTTTCGTATCCAGTGACAGCCAAATTCAGAATTTTACGTATTTGAAAATCCATCACCCTCATTTAAATTTGATACCATGATACTTGCATTCTGACGCACTAAAACCATCATTGGATCTGAGGTTTGCAGGTTGAAGGCTGGCTGAAGGAGATGGATTTAAAATCTTTAGCATGCGCTCCTGCATATATGACTTACATTGTCTAAAGTGCAGGTAGTAAGGCTGTAAAACATTACGAGAGGAGTTCGGCCGGTGCCATGAATCGTGTCCCGGAATAGCTCAGTTGGAAAGAGCACTCAGCACGTAGAGCTGAGAGGTCCCGGGTTCGATTCCTGGTGCCGG
The DNA here is from genome assembly GCF_040183065.1 of Periplaneta americana. Taxonomy (NCBI): domain Eukaryota; kingdom Metazoa; phylum Arthropoda; class Insecta; order Blattodea; family Blattidae; genus Periplaneta; species Periplaneta americana. Next base: position 86,965,388 of record NC_091130.1, on the reverse strand, counting down.
AACGAATTTTTCTCGTATTAAATGGTGATAATACACATTGGCTACTTCATAGTAGTCGTGTAATATTCAATGAGGTAGGCGAGACCTCATATATAATGAATATGTGATGTATTAACTGTTAGCAGTTGTCACAAACTGATGTTGAATATGGCCATAAAAGTCATTTAAATATGCGCTCCTGCATGTATGACTTACATTGTCTAAAGTGCAGGTAGTAAGGCCGTAAAACATTACGAGAGGAGTTTGGCCGGCGCCGTGAATCATGTCCCGGCATAGCTCAGTTGGAAAGAGCACTCAGCGCGTAGAGCTGAGAGGTCCCGGGTTCGATTCTCGGTGCCGGAACGAATTTTTCTCGTATTAAATGGTGATAATATGTGCTTGAAGACAACGTGTTGCTGTGTTTTTAATTATTGAACAAAATACACATTATGCACAGTTTTTGTTTTCACGTTTTGTGAAAATATCAGCAAGGTCGTCATACTTGCTATGCAAGTATGACATGTTGACTTCAACTTTTATTTTTGATACAGGATCTTACGAACTTCAAAATCACTGATTATAAACTCTACTGGACTCTTCGGAACTATGATGTGAACTGAAGTCATTACATCCTTTTAAAATGTCCACAGAGAGTTCTCAAAACAATAACAAATTTAGTTTTTCTCTTTTAATATTGGCCTCTGTGAAAAGGACTTTTTCGGTCAGGGTATAAAGGAAGATGAGTGAAGTCAGCATTTCAGCATTATGCACAAAGCCACTATCCACTACAATGATATAAGGAGTTAGGTAAAAAATATAAAGACAAAAGATGACAATGGGAACCATGGGAAACAATGACAAAATGATGAAAACTGTCGAGAATCTTTGATGAATAGTAAATGAAGAGTTCGAATGAATTACCGCAAATAATGTATGCTAGTAGCCTGGGAGATCGAGTAACAATTTAATGCTTTGTTTATTTCATGCATTGCAGTAAGTTCTGAGTTTATTACATTTTTACATGCTGTGCATGTAGAAATTAATTTTTACATGTAACTTACCAACCTTGACTCCAAGCAACGTCTGTCGACTTTTTCTTGCCCATGCTGAATAAACTCGGCAGATAAAATAAAATACTTTAATTAAAGAACCAAGAGCAACTTTCTTGTTTACCTGAGGTATCGGAGCTCCTCCAGGTGAGTGCTGTTCTCCAAGTTTGCATCTGAGTATTTGGAAGCTCGTCTTGTATAGGCCTGCCACACATTCCACCTCAAGTCACGGTCTGGGCAGTGCTCTAGGAATTTGGGGTACACATGTGGGAAGAGAGTTACCTTCCAAGGGCCTTGTTTCGGTTGAGAGCTGTAACAGCAAAGACAAAAGCTTCCAAACATGTTTGTAATTTTATAGTACTGGTTAAAAACATAACAAATATGATCAGAGACATTAGACCTGTACCTCTGATTGAGGTTTTAGCTGATATGTACATAATTCTTCATTTTTCTATATACACTTTCAACACTTATAATTATATCACTGATTAAATTTACAACTTCTTTACTGTGTTAATCTTCAGGATTTACCTTCCTTGACTAGTTTCGAACTATTGTGCTTCATTGTCCAAAGCCTAGTGAAGATCCCGCACTATCTTCTGGTTTCTGTTGTAGTTTCGACACAATCATGAGCACACTCCACCACAATAGGAAACCGGAAGACAGCATGAGATCGCCACTAAGCTTGGACAATGAAGCACAAGACTTCGAAACTAGTCAAGCAATGTAAATCCTAAAGATTAATACAGTAAAAAAGTGGAAATTTAATCAGTGATATGTACATATATTATCAGACAGTACATCCCATTTGACAATGTGTGTCAGAGGAAGAACAATTATTTGTATGCATCTGAAGTCTGATTAGCAGTCAGCGATGTATGCAATGGAGGGGGAAAAGAACTGGTCACCCTACCCCATTATCTTCTGGCTTAGTTGCCTCATGAGAGATGCCTTATTATTAGTGTCACTTATGATGTTCAAATCTGTATTTGGATAGTTGACTAACAACATTAGGCCCACATTAAGAAAAGCAAGAAATTTTTTTATGTCTACACCATGTCTCTTAGATTATGATTCTTGTAGTATGATTACAGTACAATACATCACACCTGAACAGCTGACTGTTCAAACTACAGTCTGATCCGTCTGGGCATGGATAATATTAATTTATTATTATAAAGCTATTATGATAGTAGCAAAATTTCTTGCTGGTTATATTATGATTAAAAGATGGGAGTTTCCATATATGACAATCAACAATGCATAATCTGAAAGGACAAATGAAAATCGTAGATGATTAAAATGGCTATTACAAATCAACAGCGGGCACAATGTGTTCTTTGGTATGCTAAATTTGAGAGTGTTAAAAGAGTTTAAAGGGAATTTCGACGTGAATATGGTGTGTGTAATGTGCCTAAATACGATTCCATGATGTTGTGGTATCGAACATATATTGGTATTCAGCTGGGTTGGCGACCATGAAACGGGCCTTGCTTTCAAAGTTCGCGGAAACATGCACTTTCCTGTTGAACCTTGCATAAACAAGTTTCAACATGTTCTACAAGCTTATACATGTTCGTACATGCAGTTTGACGTCATCTGTTGCACTATAAAAGCTGATGCAACTGCAGTGAGTGTCACACTTGTGCCGATGTCGGCTCTATCAACACCATCCGCCTGGCTAGTACAGTCAGTCGACTCTTCGGAAATTCTGGTCGACGATCTACACATACTGCTGAAAGAAATTTTCATAGCTGGCAACCGACATTCGAACGCCGCAAGAGAAACTCAATAGTACTAAAGTTACTGTATTCCATCAAGTTGGAGAAGCTCGCCGAAAAATTCGGCGAATATAGGGAGCTGCTGCATATTGTTCCGGTCAGCCCCCACCTATCAGAGAAGGAAGAGGCCAGATTTCTTCAGCCTGTTGCCAGAAGGAACGTGTACACCACCTCGCCCAGCAAGAATCAGCAATCTGGAGGAAGCGCCAGCAGCACATTCTTCAGCGAGGACGAGCAGCAGCAACATAGATTTCGGCTCGGGACTCCACCAAATAAGAGATTCCGAACTTTTAAATCAGTTGATAACTTATCGGGCAACGTCGTACACAGCATTGCTCGACCAATGTACTGCCCAAGAATGGGAAGTGTTAGTAAATCAATTTTCTAGTAACTATTTGTTGTATAATCAAATTAATACCTGTATATCTATTCATGTAAAGAAAAGATGATCGACAGAAAGAGAGGATAGGTTTGGATACCTATTGGACTGTGCCAAAGATGGGACCAGCCACAGCAGAGATTTAATTAGTCAATTGTTTATTCGAAATCATATTGTTCCTAATGATTTTGTCCGCGACCTTGAGAAAGTACTTAATTGCGAGGAAACGAAGATCAACTGCCTGTTCCTCCTTGGACCTTCCAATTCCGGAAAGTTTTATAACCCAGGGCATTGCCCACAGGTTATGCGACATGTGCGAATAGCCAATCAGAATTCAATACGAAAATTTTCCAAACAAATCTTTGATTTTATTAGAAGAACCGTTTCTTACAGAGGGCACCTGAGATGGTTTGAAAAATATTTTGGCAGGTGCTTTGGTACAGGTACGCAAAAAGTACATGTCCCGACAGGATCTCTGTTGTACCCCAATACTTATGACCGGCAATCACGAGAGACTAAGTAAAGGGTACCTAAGTCCTGCCGACGAATGTGCATTGCGTAATAGGTTAATAGTATACGAGTTTACAGAACCCTTTACGTGTAGTACGTATATTACAGCTGCACAGGTTGCTGATTGGATTTTATTTATCTACAGGGATCTATAATGTTGCGTACGAGAGGTACATTCTCTCGTAAGGGGTCTCGTACTCTAAGCAACCCATACGAGACACCTGCGGCCACGTACATGGAGACACAGGATGAAACCGACGGAGCAGGAGAGGAGGCTGTACGTGTGGCTGGAATGGCGGGCAGCAGTGGAGGGACCGGAAATTTGGGTCAACATGGTATCCGTCCAGGGGAGAGTGTATCACCGGTGCCACATCCCTTGCCGTACAAACATGTGACATTCAATTTTATGCTACGTTCATGGGAGGAAATTGACTCTTTGCTCAGTACCCTACCTATAACGATCGCACTCTTGCCTGTCTTGGATGATGAGATGCTGAATGTGATTAAGCAAATCATGCCGTGTTGTCTAAGTTATCGCATACATAAGCCCACGTGAAAATCAGTAATTTTATAATATTGACCGATGAAATGTCGTCCTTTGTGCTGAAAAGCAAAATTATTCACTATATGCCAAAGAACTTTGTTATCATGGGATATAATTTGTCAAATAAGGGGATTAAATATAGCGAATTGGTAGGGATGAACAAGAAGAAGCAAATGGTGTAAATACCGAACACCGAGGATTTTGAGACAGTCAGTATTTAAGGTATAAGTTCCAATATTCACGGCAATCTCATGAATAGGAACAAAATGTATCAGGGCTACATATTAAACGATCTTGAAACTCAAAAATATGAATTGTTGAGTGCCGCCTCCACCGACGAGGATAGAGCGTGGGACAGGCTAACCTACGCGTACAGTGCAGTGGATGAGACGGGTGACAAGGACGGGGTGACAGATAAGTGGACAGTAGAATCGCGGGCGATCTCGAAATGTAAGAATTTGGATAAGACTGAGATCGTGGGGGGGGGGGGGGGGTCGGGCGTGGTAGAATACGACGTCGAAACGAATGTGGAGGGCAACGTATTATATCCCGACCTGATAGATACACTGATCCTCACCTCCTTCTCCTACTTTACGATGAAAGATGTACAAAAAGTGACCCAATTAACACTCTGGAAGGTAAGCTTCACCCCGTGGCCCAGTTCTTTTAATCCTAAAATGTACCGAAAGAATGCTGCACTCGGCGACCAGTGGCTACAGGCGCAATACAATCCACTGCAGCATCATTTTTTCACCATGGTTTCCATACGCAAATCGAATGGGTCCGTGATGAAACAACGTGCGACATGCAGGTCGAACAGACTTTTCAGGTCTCGTTCATTTTTCGAGACGAGGAAATTTCTGCTTGGCTCCCCTGGACATGGCACATTTGCGTGCAAGAGTGCGTTGAGAGGAGGGGTACAGAGTTATAGTGATGCAAAGACAAAACTACCATTTCTCACATAATCATGTGAATAAAATACAATTTATTGTACATGTCGTTCTTCTTCTTCTCCCTGATAACCGTGAGGTAATGTTCTTATCCTATCCGCCAACACCTTCCTCTTTATGTCCTCTGAAATCAATGCTAATTTCCTTTGCCTGGTACTATAAAGAATGTGGTTTCTGGAGCAGATGAGATACTGTTGTACATACAATGGTTCATTATCAAATAGACACTTTTTGTAGTCTTCAAAGGATATGCGTCGCTCCATATCCTCTACGAGAGCAGCGGCCGTAACGTCCTTGTTCTTAATCTGAGAGTCTCCACCTTCGAAACGTACAGCGTAAGTCTTTGCTCCGAGACCCACAAATTCCATGATACGTCTGTAATTGACCTCGTCCGCTCATAAACCAGGTACTTTGTGAGTACCATACGTCCTAATGACGTAATTTTCGGGTGCCTTTTCAAAGTTCAGGAGGGGGAAAATCGCAGGGTCTTCTACCATCACCCACAACGGATGGGTCGGCGACCGTTCGAAGAACAGTACGAGGGAATCCGTATCGTGGTATAGAAGCTGCATATTCTCACCAAATTTGGTTTGTAGTGCATAGCACACCTCCAGTTTGGCCAGTTCTAGTATAGAAAATCCTATCTGGACCGGTTTTTTCAGGTGTACTCTGTTGTGCGTGGTTTCGCACACGAAATAATCGTCCACTTCCAAGAATTGTTTTACCTCCGCCAAGAACGCGTTTCTACAACCGTACGGGCCCATATCGCACGTCTTCCGTACGGTGAACTTACGATATCGAAACGGATTCTCGACGGTTTTTCCGACTAGACTGTTCGACATTAATTTGTAAGTTTCTGACAGTGGTTTGTTGTCACTATGCACTTTCCGATAGTCGATATTGCTCTGTACGTATTCCCGTAATACGTCGGCCTGTCGGAATACCCACACTCTGTGCACCGTTTCAATTTGCAATCCCATCTCCACGTAATATCTCAACGCCAGATTATGTATGAGGTATTCTTGTTTTGGTAGCAACTTTGCACACAATCTGTTATCGTAGTGGTGAGGAGTAAGAGAAAATCCTTGTGCAACTTATGCAATCCCGTGGGATAGGTCAGGTCTACGAGTGCAAGAAATGCGCGCTCGCCGTCGTGCGACCATGAAATCCAGTCTTCGGGCAGAAACTGCAGCTCAGTAATTTCACCGGCAGTTTATAGGTCATAACCTTACCGGTACTGTACAGACCGTTGACGTCCAAATACAAGATATGCTCCGTCTGCGGATCGGTGACTAGCGCGTGTCGTCTACAGCATTGTGAAACCCCGCCACGAATCTGTTTTTGTATCATTCTATATAAATATTCATCCCGTACAATTTTTAACAGTCCCCTGCTACGCAATAAAGCGTTATGCCATGTATACGACGGCACGCCCTGAAAATACACGGGATCCACTCGATACGCCCAGAAGGCGTTGCGACGTAATTGTTCGAACACGTCCGCTAGTAGCAGGACGTCCAGCCTGAGATAGTAATTATGATAGTCCTCGAATTTAGTAAATTCGCGTTCATTCCTTACCTGAAAAGCCACTTCCTTATCCTGCACGCATCCTTGTAGACGAGACCGCCACGCCTCATCTTCCTTTGGAAGTAGCGCATTCAATTTGTCGACACTGTCGAACCACTCGTACGGGAAGGGAGCCTTACCGGTATCGTCGGCAGGCGCGTATTGAAAACGGGTCACAGTTGACGTTAGTTTAGCCAACGGTGCCGACAAATAGTTACACGTGTCCAGGAATCGAACCCGGTACTGTAAGTTCTGAATATGCACTACGTCGAAATGTTCGAAAATTTTTTCTGTAATTTTTACGTGAGTTCCAAATCTTTTTTAACTATACTCCGTAAGATTAGATGACTGTCATAACCCCTGAAAATGTGGAAATATATCGGACATGTATTTTCCTGAGTCATTCAACACCATAAATGGCAGGAGCCGTCGATATAATTTCTACGACCGTCAACACTCTCCTCGTGAGGAGATATGTATTCCCCACATATGCAACAGTCCGGAGTTCGAACATCAAACGCACAGGACCAATCGTAGATGTAGGTTACGATCTCTTGTACAAATATTTCCGCCACATCGTTGTACTGTAAGCGCGTTTCCAGTTTACTTTTCACTACTTCGTCTTTAAAAATAGCTACCCAACAATAACCGGAGGGAATGTGTTGTTGTTCGGTTCTGTCAATATACGCCTCAAAGTCTGCGTAACATACGAGTCCATGTCTACAATTCGGTTTATCCTTCGCTCGTACAGTATTATCCGCGTCAGGTGCAAGAGTCACATTTTGCGGGGGTGTGATATTTAAGACATGTGTCACAGAAGTGATCTGTCGTTCAAAAAGGCATCCAACTTGATTATTAATTTATACCTTCTCGTAGACGTGTAAAATAAATTTATGTACTCTGACATTTGAGAATACATGCGGTGTTGGTATAGAACATTACATCTCTCATTGAATACTTTGATGTTAAATCGTCCAGCTGCTGAATGCCAGGCCGCCAGCGCAGATATGTGCACCCGCGTCCCCTCGCGTTCCACCGCCGTCGCGCAGTTCCGCAACCACGTCCGGACCGCGCGACGTCGTTGACCTTGGTTATGACCCGGTCTCCGGGTATGGTAGAAAGCGATGCACCCGATGAGGGTGTCGGACATCTTCATCACGACGACATCCCGTGGAGCGCCATCCACGTCGGTATGTGCAGTCGTTGTATCGTGGTCCGTAGATATGACATTGCGACAAGACGGCTGGGGAGTGTTGTTGGGTTGACACGGTGCCACGATGTATGCGGATGAATGCGAGACCGATCAGGCGACAGCAGGAAACTCATCTGGATCGGTTAATTTATAAAATATCTCACCGAAAAAATCTTGCACCTGTAGGTCATCGATGTCCAGTATAGTGTTCACCATTACAGGAATATGAATTTCGATTTTCTCATCCCCCTTAATGAATATAGTGGAGGTATGAATTACTAATTTAATTGATTTTTGTACTTCCAAATATTGTAGGATAAAGTTAACCGCATCGTCGTAATTGTCCGTGGCCCAGTAGTCAGCAGCTGGGATAGTACCTTCACGAATCTGACGAGCCATATTAGTAACTGCACTATGCAGTCGAAGAAACTGCATCGTCTTTTATAGTACACAGTGAACGGTGGAACGTCGCCAAGTCATTTCGCGATGTCGTAAAAGGTCGACCACTCCCGCGAACCTTGGCTGCCCGGCCCGTAGAAACAGGTTTTGTGTTAAAAAAAAAATATGCAGGAGGTCGCAGGCGAAACCCAGCACGAGAAGCAGCTATCTCTTGGCTTGGTCCTCAAACTCTCCAGATCTAACTCCTCCTGACTTTTTCGTGCAGGGTTTCGTTAAAGACATTGTCTATTCACAGAAACCCAGGAACATTGATGATCTGAGAGTAAAAATTACTCAACTTTTCAACAAATCACACTTCTTATGTTACAACGGAAATAGGCTGAATTGCATCACCATTATGAGTTATGCAGGGTGCGCAGGGGGTCATGTTGAACTCTCAGGAATCACCCATCTTTCAGTGTTGTATGCACAAAGTTTCAACAAATAAAGTTCAGTAGTAAATCTTTTACGGTGTTTTTATTTTATGCATACCCAAATGGATCACCCTGTAGATTATAACATGTAAAGGCCCTTCCACTGTACGTCAGAAAGTCATGATGACAGTCAGCTGTGTCTCAAAGCTCAAGTCCATACTACACACTAGTGACTTGTAAACTACATACTAGGGAGCTTTGGAAATGTATGCTTGAAACACAGCCTTCTTCATAAACTATTTTTCTAAACACCATGACATCAGGGTGCAGCACTGGATTTATGAAAGCAGTGTCCTAATGCAGTTTCATTACGAGTTAAGTGAAAAAGATAAGGGCTTAATATTATATTACAATAATGTTTAAAACATTGTAAAGAAAGTACTAACAATGTCAAAGCGTAATTCTACATTATATTTACATTATTTCACTTCTAAAGTATCTTCAGATTTCATAACCACAACTGCTGATGAGGTATCCATGTTTGTTAAGTGAACAAGTCATCAATCAAGCAAGCATTTTCGTTTACTAGCTACTACGGACTTTATTGCTATGCACTATGTCAGCGGTTCTCAACCTGTGGTCCGCGAAGGTGGGCCAGGAGGTCTGCAGGCAGAATTAAAAATTTAATTCTAATTGAATTAAAAACATTGGAACACGAGCTTTGCTCTTTCGGGGTATTTTAATATAACGTTTTTATGTATATGTTATTATTAAATAAAATCTAAATCTAAAAATCTAAATCTAAAAAATAAATGAATAAAAATTATTCACATAAAATGGATACCGTACTGTATAAGCCAAACTTTCTAAAATCCATGAATATTTAAATGACCAGACAAAAATCTGGTATTTCTAGGAGATGAGGATATGACTGCATTGTTACTAACTTCAGAGGGACCACGGTATGTGCCGGTAACAATTGATAGGGTTGGTAACATAAGAGCGGTGAAGTAAACAACAATACAATATGATTTTATTGCTCCTACTTTCCCTTGCTGTTTTCAGTAAACATGTGTTGTCCATATTTCAGCAAACTGACTGTTAATTGTTACTTACTGCTCATTTTGCTCACGGTTGCCAATTTAGCGATCTGGCAGTTTCAGAAGTGCTAAGTTATAGTTGGCCAAAGTGTGGAATTATCTGACATTCACCTTATAATAAGAGAAAACCTCGGAAAAACTCAAACAAGTACTCAGTCCAACCAAGCAGAATACAAGCAGTGCCTGAATACAGTTTCATATCTGAAGTCCAACTCGCTACTGTCTAAGCTACGTCAATGGCTTTTCATTTGAGGTTAGTAATAATAATGAAACTTACAATCTTAAATGAGTCCGCTGAGTTAACTCTGTGGTAGCGCGTCTGCCTCCAGACTAGCTGGTCCAGTCAGAGATTTTCATGTAAAATTTCTACCTTGGGACTAGGAGAGATGGCAGTGCACAACTTCTAAATACTAGATTGTGCACCAATATGCCTGGGTTAAACCCCAAATCTCTCCACAGTGCATATGAAGAGAAGGCATATGTCACTGTTGATAGTGATTTGTCCGTCAGATGGGGACATTAAGCCTGACGCCCCCTTGGTGCTATTCGACAAGAGTAGGCTATGTGCCGGCATCGGGTTTCCCATCTCCCTGCCTCACCTTCACCATCATCCTCACCCATTCCCTACAATACACTTACACTTACACAAACACTTACACATACACTCATCTAGTACACAACATAACTCTTCACAGATACACACCATGCATAATGTGGCCTGCCGAAGTGGTGTGCAACTTGAAAATGGGTCACAGTTCTGCCATCTACCCGCAGTATGTGAAACCCTAATCGCGTTAGTGAAGTGGGTAGGCATTAGACACACACACATAAATGACTATAACAATGTTCTGAGTGTACAAACTACTCAGTATAAGATAATCATATGTAATGGCCATGTGCATGAGCATTAGTTTGTGTAACAACCGATTAAAATTGTCATTTAACCCCTCGTTAAACATTTTGTTTTGTAGTGCATGGACCTCAGTCAGGACTTAAACAGGAGGTTAACCCCGGTAATCTCTAAATGTTCATTTTACAGCAGTTAAAGGAGATAACCAATGATTAATAGGCCTAATAGAGATTCACAGCTGATGAATTCAAAGGTGATGATGATGATGAGCATGAAGTTGTGTTAGTGGAAAGGAAGAATTCTTACGAGGAACTAGATGACAGAAAATTTCAGGAAATCTACCCTATCATTTCTGCTACAACAGATGGATCACTAGGAAAAACCCACAAACAGAAACAGTCCTATTTCTACAAAGTGGCTGCTTACAAAATTATGATTCTATGCAACTGATTTCCAGTATTTTAAGAGGGAATACTCGAATAACTATTTTCTTATGTCGCAGATATAACGAAGATAGGTTATGGATGGATTTTAGGATACTGCACAGTTCCCTGGTATAAGTGGGGCCATGAATTGTACACACATTCGTATGAGTATCCTGGTGGTCTATGCTTCATCATTTTCCTTTATGGATATTACATAATCTAGTAATAAAGTCTATCAATACTTCTGGCTCATGCTGAGATATAGCCATTCATTTTCATTTTTTATTTTCCATTTTATAAGATTTTCATCTAACAATACTGAAAAACAAAGAAATGTAGCCCGGAAACATAACAGTGCCAAAATGAAAAAAAAATTAAACATGAAAATATAAGGTTTGTTCCAGCAAGCAATTCAGAACGTGTTCTGAATACCGAACTTCTTTCGATGCATGCGCCAGTTATGTACGGTGTCAGAACTAGTTCGGAATTTTACATTGTTGGAACATTTCTTAAATTCTTCTTTCACGGCCTTCTGAGTTTTTTCTCACATTAAAATTATATTCATCTTCTGAATTTAATTCTTCGTAAAATATATCGCAGCCACCAGTGTAGCTCAGTAGGCTAAGGTGCTTGCTTGCCTGCCGATCCAGAGTTGCATTCGGGTGCAAGTTCAATTCCCACTTGGGCTGATTACCTGGTTGGGTTTCTTTCCGAAGTTTTCTCCAACCATAAGGCAAATATCAGGTAATCTATGGGGAATCCCCGGCCTCATCTAGCAAAATATCATCTCACTATCATCAATCTTATCGACGCTAAATAACCTTGTAGTTGATATAGCGTCGTTAAATAATCAAGTAAAATAAATAAAAATAAAATATATCTCTATCGTCTTCCAAATCACTCATGGTGGACTACTTCTTTTATTTCAACATTTTTAACCTGTCTAGTCTCGAAGCATTTTAACCATAACTTCAGATTAAATCACCACACATGTGTCAGCAGTTCAGAATTCTCTTAATCGAGAACCAATTTCACTCATTCCAAACTACTGTTAGTGACTGGCAAATCCGACCCTAGGACTTGGAGAAGTTAGGGGTGGAAATTGCTCCCCACCCACCACACGTTTCAGTAGCAAGAGTTTGTCAGTCAATTTATGGTTGTCAGGTGGTCAGGTCCTCAGGCTTGCCTTCCTGCCTGCCTGTGTGTTGTACATGTTGAAAACATTTGGTCTGGTGATCTTTCGCTTTCGCGTTCTGTAATATATTACTAGCTCTTTAGTTTAGTTTAGTTTTTGTTATAACAATTTAGTTTAGTTAGTGTGTTCTTCTTTATAATTGTTTCAAGTTTTTAGTAATAATAAATGTCGCCTTGGACTTATTCATTCGGTGTTAACATCCGACTCCCTCTGCCTTGTTTATCTGATTCCAATGCTAAGCCTGATTTGATAATTACTGATGATGACGCGTAATGAACTTCTTCGTTGCTTTAGGTCTTTGTCCATTTCTTAATGATTCGAGGGAGTCTCGCTATCCTTTGACAAGTCTTCGTACACAACTTCTGTCTTTGTCTTGTTTTATCTCCACCTTAACAGACTCAACAAGCCAACGAGATGTAGGGGATAACATATCTCAGGACCAAAACTAGTATCTCTCACAATACAGGACCATCGTGAAGATGTTACAGGAAAAGTGCAATACCTACCAAGTCCTGTGGCATAGAGATAAATTTCACCCCACGTCAGGAATGGAACCACGGACTGCCTAGTTAGGAAGCACATGGTATCGTAATTGCGGACCCTACACTTCTTTCTTGTGAAAATTTATTGCTAGCTACTTTTTTTTTTTATTTTAGTAGGTTATTTTACGATGCTTTATCAACAGCTTAGGTTATGTAGCGTCTGAATGAGATGAAGGTGATAATGCCGGTGAAATGAGTCCGGGGTCCAACACCGAAAGTTACCCAGCATTTGCTCATATTGGGTTGAGGGAAAACCCCGGAAATAAACCTCAACCAGGTAACTTGCCCCGACCGGGAATCGAGCCCGGGCCACCTGATTTCGCGGCTGGACGTGCTAACCATTACTCCACAGGTGTGGACTGCTAGCTACTTTCACAATGCGACTTCTTAAAAGTATTATTTTATTCTATTTTTACAGCAAAGTGCTGGGTGACACTTTCTCTTAATTTGCAGTTAGTTTATCGAAACAATTTTGAAATTACTGATGAGTATGATTAACTCACAATTTATTATAGGAGTATGTTAATTCATTTACAGCTGTTGAAAGGATTGTGACTGGATTGGCATAACGTTTTCCCGTTATTAATTAAACTATATAATAGCAAATTAGTATTTACTATTTAGATGTAGTTATAGTCGTTTGAGAATACCCTCAGATTGCTTTAATGTGTATTTGCTATTTGATATGTTGCATTTAAGACACTGCAGTCCAAGTTTCCAATAATGTTTTAATTATCATCCATCACAAATGTTTGATGAAATAGTTAATTTCAGCGAACTAATGTACGTAGTAATTTACCAAGGGTCTTAGAAATCTTTTCAATCTTATTTTCCTTCTGATTTTGTTGTCAGAAATAGGCAATGTAAATTCGTTGTTCTTGCAATATATCATTTCGGTTAATGTTTGAATTTCGGCATTTCTTGTGTAATTTAACTAAGTGTATCAACTGTTTGTATAGGGCTGTATTTTTAAACAGCGCCCTTTTTTGTAACAGAAAATAAGCAAGTAATATATAATAGTAAATAAAATATTTGAACAGGTTAATGTGTTCAGTTAATGGGATGGCTGTTATCAAATACAGCTAAAACGGTTTCTGAGGCTAATATAATTGAGGCAACACCATTATGATTCACCGGTGAGTAATATGTTTTCTTTATCAATAGTAGCAGTAGCAGGGCAGTCTCTTCTCTACCCTCTACCTCTATTTGTCACGTGTTTGTTGACAGCGTACGGACTGTTAGAAGTGGAGTGGGTGAAATTCGCATCAGGGCCAGATTTACCAGTCACTAACAATAGTTATAAAGCACGTTGGAATAGGGAACTGGGAGTTCAGTATCAGTTCGGAATCAGTTCTAGTCTTGTTAGAACGCACATTACACCACTGCGCATGAGCAGGCAGTTTAGAATCGATTCTGAACCATGCTGGAACAAACCTCAAAGATAAGTTTGTTTTGATGTAAAACAGAATAAGCACAGTCGTGTTCAGATGTTGACTAGAATGATGAAGTGTTCGCAGTTTAATTGACGAAGTTCGCGCTATTGCATACTATTGGATATAGCTTTCACCATGGGTGACTTTAGCTAGGTGGTACTCGTTTTTCAACTGCCAACTCTTAAAAACATGGTGTCCTTCAAGAAAATGGTTCAAATCAGCTCACTTAGGACATTTGTGGACCTTCCATCAAAATATTGGGAAGCAAGAAGGATGATGACTTCATTGTTAAATCCAGAACATTAGAAACACACACACACACACACACGTTTTTCAAACACAAGTTCAAATGAATAGTCTCAAATTTTATTTACAAATAACAAGCACACTTCAAAAGAGTCATACTCCAGTCTTCGTAACTCAGCTCTCCTCTGTTAGATTTCAGAGTGTCGTAAACAAGATTCAAAATGATTCTAACCAACATCATGTCCACTTAAGTTTATTCAGTGTCATTTGAGCTGTTCAGAGCAAAAGTGGTGTAAGTCAAAATTGGGTAATGAGGTTTAAAGTAAAAATTCTGTAAAATACAGCGCAAAGTAGCAATTAATATGTCCTTCTTCCTATATACTGACTACTAATAGTTAAAATAAATTGAATATTAATTGCTACTTTGCGCTGTATTTTACAGAATGTTTACTTTAACCCTCATTACCCACTTTTGACTTACACCACTTCTGCTCTGAACAGCTCATTTATAACTGTAGTATCTAAAAATATGTACCCTGGTGATGGCAAAGGCAATCACAAAGAAGAAGTATCACCAGACAAAAGTGCACTTCGAATATTACAACTTGACAATTTTTAAATAAACCAAGTTTGGTTGGTACTTTTGCTGAGACGATCCAATTCATGGGATTGTCGACAAAATTTCATACAACAATAAGTTATAAAATCTGTCGGTGGGAGACAAGTTACTTCATGAGGAAGAAGAAATATATAAAACAATATAAAAAGATGCTTTCCATAAAAGAGGTCTATGATTACTGTTTGTATAAGATACACAATACTTAAATTACCTGTCTAATGCTATCATCTTGAGTACCTCTTCAGGGAAGTCACGCACGAGAGAATGGTCGAAAATTGTATGCTGAAAGTTCTTTGTTGCCATCTGTAAAATTTCAACACATGAGTTCAGTTACAAAATTCTGATGTCACAAATTTATTTTATAAATAAGCCTAACACAACGAAAGCATTTCATCACATGTTAATTTCTCAAAGTCTCTTTCACGACAGTGAAGAAGTCCCAGCCCCTTTTGTTAATGCCTAGGAAGGACATTGGTGAGCTCGCAAACAGTTGCTGCCTAAATCCAGGTAAAGGGAGGTTAATACTTTACTGCCTGCACTTTTAATGTGGCCAAAAAAACAAGTGTCACAAACATGACAGACATTTTCTCTTTAGTTTCACACATTTCGCAACAATTCAGTTACTTTATCACGTTGTAAATTATACTGTTGTTTATAGTTTATTTTCTTGAATTATTATTCAAAATACAAATTAAATTATTTGTTAGACAGGGTAAAGTCATCCCTGTAACAGGCCAAATCAGTCCAGAAGGTAACAAGAGGTTATGGCTCCCATCTTTACAGATAATCGGTATTTAATGCCAGTAGGGATGTCCGTCCTATGTGCTCTCCGCCTTTACCTCCAAGGAAATGCCCCTGATATTCATTTCAGTTAGAGACCAAATAGACCCTAGGGTCATAATGCGGCAGGAATGATTAGATCAATAGAAAAATCCATTACCCCATCAGGATTCGAACCTGCGACTTTCTGGCTTGCAGTGTTATAGTGCTACTGCACACATCGAAATTATTTATTATGTAATCAAATAAGAAAATAAACATCGTTGTTGAAAACAAAAGGGACATTTTTACAACTCTTAAAAGCAACATATCTCATTTCTTTTATATATCAAGATAGGACTAGTTACTGTTTACTCAACAGTCCAAAGACAGGTCTGAACCTCACAAGTGATACTATGAAGGCATCACTTATGAGGCAACTAGACCAGGAGATAATTGGGTAGGGTGGCCAATTCCTTCCCTGATAATATAATTAGACTTCGGATTTTAGGTAAAAACCTATTTTAATCCTTAAAAGATAAGTTCATAAAAACTTGCAAGTACAAGTTTCATATAAAACTATCCCTAAAATTGGTATTTTAATAGCACCTAAAAATGCTTATTTTGACAGCAGCCTATTTTGACCTATTAAGTATGTTTATCTCTAACAGGTCAAAACACCCATTCTTATTTCGAAAATTTGTATTTTAAATTCCAAAATAAATGTGTTCCTGGTTCTGTTGCAAAAAAAGTACAGGATAAACTGGAGCAAGTTCTGTAGAGAAATGTAGAACTGAAGGATATCCTAGCAAAGAAGAACACGGATTTACAATGTAACATTCCTGTCCTACTAGTGTCAAAATTGAAATACGTTCCTGTTACTTCAGTGGATGTGGAGCATTCATTTTCAGCATTCACATTTATGTTGAGTGACGGACGGCATTGCCTTTTTAGTTGAAAATTTAGAAAAAGTATTAGTAATTTATTGTTAAGCTAATTACGGACATTAACCAGACAAGGCTTGGTAAAAATTGATTATATTTTACTTGCTTGTGTACTGAATTTATGTCTAAAACTTCTTTTTCACATTTAATTGTTTAGTTTATATAGGTTATAACTAGTTACATATTTTTTGTTCTTATACTTTTAGTACTAGTGGTGGTAATGCTGTATAAGCATTTAAAATTATTACGTTCTAGAAGTGAATTCCTGATGTTGTTGAACATGTTTTTAAAGAAAACATTTTTGTTAGAGCCTATTTTCAATTCTTTACAGACTATTTCCTACACTTTTAAGTCTATTTTAGGCACCTAAAATTAAATTTTAACGACCTAAAAATCCGTACCCTACTGATAATAGATGTACATATTAGCTAGACCTCAATCAAAGGTAGTCAAGATAGTAGATGTATGTTATTTGAACACACAAATTCCACAATCTGGTCGACATCTACAGCTGACCACTAGGATCCAGAATACAAAGCAGAGGTTAAATTATAAATACAATATGACTGCGGAGAGAATACAGAACAATGATAAATTTAAAAATAAAGTACAGTTTGATTTCGGAGAAACATGAGATGAAAGTACATTGAAGAGTAATGAAATGAAGTAATAAAAAAAATAGTACGTAGTATTATACAATGATTGTGTAAAATGGATAATGAATCTCTCAATACCATAAGACAAATTTTGTTAATGTCCTCATTAGGAAATTTAAGAGAAAGGAGAATGGTTTTGGTTAACTTAAATGAAGTTCCCCTAGCGCCAAAAAGAAGTCCTTTCACTTCCCATGTATTAATATTAATTTTGTATGTCTCACTGAGGTGAGGAATACATGGGTTGTAAATAGACTTCTTTTCATCGTTAACGTCATTGGCCTGTTGATCATCCTTCTCAAAACGGACAGTGGGGTCAAGAATGAGGCTTCTTTCATTCTGGAGATTGATGGCATTGTATTTGCTTCTAATATTAATTGCTGTTGTTGTTGCTGTTATCCAATGGCGAGATGTATGGATTCATTCCATGAGTCTTCTGGCATTCCAGTACAGTTTTGAGAGGTTCTTCGTCTTCTGGAGATTAGGATCCAATTTTCGGCATTGAAGGAGATGTACTCCATTCATTTTAGTGTTTTGGTCCTTGCAGACGGTGCAGTGTTCAGAGTTAAAAATTTTCATGAAATATAGGTATGATGCTAGACAGTCATGCTCAGTGTTTAGTCACAAGATTGCCATTGCTTCTTTTCTAGGTTTGGTTTTGTGCACCTGCCACGTTTCTTTAATATTTCTCCAAATTTTGACCTGGGATGATTTCGATGTTTCTGCGTAAAATAGATCATGAGTTTGCTTTGTTACTAGTCTTCTCACTGTTTTTTGTGTCCAGTGTGGTTGAAGTAGTTGCTCCCTTCTTAGCAAGTAAGTCTGCAGTTTCATTCCTGGAAATGTCAACATGTGATGGGATCCATTGAAAGGTTATCGATTTTCCTTTGTATTGAGGAGTTTTAGTATTTCTTTTGCTTCTTTTCTACTTTTGCGTGTAGACTGGGTATTTGAAGTAATGAATTGGACTGTCACTTGTGAGTTGACCAGAATTACTGCTTTTTGGAAGACTTTAGGCCTCAGCAGAAGTTGCTGCAATGCTATGTTGATTGCTTTTGTTTCTCCATCGAAGCTTGTTTTGCTTTTCCGTACAGACATAATGAGAGAGGAGCTCACAGTGTATTCCTGCTTCTGTTCCAAGATCTTTGTTGGATAGTGAACCATCTGTATAGATTCTCAAGAACTCGTTTGATGGATATCTAGTTTCTATAGCTACCAGTGCTAGCTGTTTTAATTCCTGTGGAAGGACATTACCTTTCCTTACATCATAGAGCAGAGACATGTTAGTATTGAATGTTCGATAGTAAAGAGGGTTGACAGGTGGGCAGTATGATTGAATGCTTTCTGGAATGTTAAGAAGGTGTTGGTAATTTTTTGCTATTGTGATTAGTAGTAATTGAGTTTTGAGGTGTTGTTCTGGATTATTTTGGATCCAAGTGGTATCAGGTAAGGCTTTCAGTTTGAAAAAAGAGATGGCAGCCTGTTCTTAAATTTCTGATGCGATCGAAACATTGCCTGCATATAGTTGTAAGTATAAGGTTGGGGTCGTTTTTACTGCCCCACATACCAATCTGAGTGCATTATGTGTGCTACTTCAAGTTTTTGTAGGGTTGACTTATTTGCTGTGACTAGTACTTCACTACCATATTTTAATATTGGTTTTACATAAGTCTTATATGTGGTAGTTAGTGTATCTTGTGTACTTCCCCATGTAGCTTCAGCTAGTCATTTTAGAAGACTAAATGTTCTTTTTTCCAGCTTTGCTAACCATTGTGGAGATATGATTCTTTCAGTTTAATTTATTATCCTTATATACTCCTAGATATTTTGTATTTTCAGTTTTTGGAAGCTGGCTTTTATTAATTATGAGGATGAAGTTGTCATTGTTATGTCGCATTGAAAAGAACTGGTACACTATTTTTGTGGAGTTGACTTCCATGTTATTCTCAAGAGACCATTTTTTAAGGGTTTTCAGCGCTCTTTTCATTGTGATCATTA
Organism: Periplaneta americana; assembly: GCF_040183065.1. Lineage (NCBI taxonomy): Eukaryota > Metazoa > Arthropoda > Insecta > Blattodea > Blattidae > Periplaneta > Periplaneta americana. The sequence goes on along the minus strand of NC_091130.1, from coordinate 86,945,862 downwards.
ATGTATCATGTTGTTTTTGTTATTTTTTGCTGAAGTCCATATGACAACATCATCAGCAAACATGCCTATATTGACATTTGCCTCATTTTTTATGATTCTTGGGAGGTAGTTTATGTATATGTTAAATAAAGAGGGGCTGGAGACTGCTCCTTGGGGTAGTCTTACTTTAGTTTGTTTATATTTTGATTATGTTTTTTTGTTATGTTTTGGACCCAAAATATATAATGAATTAATTAGAGCTTACCCTGAGCTAAGTACACTTAACACATACAGATTTAAGAAACAAATAAAATTAATTATTTAATTGTTTAAGCTAATTGAGTTAAAAATTGATACTCTAATATTTATGTACTTTTGTATTTTCTATTTGCATATAGACCCTATTATTACATGCTGTATTATTTTACCATTCATTAATGTTATTGTGCTCAATGAACTCTCTTAATTTTGTGATATATTTTGTATAACTGATTTGAACTGCACCCGAGCACGAGCTTCTGCTCTTTCGGGCTGCAATGCCTAATGTAGCCTAAGTGTAAAGTATTAAATAAATAAATAAATAAAAATAAAAAATAAATATCTAAACTTTGTCATGTCATCCGTTGATTTGTGAATTTTATTAACCATGATAGCATATTTCCTTCTATTTTAATTTTTTTTTTGTAGTAATTGAGCTCTCTATACAGAATCATATGCTCCTTTAAAATCTATAAATACTACCAGTATACTTTCTTGATTATTTAGACATGATTTAATATTTTGGGTGAGCTTTGTCAGTTGCTGTGTTGATCGATTTTGCCAGCATCCTGCTTGTTCTTCTGCAGTAAATTTTGACTTTCAAGGTATCAATTCAATATTGCTATTATCATTCTTTCTTATATTTTTTCCATTACTGAAGTTAGTGTTATAGGTCGATAAGAACTGATTAGATTTGAAGGTTTTCAAGGTTTAAGTATTGATACTACCACAGCTTTCCTCCATTGGGAAGGGAGCTCATTTCTGGTGTTCCAAAATTTATTATAAATTGTTAGCAGTAGTGCAATGCTTTTGGTCCTAAATGATGCAAGTATTCTGTGAATATTGCATCTGGGCCAGGTTGTTTTTCTTGTTTGTATGTTTTTTTAGAGCATGTTGATGTTTATTGATCATAATGTTTTTAAAGAAAATATCAAAGTGTCTATTGGAATGGGTGTTCTATCAAGATTATTTCTAAGGGTTCTTTCTTTTGTTCTGAGTTCTGGAGACAGTTTGTGAGCAGATGAGTCAGTAAGAATTGAATCTGCTATCGTTTTATCATTGGCAACTTCTTTGTTGTTTATACAGAAATGTTGAGAAGTTTTATTACATTGCTATTTAGGAAAATCTATACCTAAATTCCATGGAAATATTAAAGATAATAGTCGTTTGCAATGACATTCTACCTATATTTTTTGTCAAGTAATCAGCAGTACAATAAAACAATATGGAAAAAGAAAATCATTTGAGGGAAACAATATTAATTTATTAACTTCCTCTAGAGAAAATTAAAAGAAGGTAGAAAAAAATTTAGACAAAATTGGGAAATATTTATATCTTCATGGAAATGGATCCAAACAGAACAAGAATCATATAAATATAGTTGTAAGAAGATCTGTGAACATAACATGTTGCTCAAAGGAATATTTTCTAAATTATTATGCTAAACATAACTGTTGTTTATTCTGGATCTTTGTGGTCACCCTCACTGGAGGGCTGATGATTTAATCAAATCCTTCCTTTATGAAGTCAATTTAGGAAATGTAGGGGAAACATGTTTTACAATTGAGAAGCGATCCTTGGCATACCCCCAATTTATAACTTGTGTTGGTTCCCTGTGGCATCCCAATGAATCTCCATCACCAACTCATCTCATTGCGGATGTAGCATAGACCAACCTCCTATGGTGCACCTTGTACAATGACTCTGTCGGTAAATCAGTCTACACAACTAGGTTCATATGGATGAATGACAAACAGTCAAGTACCCGCCATTAGTATAAAAAAAAAAAAAGAAAACAATTGATGAGCTGGGTGGAAAAATGAAGATGTGATCAAACTGCCCTTTTTTTCATAAAATGTACCTATCATAGTATATGCTATCCTCTACAAGAATGCTTTAGAGGAATTTCTTTACCAGAGTTGGTCACATTTAACTTTACACTGACTTTTCTTAATTTTACAACATTCTTCTTACAAAACATTTCATATCTCATCCTCCATTTTCATCTATTACTTTCCTTATTACTGATCACGAAGAGGAAAAGGAGTTGGCTAGGTCACTGGCTGAGAAGAAACTACCTACTGAAGGATGCACTGGAAGGAATGGAGAACAGGAGAAGAGTTTGGGACAGAAGAAAATATCAGATGATAGACGACATTAAGATATATGGATCATCAGTGGCGGCTCATACATATTTAATGCCTAGTGCCAAAATCAGTGGTGGATCCAGGATACCCTAAGGGGGAGGGTAATTCTTTTTCCTACTATTTCCTCCCTGGATCCGTCTATGGTCTAAACCAAAGACAAGAAATAAACAATTATTATTATTATTATTATTATTATTATTACTATTACTATTACTATTACTATTACTATTACTATTATTATTATTATTATTATTATTATTATTATTATTATTATTATTATTATTATACTAATTTAGTTTCCTATCTTAATCTCATAATGCCTATAGTTGAAAATCAAGGTCAAATTGACTCAATTTATTTTGATTTTAGCAAAGCATTTGATGTTGTTCCTCACAAAATTTTATTAAATAAATTAAGTAATTTTGGTCTCTCCACTAACTACGTTAATTGGTTTGAAAATTATTTAACAGATAGACAGTCTTGTGTTCGACTAGGTAATTCTCTCTCGGTTCCATTTAATAGTTTATGCGGTGTTCCTCAAGGGTCTACATTGGGACCTCTCTTATTTTTATTATTTATAAATGATATAAGTAAAAGAATAAGTTCTAGCTGCCTTTTGTTTGCGGATGATCTCAAAATCTTTCGCAAAATTAATAGTTTGGTTGATTGTCAAATTCTTCAAAATGACATTAATTCAATTTCACAATGGTCTGTTGAAAATGGAATGAAAATTAATCAATCCAAAACTTCTGTTATTTCCTTTTCACGGAAAACTATCTCCCTAAAATTTAACTATTCTCTCAGTAATGTCGTAATTACTAGGACAGATTGTATTAGAGATCTTGGTGTCCTACTTGATTCAAAATTATATTTCCATGATCATGTGCAATATATTTATACCCATTCGTTAAGAATGCTTGGTCTAATTAGGTCTATAACTTATTCTTTTTCCACTCCTATGTGTTTATTAATTTTATACTATACGTTGGTTAGATCCAAGCTTAAATATGCATCTGTTGTATGGAACTCCATTACTTCCACTGACTCGGCTAAATTGGAGAATATTCAAAGAAAATTTATTTCCTTGTGTTCTTATAGATTTTTACCAAATTCCGATTATAACTATGAGATTAAATGCAATTATTTCAATTGCGGTTGTTTGTTCACCAGACGTCAGGATCTTGATTATTTATTTTTTTGCAAAGTCATTAAGGGTGATATTGATTGTGAATCTTTCATAAGCAATATCAGTCTTCGTATTCCTGCTAATGGTTTAAGATTTCATAAATTGTTTTATAATAAGAATCCTAAATCTCTCTCTCCGGTCTGCAGATGCATTAAATATGCTAATTTGCATGGATTCAACTTGGATCCATTTAATGTGTAGTATATCTTTGAGTTTTTAACTCACTGATCTATTTTAATAATTATTTGTCCATTTTATTTCTTGCATTTGGTCAATTGATTAATGTAGACTATTCCATTATTTCAATTATCTCATTAGACTAATTTTATAATTTTATAATTATTATTTGATCATTGATTATGTAGACCATTATATTGTTTGTATTTCATCTCATTGCCATTTTCTATCATTCATTCTCATCATCATTTGTTGTTTTGTTCTGTTTTGTATCGTGCAAAACTGTAATTGGCCTTGTGCTGTTGTTTTTGCACGTTAATATTCTAAATAAATAAATAAATAAATTATTATTATTATTATTATTATTATTATTATTATTATTATTGATGTAGATTCATTTTCCGGGCTGAGAGGCCGTGGTCTATTAGTTGGTTTTATACCAGACGTTTCGTCTGCAACTGCGGCAGACATCTTCAGTGGAGTGGTATCCGAGGTCGCAAGACTCTTCTCGGCGTACCTGAGGCAACTGATCCTGTGTCTGGTTGTGCGAGCGTATTTATAGTGCGGCTCGCGGGCCGAGGCCTGTTGTCGCTGCGGTCCGCGCCGCTTTGTTCGCTGCTCCCGTTCTGGGTTCCGTCCTTTTGTTGTAGTGGCTTCTTATCTGTTCTGTTTAGGACCGGGTACCAACACTTGTTTAGCTTTACGCCTTCTTCCTTGCGATTAAAGTTGTTGTTATGTTTATGTATTTCGATCGCTTCTCTATGTAGACGGGGGAAGAAGTGCGTCGTCGTGCTCAAGATGTCCGTGTCCTTGAATCTAATGTTGTGATCGCCCTCTTGATAGGCATGTGCTGCCACTGCCGATTTGTCGATCTGTCCTAGGCGGCAATTCCTATTATGTTCTGTCAGTCTCGTCCTGACGCTTCGCTGTGTAGTACCGATGTAGACCTTCCCGCACGGACACGGAATCCTGTAAACTCCGGCGGACAGCAGCTTACCGTGTTCGTGCGGGAAGGTCTACATCGGTACTACACAGCGAAGCGTCAGGACGAGACTGACAGAACATAATAGGAATTGCCGCCTAGGACAGATCGACAAATCGGCAGTGGCAGCACATGCCTATCAAGAGGGCGATCACAACATTAGATTCAAGGACACGGACATCTTGAGCACGACGACGCACTTCTTCCCCCGTCTACATAGAGAAGCGATCGAAATACATAACAACAACTTTAATCGCAAGGAAGAAGGCGTAAAGCTAAACAAGTGTTGGTACCCGGTCCTAAACAGAACAGATAAGAAGCCACTACAACAAAAGGACGGAACCCAGAACGGGAGCAGCGAACAAAGCGGCGCGGACCGCAGCGACAACAGGCCTCGGCCCGCGAGCCGCACTATAAATACGCTCGCACAACCAGACACAGGATCAGTTGCCTCAGGTACGCCGAGAAGAGTCTTGCGACCTCGGATACCACTCCACTGAAGATGTCTGCCGCAGTTGCAGACGAAACGTCTGGTATAAAACCAACTAATAGACCACGGCCTCTCAGCCCGGAAAATGAATCTACATCTATAGACTCCGGCCGTGAAAGCCTACACTGCAAAATATTATTATTATTATTATTATTATTATTATTATTATTATTATTATTATTATTATTATTATTATTATTAGAGACGAGAATATGCAAATGCATGGTTTTATAGGAACATAGGACATAGCTCAAACTTAGTACTTATCCATTTCATTACTTTCTGGTTCCAAATATGTGTACTTTTCCCGTGCATATTTGCGTGTTTTCGACTTTTTAAAGATAAAAACATGCATAATGCATATTTAGGAAATTTTTAGCTTAATAATGCATATAATATACATTACATTCAGTTTAAATGCATGTTTTAATGGTTTTGTGTGGACACCTCAGTTTCTCGATTTTATATCCCATATTTTAGCTTCAGGAATCAGAATTGAAAAATAAAAAGAAAAAAAAACTAAATAACAGAAAAATTAAATAAAATGTTAAGATTTTCACAATAAGGTGTTAGAGGACCTTTCCCTGGACGGAAGTCCACTTTTACAACACTTTACCGACGACCCTCTATACACTGCATGTCATAAATGAATTTATTACGTTGGATATTTTGAGAATAGTAAGTAGAGAGGAAATATAGAGGGTTCAAGGAAATTGCCGACAAATAATTTAGGTCAAAAGCATCCTCTTTCAGGGAGGTTGTAAATTCTCTTCCTTTTCTAGTACTAGTAGCAATTTAGATTCTTCTAAATTTGGAATCATCGTTAAACTGTGTTTGTTGTGTGTGAATATCGTAAGTTGTTAATGTGCTTGTTTATTCTGTTTGTGCGTGTTAATGTGGTTCTAATATGTTTCCAATTTAAAGATTCCAAAAGTGTACTCTTTGCACAATGGATTACTGTAAAGGAAAAGATTTTATTAGGTCAGATGAGGATGTCGTATTTTGCGACTGTTGGAGTAAAGAGTTAAGCAATGCTGTTCTGTTTCCGAACATTTTATATGACAATTGTTCTTTGTAAAAAAATTACAAAACTTGTTTAAAATAATTATTAAATTACGATGTCCGTTATTAAATCTATCTAGGTAACCGTAAGGTCTATTATAATTTCAGATGAAATATACTAAAAAATTTCAAGTCAACCAGCATGTCGCATCTGTTTCACATATTGTAAGAATGGAACAAAAGAAAGAATCTGCAAAGAATTTCATAGATCCCTTACTTATGCCCGTGGGAAAGTGGATGTAGCGGCGAAAAACAAATTGGACAGGGTCATAAATGCTAACGCGGACTGCGGATTCTTTTGTTCAGTGAAGAAGGTTATTTGTGGTGAAAACTTGAATGAAGAATTTGACCTGACACTGTCACAAATATGTTCATTCAAGTTTAAACCCGTAACTTCTTGCAATATAGAGAGGTCATTCTCTGCCTACAAAAACATATTGACTGACAAGTGCAGGAAAACCAATTTAAAAATGTTGTTAGGTTTTTAACTGTGCAAAAAAAGTGAAGTGAAATAGACATTTGAAACAAAAATAAAAGTACATATTTTAATGTATTTTTCGCTTAATCATGCATATTTCATTGTTTGATAGTGCATGAATGCATGCATATTTTGGGATTTTATAATGCATGAAATTCTCGTCTCTAACAATAATAATAACAATAATAATAATAATAATAATAATAATAATAATAATAATAATAATAATAATAATAATAATAATCACTCACCAAAATTTATACAACTGGAGCACATGAGCACTTTTGTTGACCAGGTTAATATGCGCGATAGATAAAACCCATTCGCCGATTCTTCTGACTTGAAAATAAATCCATCATTTTTTGTTGAAGTTGTCTATTTTGCAAACAAAACTCCTCAGATTCATCGTGCCCTGTTAGTGCTAAATCTAGTGCCCCACAAAATCGTATGCAATTTATTATTAAATTTAACACATATCTGTTTTTATCAACTTGCTCATTGTGTTTTGCAATTGCGAGTCTGTAGTGTGAATTTAACTGATTTTCAATGTTCACTTTACCCAGCATAGACAAACTGAAGACGTTATTCATATTAACCATTGACTTATGATGTGTTTTTATTTTACCCCATAAATGTACTAAATCTGTCATACCCACTTTTGACCAGCTAAGTTCACTCGGAACAGAACACACGGGAAACAGAAGAACGCATTTTTCACATCACATCCACACAACCAGTTGTTTTTTAAATAAACATCTGGGTTGAATTTGCGAGATCTATTAACTTTAGCACTTTGCTGCTTTTGATGAATATTTAAGTGTGGTATAGGTCTGCCTAATTCTTTAGCACGAAGTTTGTTTTCATATGTTAATGTTGAAAACGGAGATTTCAATAAAGCGCCAACCGAGTTCATTTTTTCACAGTACACAACACGATAACACGATCACTATTACGATGACAACCTCACGACTTAACACGTTCACACTACAATTGGTACTGTTGTAGAAATAATAAAGTGAAAACTTTCTCAAGCTAGTTTTCAAGAAACCGGGAGAGATTTTATTATCTTATTGATGCAGTCTTCGCTCTACGAAACTTGTTCCGACAAAGTGGAAGGGCAGACAGAGCGAGAGGTAGTAAGGGATCGGCGTAGAAAATGGGGATGTATACAGTTTTACAAGCATTGCAAAAGCCAGCGGCAATTTGTGCCTGGCACATTTTAGATCATGCTTTAGATGCTGAAAAGGACGAGCAAACATGAAGACTGCGCGCGCATCCCATTATATTTCTTATGGGATGTAGTGCCTGGCACAGATCCATCCTCCAAACACTGGTTACAACGTGTTTCGCTGCAAAGATCATATTGACGGTAGAGATTGTATAAGCGTAACTTGTTTCTCTCAGGTTTTGAGCGGAAAATATGAATTCTCCTTTTCCTTCTGTATTCTGGTAGTGCCATGGCACAACGGCACTACCTCTAAAGCAGCCCCTGTGGATCATATGCGAAGACAAAGAAGAAGGCAGAAAATAGGAAAGATTACAGAAAGCTGGGTTTGCAGTGAAAGATCTACCCTTGGGCAGAACACTATAAATGAATGAATGATGAATGAATGAGTGAACGAATGAATGAATGAATTAATGATTTTCCTTACTTTTAATTGGTGCATTCAGTTCACTGAAAGCCAGTGCTGTATTCATCTTCTGTGTGGGTAGAATCATTTATCACATCCATATTGATCGAAAAAAGACAATCCGTCAGCAAGTGTTACAAAATAGATCGTTTTAAGAATGTATCTCTTACAACAACGTGTATCTTTTCAATTCATTCTGGATAACTACAGATAAAAATATCAAAGACAGTTTTGTTATCCACTGTTGATATCATTCAATCCAAGAATAAGAAAATGTGTTTTTCAACGTGACTGTCAATTTAGCTAATGTACAATATTTTGAAGCACGACTGATTTTCATGGACTACGAGTAGTTTGCTAATATGTGTTAAAAGGGAATGTTAGTGTTTTGGTTAATTCAAAAGAAAGCATTGACATTAATTAAGAATATTTTAACACTGTTTTCATTCCATAGAAAAAGGGCAATTTTTTATGTCAAATTGACATTATTATCTTATACTTTTACACATCATAGATCTTCGACATGTAAACATTTTATAAAAAACAACTGGAGAAACATAAATGTAAATGTGATAATTAAAATGGATAAACCTTAAAACAAAAGAATTTTCTAGGTTTAAATATTTCAAATGCAATTTACTGAAAACTACCATTTTGAAAAATTGCCCTTTCCCACCCTCCTCCTCAATAACTGAAGAATTGAAATTACTAATGGGAAAAATGCAAATTTCCTGGAGGAGGCAACCTAACATCGGAACTCTACAGATATAATGGAAAGGAATTTCGCACCAGATCACCTGTACTTCATTTTCTCAACAATATATATTCAATAAAAGAAATCCCTACAGAATGGAAAGGAAGTATTGTTATCCTATTTATAAAAAGGGGGAAAAACCTCATCTTACAGCATCACTTCATTAAACTATTGCTACAAAATATATTATATAGCCAGTTATTAAATGAGAGATTGAAGGTATTCATGTTTATTTGGTAGGCTTAGGAAAACAATAGAGCATCACCTCACGACAGCCTTCAAATTACCTAAAGTCTGTCCAACAATACCAATCAGCTAACTCATGGATGGATTCCAGGATGGGACTCTCCAGCACAGAATGGCGTGACACCATCAAACTACAAGGAAATCTTGCTCCTGTGAGAGAGAACTCACGTTGCAGACATTATAATGAGCGCGAAACTCTCCTTGTCCTCGTCCTTGGCTTTTGTCACTATGGAGAGCTAATCCGAAATACCAGGCATCATTTGGTATGAAGCAAAATAGCATCTACTATCAAGATCAACAACTCAGAGGTTTATGAAGAAGTCAACTGTGTCACTTTCAATGGGACTAATAGACTAGTAGACAAAATTGCTACTAACTGCAATAAAAAGACAGCGTAAATTTCTACTTCGGGAGTAGAAGAGGTGATGGTGCACAACTTCTAATCACTAGATTGTGCACTAATATGCCTGAAGCTTTAGCTGGTGTTGCATTTTCCTACCTTTTAACTGGTGTTGGCTGTGTGCAGTACTGCTCATGGTAAACATCTCTATTATTAAATTATAAACATTGCAAATAACTTCATAAAACTGAAAAACTGTTTTTTCAAACATTTTAATGACTATAAAGTCTTTAAAGTCATTTATAGAAGTATTACACACCACATAAAAGTTATTTACCGTAGTATTACACACATATTAAGAGTTTATTAAATTTAGTCTTTCACACTTTTCACACAATTTTTGCACACCTTCTTTGCTCACTGTAGGCATATTCGCTTCTGGCAACACAAACACAGGAAAAATGTCTTTCTTTTCAATTTTGGAGGGCAGAGACAGCAAGTTTTCTTGACCTCCAGACGCTCTGCAGTAGAATTTTCACTGGCACTTGACACAGAATCTTGTCGTTTCCTCTTGAAAGAAATGATGTGTTCCATGCACGAACATAATTCTGATGAAAGGCTCCTTGACATTTCAAATCTTTTGGTAAGCGGTATGACCAGAGAATCGGCCAGCTTTTTCATGAAGTCAAAACGAATCAGCTTTTCGTTCTTTTTGTAGCACTGATGCAGTATATATTGTGACTTTCAATTTAAAACAATAATGTAACTTTTATTGTCACAACAATAATCACTTTCTATAATTGAATTTAAACACTCCCGTCAACAATGGGATTTCCACTCCACACAGCAACACAGTATTCGTTATTGCACTCCACAGACGACAATGACAATTCACTTGGATTATTGAGAACAACAATGTACTGCTAATCTCAACTAATGTTCACAAAGCACTATTTACAAAACAAAACTGTCAGTTCTCAGTTCGTTGCCTTTGCTCGTTCTTCTAGCTCATTCACTCCAGTTCACAATATCGAACCCAAGACTTCTAGAGGCAGTCCACTGCACTCGAACTCAAGTCTTCCAACTGCGTTGCTTCCGCCTGGACGCTGCTCAAGTTCACTCGCGTGTCGAACCCTAGACTCCTGGGCGCTGCTGACTCACAAGTTGTGCTCGCTGTCCAATACTAACAACCGGCTGGCTTCTTGTTCACGTCTCCTATTTATCACTAAACCATAGTTTCCAGAAACTACGATTTCGCAAACAATCTACAGATGCCGAGAGGATGGCGCTTCCCAAAACTTCTCTGGATTTCTCCCCTCAGTCGCAGTTACTTTGCTTCCCCCTCTCTGCTGCGGCCCAGCATGCTGTCGTCCCCCTTACATCTGTCCCTTCCAGTTTGCATGGCTGCAGCCTCCTCTCTCTCCGCTCTGTGCTGCGCGCCGCCCCCCAGTGCTCCGCGGAACTCGTCTCGTCTCCTGCGCGCCCTGTCGGACATGCGTTCGAATCCCGAGGCAGCTGTCACAATATGTATTAATGGTGCTATGTCCAATAACATATAAAAGACAGCCATAGGCCGTCTATTTGTGCGCCAATTTGAACTGTATATGGAACATTTCTTATCTATGCTGTCCACTTCTCCTTTCGTAAAATTATATAAAGAAATTATCTCTGGTTTTCTGTTTGTAGGGTCGGTTTCTACACCATGAAGCATTTATGAGACTAATATAACTGCTTTGCCTTTCTTAGGAACATGTGAAAGTAAAGTGATGTCATTCTGGAAGGCGTATACATCATACATACTAGCCTTAATCTATTAGGCAAGAAAGGGCTTGGGATTTCCTTTTTATTCTTTTTTAGAGTTCTGACATATGTCATACCTCTTTTCTGTAATTCTCCTACTAGCTCAATTGAGGAAAACCAATTGTCTGCCATTATATTCCTATTAGATTGTTCAAATGGTTTGGCCAGTCTGATTACTGCTTTGATAGGTATGACCAGATTTTTCTCCTCCTGACTTAGAGTGTCTCCATTTGAACCTTTTCCAGTGTACAGATAGGCATTGTAAAAATAACTAGTTCTTGTGTCTGTCATGCACATTACTTTCAGACCATACCTTGCAGGTTTTTTAGGCATGTACACTCTGAACTTGCATCGTTATCTGAACGGTATAAGCATTTCATCGACTGTTACATAAGCACCTGGATTGTATGATTGCTGACAATTTTCAACAAACAATGAGAACAGTCTTGAAATTGCTGCTGACCGATCAGTCTTCTGTCTTTCTTGCCTCGTTTCTGTATTGTCAAATCGAAGGCAACTTACGTAGAACAGTAAGAAATCATTTCATTGACATAGCAGCGCAGAAAATATCGCGATCAGATCCATCTGTGGAGAACAGGCTTAGTACACTTTCATGAGAGAACTTGAAAATTGAAGTGTAAATGATGATGCCTAAAAATTAGTGCTGTTGATCCGGTTGGAGTATCAAGGTCACTCTTTCGGACCTTATGAGGGCCAGTATTTAATATGAATACTCCCCTTTACACAGACTCCAACCGGATTGGACCACGTAGGACCAAGCAGATGCCAGAAGGAGAACCTACGACCTATACTTAGGAACGAGAAACCAGGTCTCCACACGTACGCGGCGCCCCCCCCCCCCTTCATCCGGACATCGGGCACGGTATCAAGCTCACTCTTTCGGACCTTATGAGGGCCAGTATTTAATATGAATACTCCCCTTCATACAGACCTCAACCGGATTGGACAACGTAGGACCAATCAGATACCAGGAGAACCTACGACCTATCACAGTAAGTACTCCCCCCAATCGAGACTACTATATATATAAGAGCTGGCAGACTATTTCCTTATCCAACAACTGCTCTGAAGATGGCCACAACACAGCGGTCGAAACGTCAGCCAATAACACCAAGACAACGCGGTAGAAGCCCTGAAGCTTATCCACACACCATGTACACCAGCCGCGGAAGCCTACGCGAACACTTAACTATTTTAATTACTTACTAACATATTTATTATGAGGCTTATAATTTATTGTATCAATTTCTCAGGGAATTTTTGAGACAAACATAAATAACAAAAAGTATGAAGACTCACCTAGTTAATACTGCTTCGTCCATGATTTTAAACATGTGGGTGCATTCACATGCTCCGAATTAAGTGCTGCTCTACATTTAGTAACAATGTATCCTGCATCACTAAACACGAAAAAACTTTTTTTCTGTCAACCACATCTCCATGATCATTCAATTTAAATCCAAACGTTTCACCGAGTTTATCTCTCAAATTCTCACATGACATAATGGAGTATACACTTTCCACAAACCACAGAAAACTGATGTTTTTTCTTTATCAAACTAAACACACAACCTTCATATATAAACTCAGTACAGAAACTATAACTGCAAAACTACAGCAGTCGAAACAGAAGACTGGCCCCTATTGTAATCGAATTACCAGATTTTAGAAAGAGAAGAAGGTAGTTATGCTCTCACTTGCACACTGTGTAGATATGGCTATTTTATAAGGGAAGAGGGGGACGAATCCCTGAAAAGTATGTATTTCATATGCTAGGAAGATGAGCTGACAACAAGGTGGCAGTTTTCTTCGAAAACCATAAAACTTAATAAGGGTTTCGCATTATGTTTCAACTTTCAATAGAGGTAAACTAGGTCACTGTCCTCACATCTCAATCTCTTTCTGAAGTGTTTGTGCAAAGATTTTCGCTACACTACCTGGTTTACAGTTAGAAAATAACTGTACTATTGTGCTTATAAGTAAGCAATTTCCGAGAGAGAAATATTGTCGGAATTTTTAGTATGAATTTGTATTAACAAAATAATAATTAATATAAACTACAACCGATTAATTTTAATCAACCCGATTATTCGATTAAATATTTTTGATCGATTAATCTTACAAAAGAAATTGATCGATTAATCGATGAACGCCCACAATACTACTAAAAATGCTTTCATTTCCATATAGTCTATAGTCTCCCATTCTGCCTGCTCTCAGCGATACTAATGTGCTTTCTCGAACTTCAAGTTTGTCATTTCAAGAATTACTCCAATAGTTTCATCGGTAAATAATAATTTCCACACACCATAGGTTCAGGACTTTAACCAAGATCCCTTGCCAGACCATGTATGATAGGCAATTTCACCACCAAGTTGTACCTCCTGGTTCTTACATTTGTAGATGGAGGTTCCTTACACCACTTGAAACAGTTGTTCATTCCATAAAAGGACCTTCCACTCACAGGGCCACTATCAGGGGAGTCTGCTTCATCCTCTTACTCGTCCTCATCGTCTACCACTTGCTCCGTGTCAGAATCATGATCTGACTCCTGCATGAAATCTGAATCACCCCCACGGGTTCGCAGTCATCATAGCGTCAACTGTCTTGTTGATAAATTCTTCAAACCTGTAGTCATCAGCCATCATTGACGTGGGAAGAGCTTTTCCCGCCATTTCCTACAATATGATATTCGTAAAATATAGGTCTATGCTTTGCAAACGAATATTTAATAAAATCATAGCATAAAATTACATTAACAGAATACTCACATAAGTAGTGTTGGCAGTATCAGATACTTCGCGATGAACCACTGTCGGACATGTGTCACTGAGCTCTATTAGCTACAGACTGGCTGAGAAGGTATATGGAAGCATAGAAATAATGGAGATTCATAGCGTCTGCTAGACAAGTTAGAACTTGTCTGCGTGGTATGCCATACTGGTCACACCAACTGAAAGTTAAATCCCAAATCTCTCCTTAGTGCATATGAAGAGAAGGCATATGTCACTGTTGATAATGATTCGTCCTTCGGATGGGGATGTTAAGTCAGGCGGCCCCTTGCTGCTATTCGACAGGAGTAGGCTATGTGCTGGCACCAGGTTTCCCCTTCTCCCTTCCTCATCTTCATCATCATTCTCACTCATTCCCTATACTGTATTAAACTTACATGAACACTTACACATATACTCACCATAGTACACGACATAACTTTTCACACATACATATCATGCACAATGTGGTCCACTGAAGTGGTGTGCAACTTCCAAATGGGTTACAGTCCTACCATTTATTCACAATATGGGGAACCTGAATCACGCAAGTGAAGTGGGTACATATTGGATACACACACATTTTGGATCCCACCATAAGATTTGAGACCTGCAGTGACCAACCTTTGGAAGTACATAACAAGAGGAAGCAAATTTATGAATCAACATCTGACCTCTTTAAAAATTGTTATCATCTGGAGACAATTGAAATTATGGGCCCATTCATTGGAAGCTGGTGAACTATAACAAGATATTTTTTACATTTTTTTAATGATTTAATTTACTGAGAAAAATTCTGTAAAAAAATTCCTTATGACCCTTAAGTCATCTATTCAGATTCTGAATTATCATTTATTTAACAACAGCACATAATTTCAATGATTAATACTTTTATTACATGTACTCTAAAATCATGTTTCTGTCCTTATTTTATTATTTAATATTATTACATTTTAGGCACACCACGCTGGTGGTAACTTTTGTAAATTACATTAAAACTCATGCTAGGCCAATGAGCATGTTAATCGCCATAGAGACAACACATTCTGGTTTGCAATTGGTGTTCTATGATTTACATCACTTTATTTTTTGCTGGAAAGTATATCGCAATGTTTGACAGTTTCGTGACTTTTAGGTTATGTACTTCTTAAATAAAATATGTCCCTTACATTTCTCCAACGAATAACTTATATACTTCTCAAGTGTTGAAACAAACTTTCAACTATGAATTTTATAAATTTGGAAATTATACCACACACAAATTCACAGTGCAAAAAGATGTTTTGTGCTTGTAACATCTGTTATAGATGTCCAAAACAAATTTCTTAAGATGTATTAAAACATTTAAAAAAAAATTTTTTTTTATATATACAGGGCGGCATACTTAACTCTTTCACCTCCAATAGCGTGTGAAATATTTCAGAAATACACAAACCGACAATTACAAGTTAAATTACATCAAAGGGGAATCTGATACATGTAATGTATTTTTTGTACACAAAATAATTTTCAAGATATTAGAGTCAACTTTCTTTTTTTAAATGGGAATCAACTATGTTTTGTATTGCAAATATTGCGTTAGCTCTGTCCAGGGGGGTTTAACTCAAATGATAGATGTTGGATGCTCATAGATAGTAGTAGTAGGTTATTTTATGACGCTTTATCAACATCTAAGGTTATTTAGCGTCTGAATGAGATGAAGGTGATAATGCTGGTGAAATGAGTCCGGGGTCCAACACCGAAAGTTACCCAGCATTTGCTCATATTGGGTTGAGGGAAAACCCCGGAAAAAACCTCAACCAGGTAACTTGCCCCGACCGGGAATCGAACCCGGGCCACCTGCTTTCGCAGTCAGACGCGCTGACCGTTACTCCACAGGTGTGGACTGGATGCTCATAGATCTTCCATAGTTTGCCGCATGTGGTGAGGACAGCGCTGGCTGTATTTCGATCACAGAGTTTGTAAAATTAGCAGTACAAAACTCTTTGGTTTCGAAAGTTCTTTGGTTATAAGTTTTGCCAATATGACAGTTTTAAACAGATATTATTAATATCCATTATTTACAGAATGTGTCAGTTTTAAAATATTCGGATTATTATTACTATTACTATATAGCTAATTTGCATTTTCATTCGAGGACAAAGTAGCCATATTAGTGTATAAATCTTGTATAAATTATGGAATGGACGAACATGGCTGCTTAAGGAAGAAATTTGAACAGATCGAGTTAATTGAGAAGTTACTGGTGCTTTCCTGCAACAAGAAATAATTCGCAACGTTAAAGGTAAGAAAGAAATATGTTTGAGATTACATCTACATGGTTCAACTTTTCTTTCAACTTCACACATTCAAGCAATGCCTGCAAGATTGGTATTTAATAATAACGGAAGTGCACACAATGTGCAGGATAATATATTATTTTAGCTTTCGCTGCTGCAGAACTTGGTCACTAAAACTATAATCGGTTTTTACACTCCATCACATGGTATTTTGGTATTTTAATATTAATATGGCGTACCTTGTAGATAGAAAATCTTAATGTATCTTAATTCAACATGCGCTTTAAACTTGATTCTTTCAATATTCTTCCCAGACTGCGTGCGTACGAGCATGAAAAACTGAACCATGTAGATGCAGCTTAACTGCACCGTCATGTTTTCTAATTTAAACTGAATTATTCCATCATATCTTAAACGTTTATTAAACTGAGATCTGTAATTGTTTTCAGAGATAAACTTCAGAACGCGATTACCTTCCTTCTACCACTACCACATGATGAACTGACTTCTGTGTTGAATTACAACAGTGTATTAGGCCTAACTGCAATTACGCCAAGAGCTTTAAAGGTAAGCTAACAGAGTTAATATACACTTTGGGTACGAACGAACATCTTATTTTTGTATATAGCTAAGTTAAGTTGGTCAGACATCTTAAAATTCGTGGGACAGAATCTGATATGACTAAATATGTTGTTCCCGGTGTAATTCTTTACAGTTGCGTTACCAAAGGATGGCGGGGTACCTTAGCTTGGTAACGCAATAGTAAAGAAGTGTTGTTCCCGAAAAAAGATATTTTAGAAATTTGACTTTACAATTAACAGTAGTACCTTTACTGGAATAATTTTGATAAAATAAAAAGAGTTAAATTGCCGGAGATATTTATTATTTTTATAGACTCGTGGATGGAATTCTCCAGGAATATTTCACAAACGTTGATTATACTGCAATCCTTCAATTGTTCTATGAAATGTAGTGTTATTAATGCATTATATGATACTAGCCTACTGCTGATTTGTTTCAGTTAATAGAAAGACAAATGGCGGAGTTTTACACTGTGAATGTGCTGCAGTGTACTGTCAGAAATCGGATAGTAATGAGAAGACCTGGTTATTCCTGTTTCCTGCGCCAAGTAATGCAGCACAGCTTAAAAGGTAAGCAATGGCATTGGCATAAGCTCAATGCAAAGATATCCTTATATATCATCAGTAAATAGTCAGGGTTGGTAAACTGTAGTGATTTTTAAATTTAAGTGAGAATTATTTGTCAAATTCATATTTGTTTATTAAAATGAGTTTTTGCCTTCTTTTGTAATTCATTTAAACTTAATTTGTGCATTAGTTCCTACATAATTGTGTATTTTGTTAATGTGTTATTTTAAGTAATTAACAACATTGCTTCAAAAATAATTTACTATGTTTACACATAGGCCTCATTATTAATACATGAAGAGTTACAGCACTAATAACCTGCACTTAATGATAATAATAATTAGCTTAGACTTAGGCAAGATATTATGCTCAGTTTGTTATTCATTAGAAAAGAATTCAACTATTTAGGGAGATTAATATTTACAAATAAATTTATCAGAAGAGCTTAGCATTGTGTGTTTTCAGAATAAATACGTAGTCCATTTGGCATTGTGCAACTTTTACTTTGAATATTGTTATGAGCTATAACTATTCATTTCAATCCTCAGCATCATACTGTGCTTTAATTAGGTGGTGATTCCGAAAGTAGGCTCTACTTGACTACCTGTACCATGTGTTCTGTTGCTCCTTAATTAGGAGTTGGGAAAAGACATATGAGAAGCAAACTTTCAAAACCTGTCCATTTCTTCAGAAAATGCTAGAATTATATGTCTGTAATAAACAAAGATTTTTCTGTGGTGAAATTTTATATGAATTCATAGGAAGAAAAATACATTTCACCATAGAAAATATTTTGTTCATTGCTGAGATGCAAGTTTACTACTCATATATATTGCTAATAGTTTTAAGAAGCAGCAGAACAGTCATATGTAAAAACGTTTTTTTTTTTTTTTTTCAGGAAGTTAATTTCTCATCTTAATCATGTTAGATGCATATAATTTTAATCTGTGATTTAAGTAGTAACAATTATTTGATGTAAATAAAATGAATATTATTTTATTTGCATCATGATTAAATCATTAATTTAAATTAATACCAACCCTGGTTTGTGTATTTTTTTTTAGATAATAATACAATTTTGATTGTAACAGGTACCACATGTGAGCAGCTGTGGCAGAAAATCCTCATCCTTACAGAAGGGCCTATATATGTGCAAGTCATTTTCGCAGTAATCAGTATAACGGTGACTTCAGATATAATTTACTAAGAGGGGCCATTCCATCAAGGGATGCTTGGTATCCCACTCAAGAACTACGACCCACTTCATCACCAGCCTACTTACATTAACCTTTTTCACCACCTAACATAATTGCTTCATTCATTGCACTTCACTGTGGCATCAATTTGAACCTGTATTCTCTTTCATTGAGTGATTCATTCATTGTCTTTATCTTTTAACAAAATTGTGTTTAATTTTGTTGACAAGTGTATGGTAATGGACTTCATTCATTATTATTATTATTATTATTATTATTATTATTATTAAAGGTAAAAGGTAAAGGTATCCCCGTAACATGCCAAAAAGGCATTTGGGGGGCATGGAGGTAGAGCCCCATGCTTTCCATGACCTCGGTACTAGAATGAATTATTATTATTATTATTGTTATTATTATTATTATTATTATTATTATTATTATTATTATCATTGTTATCTCATTTCGTTTAATGTGTTGATTTCTTCAGTTAATTGAAGGAAAATAAGGGGAATTCATTCATTCATCTGAAAAAAAAAGTAGAGTACTTGACTTCTACATTATGAGCAATATAATTTTTGTAATATATAGGGCAATGATAAATCTAACGATCTTTAAGACCCTAAGTTAACATTACATAGTAATATAAATACAAATAATAATTACTAGTACAATGAGCATTTCAGTTGTGTCATCTATAGGCCATAGGAGGGAGTCCAATGGCAGCGATACGAATCTGCAGCTTCTGCAACTGGTGAGATTTGGGTGCATTATTTAGAATTTTTAGAGAGTAAATATGTTGTTGTTTTCTAATGTCAGGCATTTGACAATAAAGTCATTTGACCTCTTGCACTCCAATATTTTTCAAAGATATTATCATGACCAGAGTAAATATGTTGTTTTCTAATGCCAGGCATTTGACAATAAAGTCATTTGACATCTTGCACTCCAGTATTTTTCAAAATTATTGTCATGGTCAGCCACTGAAGCACAGATTTTGAGGTGTTCCGAATCCATTTCTTGGTTTGAGTAGCACAACGGACAGTTAGGAGACTGATATATTCCAATTCTATGCAGCAAAATAGTCCCCCATTCGGATTTCTGGGCGGGACTACTTTAATGGTACAGAAGCAACTAAATTTTTTATAATGGAATGCTTGTATAACATCAGCTAAGAAGAGAGTAATATGGTACAATATTTTGTCTCTTCTCACTTTATAGATCTCTTGGATATGGAACAACAAGTTTTGACGGAGAAATCATTGTAATAAGTGAAAGTCTCAGGAATCTTCTATGCCACATCAATAAATTTAAGAATGCAGTTATATTGTCAGACTCCAAAGCAGCTATTCTATCAATAGTCTCTAAATACATACTTTCATCTCAAACAGCAGAAATAACTAAAATGCTCTCTCAATTAATATCACTCAATAAAAGAATTGTATTCCAGTGGATACCATCCCATTGTGGAATCCTGGGAAACGAGAAAGCTGATGCTTTAGCAAAGAAGGGCAGCACTGCTACTTACAGTCCTGTTACTAAATCTACGTATTACTCTGTGAAAAGATTTATTAAATCTATATACTTAGACTTCAACAAACAAAATTTGATAACACAAATCTCAAGGGAAAAAATGGAACTCTCTGCATCATAATCCACAGTAAATTCCCCATTTACCACGAAAATCGTCTGTAGCTGCATTTAGATTGGCAACAGGCCATGACTGTCTGGCCAAACAAACAGCTGCATAGAATTGGAATATATCAGTCCCCTAACTACCCACTGTGCAACTCAAACCAAGAAATGGATTCGGAACACCTCAAAATCTGTGCTTCAGTGGCTGGCCATGATAATATCTTCGAAAAATACTGAAGTGCAAGAGGTCAAATGACTTTGTCAAACCCCTGGCATTAGAATACAACAACATATTTTGAGCAATGGGGCCACAACCAAATCAAACACTCAGTATCAAAGCTCAAAATTAGGAAATGTTGCGAAGTATAGACTTATCTCTAATAAATTGTATTGCACTTTTTCTAATATGTTCAGTGTTTTGAATCAACTATACATCAGAGAATGAAAAATAATTTTTTTACTTGTATTTCTTAATGGTGTTTTTATTAAAAGTCTAAGTTAATTTTATGTCTGTTTTAGACAAATAGTTTTCTTTGTATTCTTTATCAGTGGTGATTATTGATTACTTAGATTTTTAATATCCATATATTAAACTAATGGCAGTTACTTTTAAAAATAGATGTTCAGCTCTGACGGTGTAAAACAAATAAAGTGGTGTTTTATAAATGATTATGAACGTGAGTTGTACTATGTCACAGCAAAACATCTTATGACTATTTTCAAGCTAATGTTTGACATAAAAAAATTAAGAGCGAATTATAATTATATAACTGACCAATAATAACTTCGAAGTCAATATTCCAAAGTCAATCTTTGTTTTTATCTTCCAAATACATGATACATAACATTATTTAAAAATAGTGCTTAAGGTGTTTTGGAGAGAAGTATCCTATCCTATTCGCATCCTATATCTCAATTACATATTTGATCTAGAAGATGCAAAAACTTTTATTAGTCAAATTTGATAAATTAATTTAATAAAAGGGTTAAATGACGGTGTTAAAATAGGGAGTGTGTTAATGGTTTTCAGTTTCATGTTCAACCATTATATTTATATTCACATGTTAAAACAAAAATGTGATATAAATATTGTGGTTAAACATGTTATTTAAACTGATAAACCATTACCCACTCCTTTGGCGATATGAAAAATACCAGTATGTGTTGGTATAATAGGTATCTGCAGTACCGATCGTGCTCTAATGTTGGCATAACGGATAACTGTAATACCGATCAGGCCGTGTAACAAGGGATGTAGTTCCGCATTGTGCCGCTATGTGTAACGAGATGTAGTTCCAATGTTTTGCCGCCAAGTGTCTCGATGTCGCGTCAATAGCGTGTCGAAGGTAATGCATTGAGTTGGGGGTCTTTCTATTTATTTGTCTATGGCTCTGTCTAATAACAAATGATTACTTTACCGATTGTCTGAATGTCACCGGTAAGAGTAAACATAAACAATGTCTGACGCACCCTTTCTTATATCTGGTTCATTATGTTGACGTAATTGAAGATCGAACACACCCACAATACTGTACACTATCCAATACAACCGTTATTTATTCAGTTCTGTACTGAATAATTAAACGATAAGACATTGTGAAGTGTTTCAGAACGGTTCTCTAGAAGGTTTACATGTGTGGAGGTATGTTAAGCTACATTTCACTAGTGTATTGTACAATTAATTGGTATGAATTTTTAAACGTGAAATCAATTAAACCTACCAATCATTCCTAGGCATTTGAATGCACACATTGATTCTCACTGCACACTGGAGATTTTCTTCTTCTGCCATTATGCAGTTCTAGGTTGTTTCCCGCCTGTGAACTACAAATGGAATGGTCCATCAAACATTGATGAGATCTGCCTGTATCTCTTCGTCCTCGTGGATGGTAATACAATAGTCTCTTTGGTAAACGATGTTCAGGCATCCTAAGAAGGTGTTGGACGTCTGCAGTCATCTCCTCAACTTCCCACTGATTTCTTAGGTCTTTGCTCCTAATGCGGTCCTGCAAGGTAACACCTGTCAGTGATCGTAGAAATCTGTGTTTTGAGAATAATTGTTTATTTTTTATTGTACCCTGAGTACACTACTTTTATGTCTCACTTCACCATGTGCAACATTTCCATAGTATTAAAATGTAGAATACAATGTGATTGTGATTTAATTGAGCATAACTCTAACCAGAATCGTCCTCCCTCTGTTCAATCCTTGGTCAGACATTGTTTATGTTTACTCTTACCAGTGACATTCAAACAGTCAGTAAAGTAGCTAGTTGTTATTAGGCAGAGCTAACGCAACATTTGCAATACAAAACATAGTTGGTTCCCATTTAAAAAAGAAAGTTGACTGTAATATTTTGAAAATTACTTCAAGTACAAAATACGCATTATTTGTATCAGATGTCCCCTTTGATGTAATTTAACTTGTAATTGTTGGTTTGTATATATCTTAAATATTTCACACGCTATTGGAGGTGAAAGAGTTAAGTGGGTCACCCTGTTATGTATATATAAGTCTGTCTAAGATGTGGTAGAAGAGCCTTAATAATGTTGTATAAAATGTTTTAAATTTTATGGTTAAATATGGATAATGGAATTAGATGCAACACTCTTTACAATGTGATGCCTCAAATGAAGAATATGAGAGGGAAGAACACAACTTGCAAAGAGGAGTATCCTAATAAGTAACGGGTAATGAAGTTTCTTGTAAATCTGATATAATTGTCAGTAGTCTGAACGCACCTCAACTTTCCCCTTGTATTTAGTCTTCTCCTTGGTGATCTGAGATATAGTCTGCTTCAGCTTGAGGTGCTGCACACTGTTCAGGCCCAAGCCATTCAGTCTGCCCTCCAGAATGTATTTTCCCAAAACACGCTTCTGTTCTTCTGTCAGATCATCATTAACAATGGCTTCCTGTACAAGTAAACACTGCCATCAAATTTTCTTACTTTACTTATACATAATCAAAGGAACTAGACACTCATTTTACAGAAACTTGTGTAAAGGCATACAAATTACACTTGCAATGATTAAAATAACTTCTCATGGACTACATCATGACATTTCTTCTGTAGTCAGTGCAATGACAATATAGTATTTGTCATCTGTGCCTGGAGAATATGTAAGAAGTGCATACTTTGCATTTTTTGTAAGTATTTCAATTAAGAAATCTTAGTGTGGAGAAATAGTTGTCATATTGTTGTTGTTGTTTAGTCAACTGTCCGAAGACAGGTCTGAACCTTACAAGTGATACCAAAAAGGCATCACTTATGAGGCAACTAGGCCAGGAGATAATAGGGTAGGGTGGCCAGTTCCTTTCCCCCTCCATTGCATACATCGCCCACTAGCTACATATTACACTAGTAATGGTATTTTATTATTATAGAAAAAGAATGTTAGAATAATGACTAATATATCTGTGAGGACTCGCTGTAAACCTTTTCCCGTTAGTTTTAGAATTTTAAGAGTGATTAATTTATATATCTATATTGTAATGCTTAGGCCGGGTGCACACAGAATCAGACGCGGCGCGGCGCGACACGACATTTTGTCTCGTGGTACTTGTCTCCCATTGATTTCTTATGGTGCGATGCACACAGAATCAGACGCGGCGCGACAGTCGCTAGGAGACACAAGGAGACAGGAAGAGACAACTTCGAATGACTGCTAGAAGTTCGTCGCGAGGAGACCGTCTGATAGCTGCAGTGTACTGCGCATGCGTTAGTAGTGGCTATGATTGCACGCTTTCCTTATCTACAAAAAATACTATTGTTGTGTAGTGCACATTATTCATAATGGAGCTCGATGCAGATAAATTAGTTGATTTAGTACAGGAAAGATACGTTCTGTACAATTTTTGAAACAATATCACGACAATAATGTGGTCTCTAAAAATATGTGAAACATTGCAAATGAGATGAAAGCACCAGGTGAATAATAATTTATAATAATAACACTGTGTAACAAATGTTACATTTTTTTTTTTTTGCGCTAGGCATGTGATATATGTTTTCTATATAATTTGAGCTCCTGAATACGAATATGACAATAAAATTAGTTGTTGGTTACGGTTTTTGAGAAATGTTGGAATTTATATCTATTCAAAATATTGTTTTATATAATGACAATAAGGCTAAATATTCACTGTTCAGAAGATTACAGCTTTCTTTTTCTGCATTTTCTTTTACACTGGGCATCAGGTACATCACGAGCTAAAGTCCAACAATAGTCTGCTAGCATATTGGTACTCCATTGTCCTTGGTATCTTTTTTCCATAGTTGAAATTTCTTGATGGAAGCGCTCATCATGCTCATCACTGAAATCGCACAATTCTCGGGGAAAAAAAAAGTCAAGATGTGAGTGAAGGAAGTGAATTTTCAGGGAAATTTTACAATCCCTAGTTTAATACGCCAACAGTAAATTTTTCACTAGTTCTTCATAGTTCTCACTTCTACAGTTATCCAGAAAATTAATTCAACCTCCTTGAATGCTATCCAGAGGCTGTCTCTTTTCATTCCTGCAAAGATTCGAAGTGATTGTCCTTCATTATTTCTCTAATTTGTGGTCCATTGAGAACTCCCTCCTTTATTTTTGAATCACTAATAGCAGGAAATGTTAAGGAATGCGCGCTGGTCCGAGTCCTCATGGGGGAAGAAATTTTCTCATGAAATTGGGAAGCTACGATAGGTAGCGAAAACCGGTTGCGAAAGCCAGATATAACAACTGGGGGGATCATCGTGCTAACCACACGATACCTCCATTCTAGTTGGATGATCGTCCACCTCTGTTTTGGCATGTGGACGTGAGGCCAGCAGCCGGCTGGTCGGTCTGGGCTCTTCACGGGGTGTAGCGCCACGGATTATTATTAGCAAGAAATTTTTCCTGGATATTTTTAAATGTTTCAGTTTTATAATTTATCCCTTTAACAAAATTCTTCATTAACTCTAATTTATTGTGTAAAAGGGGTAAAATTACTTCGCTTTGATGTACAAAGGGTTGATGTATAATATTTTTCTTCCTTGGCTCTAGTGATTGTCGTTTTATTTTACAATGCTTATCTCGAGCGCGAGTCCACACCTGTGGAGTAACGGTCAGCATGTCTGGCCGCGAAACCTGGTGGCCCGGGTTCGAATCCCGGTCGGGGCAAGTTACCTGGTTGAGGTTTTTTCCGGGGGTTTCCCTCAACTCAATACGAGCAAATGCTGAGTAACTTTCGGTGCTGGACCCCGGACTCATTTCATCGGCATTATCACCTTCATTTCATTCAGACGCTAAATAACCCAGATGTTGAAAAAGCATCGTAAAATAAGCCAATAAAATAAAAATAAAATATCTCGAGTGCGACTGTCCAATTCGTACAGAAAGCAGCAAAATTTTGTGTAGCCTAATTGCATTCCAAAAAGCAATGCTACAACCTTCAAATCCGCACATATAAGCCATTCGTACTTTGAATATTATCATTAAAGCACACTTTAAAGAAATACATGTCTTACACAGAATAGTAACACCACAGAAATATCCTGGTAAACTGAACGTTTTCATATGGCTAACCTGTTTCTTCCTCTCCAAATGGAACCGAAAAGGGCAATAAAACAATTTCCGCTTCTAGAAGTGGTTTTAATAAGAAAGAAGTGCGCACAAACGTGCAATTTAGTACGTTTCTAAAATTATATACAGATTTAGCAATTTCTTAACTGCTATACACTTCACAATGCTAGACTTTAACAGAAAGAGACGGAAGAAGAATAAAAGCAGCTGAAATGCAATTTTTAAGAGCAATTTACGAGAATATAAAAGAACTGATGAAGTATGAAATCATTTTATGACATCAATAAAAGTACAAATATCACCCGTTCTAACAACAATAAAGGAATGCCAATATAAAAGGATGGAACATATGAATAAAA
Source organism: Periplaneta americana (assembly GCF_040183065.1). Lineage (NCBI taxonomy): Eukaryota > Metazoa > Arthropoda > Insecta > Blattodea > Blattidae > Periplaneta > Periplaneta americana. The sequence continues at coordinate 86,919,379 of NC_091130.1, read as the reverse complement.
TGGACGATAATAGGATGTCTAATTAAGAAAAAAGAGAAGTAGGAAGATCTGCTGTGAGATGGAGGTAGCAGTTTCATGATGGAGCCAGAACGAACCAACACAAGCAATGAAGATGATACAAAGACAACTATGAATAGTTTTTCTTTTTTTTTTTTTCCTAAGAATGCTATGTACGTATTTAATGATAAAAATTTAACAATGAAGCAGTTATCTTTCTTGTTTTTATACAAGTCAAACTGAGAAGAGGAATTTGAGACTTGCCTAGTTGGGGCACACAGCTGTTACCCCAGTGTTTGATGTTATGTACCTCGCTACTTCTTAGGATAAAACATAGGCCTACATTATTGTGCGCTTGTAGTATGGAGTCACCACTAATTACTGTGATGGCATTTTGTCAGTGTTTGGACGTATGATTCATTGGATTCTTTTGTATTTGTGTTATATTTATTGGATGTTATATAACAGTATTGGATTTTATGTCATGTGCAAACGTGAAAGCCAAACTAAAATTTAAGGAAGGAGTGTTTTTAATATGTTACTTTAATTTATTTTGATATCCTCCTCCTGACAGTTTAGTAGAGCCAATATTTATATATTGATATATTTATTTGCATGATACTTGTTATTTAGATTGTTCTAGTTTTTGGCTTGGGTTATATTAAAGTGACCTTTCATGTTCATGTGATGAAGTTTTTTTCATATTGTTACGTAACAAGGCATCCAGCAGGTTTCTCACTCCCTACATTCCTGTTAGGTTCATGGCAAGAGAGGGGATTGCAGTGCATCCCAATATGGATGTATGGTACCCCTACTTACACAATCTTCAGCTAAGACCTCTCAAACTATAAGGCTGTCTCTGCCCATCATTAATATAGTCTGTCAACCCAGATCGTCATGGCTGCAAGGCTACAGAATATAAGGCCTGGCTCACAGCAGCACTGTAACTGGTCCCGCACTCAAAGTGTCACCACAGGATAGTCGGCCAGTCATACTCCATGCAGTATCCATTTAGCATTTGAAAATTCGTACTTGGAATTAGTACCTAGTGGACATTTTAATATCAAGATTTCATATGTCTTTGAATCGAAGCATATATGAGAAATGATTCGAAAGGAAGTCTAGTGCATTCAGTATTCACTGATAATTAAATCCAATATACCAGTTGCGAATGTTTAAAATTCTTTGTACTATATTGCTGTCCTTTTATTTAAAAAATCAAACTGCTTCAATATTCTATTCTGCGAAATTAAACACCTTATAAGAAACTTCGTATTTGTTTTCCAAATTAATTTCATTGTCAGAGAAAAAAATAGTACTACACTAAAAAGAGAACAATTAAAATTAGCACATACTGTAGCTCACATGAATTTCTAAATATAAAATATTATAGTAGTTTAAAAATCATACAAACAAAAATCGAATTTAACATACTTGTATTTCCACAAAAAAAAAAAAAAACACGTACTTGCTATACAAAAAATTATTATATTAACAACTATATCAACTGTAAGCAAAAACTACGATTATGTAGTTGTTAGCACTATAAGCAGGACTGGATATGTAACACATTATAGGGTGTATATCGATTTGTCCCTAAAGTTAGATCTGTCACTCAGTTTGTACTTCAATATGTTTCTTGATTTAAGCAACTTACAAATTTTTGACCACACTTCGACTGTCCAGTTTATTTTAGTTTAATGTCTTGACCTGATAAAAGTTTGCAACCTGGAGTATAATTGAATTGCTTTAGGACATATCTCTTTAAATTTGCTTTTCAAAATACTTGTGAAGCATGACATAACACATTTCTGTCTGTCCAATAAATCACCAAGCATTTTCACAAATTCAATTTCAGATTTCTTGATAATAGTTATCCATTCATTAGGCCTAGATAATTCTGTTAACTCCTTGTAATAATGTGGATATCCATTACACCGAACAACCACATGAGCCACTGAAAGGATTTGTACAGTACTGATATCACGATAGCTTTAGCTGGGTGAGGGACGCAGAATAAGGTGGCAAGAGCCACATCAAAGAATCGAACTAGCCCTTATATTCTCTAGCCCTGTCATGGTTGTCTGCACATCATTAACAGTCTTGATAAAGAGAGACTTACTATACCACGTAAGCCTTGCATCCAGTGACTTTTATCACGTTCCACATTTCAAAGATATTTAGAGAACAAAGCTTCAATCATTTGAATTATAAAGTTTTTTATAGACCTAAGTACCTTGCATGCTGTATACACAGGCTCACTGTTAAACTTCATCGCTCTGGACCTGCGTGCTTGGTCATGAATGGTAACATAAGTTTTCACAGGCATCAGGTCTTTGTTTGTAAGGTACAAAGTCTTCACCAACCCCCACGTTGTGTCCAATGGGGCACCAGACATCTCCAGGGGGTCCAACACGTTCACAAACACATTCTGTGCATTCTGTAGTGGAATTTCTGGGGGAAGAAAATATTAAAAATAACTGTAATACCTTATTTACTCACGTATTTTTCACACTTTTTGGACAAAAAGATCGTTCTTCAAATAGGGGTATGTAAATTATGCAAGAAATTAAGAAATTGAAGCAGTAATTAGGAGAGGGAGAGACCGATTTAATAGCGAAGTGATATCTCCATATTTTTGTTACATGTATTCGCGGGGATGTCCCAATGACTTGGTTAGAATTAGTTTCACACGCAGATGGTTCACACCCTCTCGTCACCTGTCAGCATCGGACAGATTTAGGGCCACCTTGTGCGGGATTGTATATAGACACTCGGCGATGCGTAAAATCCTAAAGTTGGACTGGACCCGTGGGAAAGATACTGCCAAGCTTGGGTTTTCCAAAGAACGGGTATTCTTGTGAGATATACAAACTAATTAGATGTTATGGGAAATCCAAAGTTTAAATTTAGAGATGACGTATTTCGCGCCCAATAAGGAGAGATCTTGGTTTAGCTTATGAGGTCACTTTGGACCAATAGAGAATAGATTTTAGGCCGGTTAAGTGACGTAGTTTTTAACCAATAGGATAGTTAGTTTTAGCGTAGGATAGGTTTTTATAAATAAGGGTGACAGGGAGCGGAGAGAAGGACAACATCTCATTGTGTCGGCGGCCCTACATACAGGGCACAATCACTACTCCTTTTCGTGTCGACGGCCCTACATACAGGGCAGAATAACTACTTCGTTTCGTGTCGACAGGATAACTACTTTTCTTCGTGTAGACGGCGCGACATCTTTTTTTCGTGTCGGCGGCCCAACTTAATAGTCTTTCTTCCGGCGAAGACTCGATAGTTAGAACTTTGTCATCGGCGAGACCACTCGTCAACGTTTAGGAGCTTCGATCATAGTGTACTGGACAGAGTATTGAATTTATAGTATCGGATAGAGCTTATTCAGAGCTGCCATAGAGTCGATGCAGAAGTGCGACCAACGATTGAATTATAAGTCAGCCGGAAATACATACTCTAGGGTTTACCAAGTGAATACGACAATAAACTTATAGTTTTGGAGTTTACACTGCCTTTTATATAAGTAGCCAGGTTGGTATTATTCCCGACATCATCCTACACCACAACCGTACCTCGGCTACCCTGAGTGAATCTCACGCAACACCGAGACGCACCCACCCTCAAATGGCGCTTTCCAACGTGGGGCTCGAAGGAAGATAGCTGTTCCAGTGACCGGCCCCGGGTGCGAACACAGCACCAAACAACGCGGAGGACCGGACGGAGCAGTTCAGCCCTGCATAGCCGAGGAACGACGCTGGAAGGCGGGAATAGAACCAGGCCATCGCGACAACACGACAACACCAGAGAAGGCAACTCGGAGAGGCGGTGGCAAGTATGAATGGAGGATGTATAAATGTGTGTATATATGTACAGTATATGATATTTTGGGGGAATAATTATAAAGTGTATATGTTTCAATTTCTTGTGTGATATTTTGGGTATATATTTATATGTATTTATTTTCTATTGTGTGTGATATTTTTGGGGTAAGAGTGAAACAAGTGTATTGCGTAATTTGTTGGAAGTGAGCAGAGGGCAAATACAGGCCTAGTTAGATTATTATTGGGAAAGCTAGCGTCGGATAGATGACAGAGTAGCATATAGATGATACTACGTAGCCATAGGAGTAAAGTAGTTAGGTAAATACGAGAAAGACGAGGAAATAGAAACAAGGGAACCATGGAGCAAAGGAAGGACGAGGAAATTATGGAAATCAGAGAGGAGGTCGAGAGTAACGCAGGACAGGAAATAGAGGGAGAGCGATCGATGGAAAAGCAACAGAGGAGAGAAAGTGGCAAAGGGGAAATGACGCTAGAACAGTTATGGGAGCAGATGAGACAATTCATGGAAAATAACTCTAGGGAAAGTAGAGAGCAGATTCTGAGGGAAAGTAAAGAACAAATAAAGCAAATGGAAAATAAATTAGACAACAATTCAAGGGAAAGTAAAGAACAAATAAAGCAAATGGAAAATAAATTAGACAACAATTCAAGGGGAAGTAGAGAACAAATAAAACAAATGGAAAATAGATTGGGGGAAAGTTCGAGAGAGATTAGAGATCATATTGCAAAATTAGCGGAGAGAGGAAACAAGATGGAGGACAAAATAGAGAAGCTAGAGGGGAAATTAGCCGAGAATGGGATCGGAATGGAGAACCAATTGAAGATAGCTACGGATAGGATGTCAGAAAGTATGAAGGATTTAGAAGTTAGAGTTAGAGATAGCGCTACTAGAGAGAATAGCGATCTAAAATCAGCTGTTGAGGAAACGATAGTGGAAAAGGTTCGGGAAATTCAGAATTCGGTGGAAGAGAAAATAGGTGAGATGGATCAGGAAGTGGACGGTCTCAAGCGAGCCATAAAGAATAAAGAAAGGGTGGATAACGAATGTTTGGAGAATTAAGAAGTAAACTAAACTCAATAAACGACGTACTAAATGGGGGTAGTCCCGCAAATTTAAGTGGACATGGCAGCTAGGACTGTGCAGTTTCTAGACAGGAGGGCACAAGTGAGAGCCCGGCATCAGGTAGTAACATAAATGTGAGACATGTCAACAATAGTGTTGGTGAGGAATGTCAGACCTCACGGGATGATGTGCGTAGTGAGTTAATAAATGTAAACGACAAGGCATATTTAGGCCGTCTTCAGTACCCCACTCACATTATGAATGAGATTGGTTACCCTATTTTCGATGAGGTTGAATTTTCAAACCCACATAACTACATAAGTGAGCTAGAAACGTACTTTAGAGTAAGAGGGGTGCCGGATGACTTAAAAATGACTGTCGTACGAAAGAGCCTAAAGAGCCGACCACTCAACTGGGCGCTAGTGGCCCTAGGGGATAATGTCACCTATGAGGAATTCAAAGAAAAATTTTCGGAGAGATACTGGGGACAAAGACAACAACAAAGAATTAGGAAGGAAATTAATCAGAGCAGGTTTGATGCGGGAAGAGGCGTCTCTATGATAGATTATTTTCTTGAACTGGTTAAGAAAGGGAAAAGCCTCAATCCGCCAATACCGGATTCAGAGCTGATCCAAACTGTGATTTCGCAGTATCCAGAGAACATCAGATATAATCTGATTGTAGCAGGGCCCCGAGACTTCGGGGAAACAATAGATCTATTGACTGTGCTGGACGGTTCGGACGCCACGCACTATGAATGTAGTGGACAGGCAGATTATGAACATGGTAAAGGAAAGGGTTCAAGCCCCACCGACCAGAAAGCGGGGAAGGGGGCAAGTACGGCCTTTTCATCCCCAAGGACAGGAGCCCAAAATCAGAGTAGCTGGGGTTGTGACAGGAGCCCCAACAATGTATATAGTCGAAACCATAATGGTCAGAATGGAGGGAATGGTCCCAACAGGGAGAGGAGGAGTGACCCGCCCTTTGGGGGCCCTTACAATAATATTAGGAATAACCAGAGCAGTTATAACAGGATGAGAAACGATAGAGGAGGTGTTGGTCCCATGCGTAGGGTTAACCACATACGATGGTACACGGGAAGACAAGAAAATGGAAATAATAGGCTTAGAACCCAACCACACTGGCTTAGGAACAGAAATTACAGACAGGGATTCTGGCAGCCTAATTTTAGCAGGGGACCGCAAAATCGAGGTGATTGGAGGAGACAAGAGCAAGAGAGAGGCAGACGAGACGTCCTACACGAAATGGCCTCACAAGGGTGCAATAGGCCCCCTACACCGTGTAACGTGGGACAAAGTAGGAATAGAGACATGAACGGACGTCAGCAAAGTCCGGTCAGGACGAATATGGGCCGGGAGCCTACAAATAGTAGAAATAGAGACGAGATAGCAGTGGAACCGACTGCATCATACTCGGGAAACTGCTAGACAGAAGTCTCAAGGGTTCGGAGATTTCTGTAGCTAAGTGCAGTAAGCCACTGTCAAAAGAATCCACCAACGCGGTAAGCGTGAAGAGACAGAGCGAGATTACTAACACAGAGTTAGAAAATAATGGGACTTATATATTGCCATATATAGATGCTAGAATATTTGGGATAAAGTGTTGTGTGTTGTTGGACTCGGGCTCCACAAATAACGTATGCAGCTTGGAATTTTTTCAAAAGGTTAGGGATTCAGGAATAAAACTGCAAACGTTACCCATATGTTCACTGTACTGTGCGGGCGCCCTAAGCAAGAAGAAGGAAAAGGTAAAATATCAAGTATGGTTCGAGTTAGAGTGCGGAGACGTAAAATTAAATGCAATTTTTCTTGTGATACAAAGGTTGACTACCGACATCATTATTGGAGTAGAAAGCTTTTATGAATGGCACGCGCTATTAGATTTCAGGGAAAACAGACTAGGGGTTACGGCAGGTAACGGCAGTGTAGGCCATGTCCCATTCAGTAGGAATAGCTCTAGACCAGAGATAGACGAGAGAACCGCGGGAGAGATAGAATTACAGGAAGAGTTATTTTTCGTAGAGCATCTCAAAATTTGTAAGAATGTAATTATAGAGGTTAATCCGTGGGAAGGTAACGAGGGAACTAGGGGAGTGTGTCAAGTAGACTGCGGAGAATGCGAGTTGTGTATCGGCGAATTAGTCCAGGCGAGACAAATAGGACGTAATCTCATTAGCGGTAGGGCCAGCCATTGTAATGAGAGTTCGCTTGGCGATCTTAGGCAGGTAGTCGCGTCTAACAATAGGAGGACAGATACTTTCGAAATAGTGAGAGATAAAGTTAACCAGGCACACGGCCTGAGTGAGAGTGAAAGAAAACGCTTAATGGATGTTGTAGGAAGCCATTTAAATGTCTTTTCAATGGTGGTAGGAATGGAGGAATTTCGGCATAAATGTAGACCCATCCCCCTATCTTTACGGGATCAGGCAGACGAAGTCATAAATGATATGTTAAAAGACGGAGTTATAGAAGTATCAGACTCGCCTTACGTAAATGCATTGTGCTGGGTTAGGAAGCCCAATGGAAGCTTAAGAGTGACGATCGATGCCCGACACGTTAACTCGTTTTCAGTTAAAGATAATTTCAGGACGGAGTCAGTGGACACTTTGTTAGGCCGTATCAGTGACTGTTCTATATTCACTAGTTTGGACTTGACCAGTTCGTATTGGCAGATTCCACTGGACGAGGACTCGAGAAAATTCACCGTGTTCTTACATAATGGGAAAGTTTATCAGTATACCCGATGCCCATTCGGCATCGCGAGTTCTGGATCTGCGCTACTAAGGGCACTTGACATAATTTTTGGTGATTCGACGAAAGGTTTTCTGGCACAGTACATTGACGATTTTCTTATATATGGCAATAATGTTGATAGGCATATTAGAGATATTGATTTTGTACTCACTAAATTGAGAGAGGCTGGTATGACAGTCAAGCTGGGGAAAACAGCATTTTTTAAAGTTGAGACAGTTTTCCTGGGTTACGTAATTTCGTCTGACGGAATTAGACCGGACCAAGAGAGAATTCTGGGCATTTCGAGGATCCCACCGCCGCAGAACCGGAAACAGGTTCGCAGATATCTAGGTATCCTACAATACCAGAATCGGTTTCTCGTCAATTATGCTAAGCATGAAGCCCCACTCAGAGCATTGTTGAAGAAGGATACGCCCTTCATGTGGGGGTCGGCAGAGCAGGAAGCATTCGATCGAACGAAACTGCTTTTCGCCGACTCAATTGTTGGAAAGGCCTAACGACAGCCTACCTTTTCAGATTTATACTGATGCGTCTTCATATGGATATGGAGCAATTCTATGTCAGACAGATGAAGATAACAAGCGACATGTGATTGCCACAGCTTCTAGGGGACTGTCGCATACTGAAAGCAACGCATCAATCACGGAACTAGAGATTTCTGCTGTGTACTTCGCACTACAGAAGTTCCGTCAGTATATCTTTAATAGGCAGATCATCATATTTACTGACCATGTGAGCCTAGCATTTCTGAGTAGATGCAAATTGACGAACTCTAGAATATCTAGATATGTGCACGAAATTTTGGCTCATGATGTGACGATTAGACATATTCCGGGGGCAGACAATATCTTTGGTGATTGTCTCTCTCGTTTGAATTCCAAATCGGGGCTACCGGAAACTATCACCGCACCCGCGTACGAAATTGCCGTGATGAAAATTGATTCCACGAGGAATGGAGCTCTGACGGGAAAATTTCGGAGAATTGCAGATTTGCAGCAGGAGGATTCCACGATAAGGGCCTTAATGGACAAAGCTAGAGAAATCTCACAGGTGAAAGATGAAGTGCATGGATTGCGCTCTGGTATCTTGTATAAATTGCATGGTAGGGATGTCCAGAAGTGGAAGATATACATACCTGCGAGTATGGAGAATGAACTTATAAATAACTTTCACCTATCTATGTGTCACTCTGGGAGTGATAGGATTATTTTAACTATGTCAGAATCATTTTATATTAAGCAACTGTCAAAGAAGGTTAGAAGGGTAATATCTCGTTGCGAGGTCTGCCAGAGGGCGAAACCTATAAATGTAAGGTATGACAATGTACCACAGGTCATTATTAGGGGTAAAAAGAATGAACTTGTAGCAGTGGACGAACACGGTCCAATGCCCACATCGTCCTTCGGACACAGGTACATATTTGTTACGTACGATGTATTCACAAAATTTGTAAAGATTTACCCTTTAAGAAATATCTCTAGCACGTTGTGTGCTGATAAGCTGGTTAGAGACTACATACCAACTTACGGCCCGGTAACAGCGGTGCTCAGTGACAATGTGTCGGTACATAAATCGAAAGTGTTTTGCAAAAGGCTGGAAGATGCGGGTGTGAAGATATACAATTGCTCCGCATACTTTCCCAGCGGTAATCCCTGCGAAAGAGCCCTTCGGGATATATCATTGTATCTCCGTCTTCTGTGTCACCGAAACCATAAGGACTGGTTTAGGCAATGTGAGGTGATTGAGAGAGTCATGAACCACTCTATCAATCCAACCACCGGAATAGCTCCGATCAAACTTATGTTAGGGATCGATCCCGATCCCATGATAAAGAGTTTGCCGCAGGCAATACAAGAGGGTGAGCCTCCTAGTGCGGAACTACTGTGTAAACTAGCTTTCGACCGAATCAGGAAAAAGGCTGAGTATAGACTCGGTAAAGTCAAAAGATATCGCCACAAATGGGAGCCCACAACCGGCGATTTGGTATTGCTAAGGGACGTGAAGTTATCTTCCGCCCTTAGAGGACGTTACTCACGCATGGAGTTACTGTACAAAGGGCCCTACGAAATTAAAAGTAAATACGGAGACCATACTTTCGAATTGGTAGAAAGGGGAAAAAGTAAACCTGTTGGAAGGTACCACAAGCAACTCTTGAGGCCTTTCAAACAGGAGAGGCAAGGAGGCAGGAATGAGAAAGAGTAAGGATAGTTAGTCTCACGTGTACAGCCAGGTGAACCTGTACAGCGCGGCTGGTACAACCAAGCACGCAGAGTGTGTAAATGATCAATTAATAAATAAATGTAAATATGTGAATGAACGGTATTGTACATATGTAAATATGAATATAAATTGTACATTGTTGTGCTTATCGTGTGAGAGTTGTGTACATAGAAAGGCTTGTGAAGATATATGTAATATTTATTGTAATTGTTTGTAGTGACATTGTAATCTCATTGTATTGTAAATAATGTATCACCGGCTGACCGCGAATGGGAACTATGAGGCTAGTTATAGGCAGAAAGCGGGGACATCTCATAACATTGGAAACTCTTTCGGGAATCTCCAATGGTTATGTAGATGGGCATTTGAAGCAGTAATTAGGAGAGGGAGAGACCGATTTAATAGCGAAGTGATATCTCCATATTTTTGTTACATGTATTCGCGGGGATGTCCCAGCGACTTGGTTAGAATTAGTTTCACACGCAGATGGTTCACACCCTCTCGTCACCTGTCAGCATCGGACAGATTTAGGGCCACCTTGTGCGGGATTGTATATAGACACTCGGCGATGCGTAAAATCCTAAAGTTGGACTGGACCCGTGGGAAAGATACTGCCAAGCTTGGATTTTCCAAAGAACGGGTATTCTTGTGAGATATACAAACTAATTAGATGTTATGGGAAATCCAAAGTTTAAATTTAGAGATGACGTATTTCGCGCCCAATAAGGAGAGATCTTGGTTTAGCTTATGAGGTCACTTTGGACCAATAGAGAATAGATTTTAGGCCGGTTAAGTGACGTAGTTTTTAACCAATAGGATAGTTAGTTTTAGCGTAGGATAGGTTTTTATAAATAAGGGTGACGGGGAGCGGAGAGAAGGACAACATCTCATCGTGTCGGCGGCCCTACATACAGGGCACAATCACTACTCCTTTTCGTGTCGACGGCCCTACATACAGGGCAGAATAACTACTTCGTTTCGTGTCGACAGGATAACTACTTTTCTTCGTGTAGACGGCGCGACATCTTTTTTTCGTGTCGGCGGCCCAACTTAATAGTCTTTCTTCCGGCGAAGACTCGATAGTTAGAACTTTGTCATCGGCGAGTCCACTCGTCAACGTTTAGGAGCTTCGATCATAGTGTACTGGGCAGAGTATTGAATTTATAGTATCGGATAGAGCTTATTCAGAGCTGCCATAGAGTCGATGCAGAAGTGCGACCAACGATTGAATTGTAAGTCAGCCGGAAATACATACTCTAGGGTTTACCAAGTGAATACGACAATAAACTTATAGTTTTGGAGTTTACACTGCCTTTTATATAAGTAGCCGGCTTGGTATTATTCCCGACATCATCCTACACCACAACCGTACCTCGGCTACCCTGAGTGAATCTCACGCAACACCGAGACGCACCCACCCTCAAAATACACATAATATGTTGCACTAAAATAATTAATTTTACTGTAATGTATGATAAATACTGTATAAAAAATAAAATGTAAATACAAATCTGATCTCTCATTCTCGTAACATACCTAACTACCTGAAACTTTATGAGGTAGACAAGCACTGTTAACTCTAGAGCGTCAGATTTATTGCTAAGCTTAAAGTGCAACTGGCCAGGGTATAGAGGATAATTTTTATGCATGTGATGACATTGGCTACAAAAGCAATCCTTTGTCACAGTAACTCAAGGGCAGCCATGGGATGGCTGAGGCATGCGGCGAGCTGTGATATCATTGTATTTTACTGTTATAGGCCTAACTGGCCAAGAGCTAAACTTTGAAAAAAAAAAAAAAAAAGAATGAAAGAAAAATGCTTAAAAATTGGGGTGCGTAAATTATGCGAAGGCGAAAATTACGCGAGTAAATAAGGTAGTTGTAATATTAGTAGTAGTTGCAGTATACAATGAAAATCAGAGAAACACTTATAAGCCTTGTATATTTTGGTCATAATCTTCATTCCTTACAAGAAGACTGCACATGTAAAAAAATGTATGTGTCCGAAGTCCTTCCATGACTGCAGGACAAAGATTCTCTTAATGGCACCTAGAATGTGACATTTAGTTGTGTCTGGAAATATACCTGTTATACATTTTCGAAGTATTAATAGCAAAGTTGCTCTTTTTCTAAACACGAAAAGAAAATACGATATTTGAAGCAGTTGGAAAACTAATTAAGACTGTCACAAAAGAATATGATTTGTAGATGAGACCGAGAGCCTACTATTGCAATGAGGCATGATAACATAACAAGGAGGTTGTGTAATGGTACATCACCACTCAAAACCCTAACCCAAACAAAGATGGAAATGGTGGTTGGTAAAGCATTTTCTGTTACTGTTTGCTCCTTGTGCTGATTACGAGTATAATGCTGTGTCAGAGCTACGCTGTGTTAAATTGCATGTTGTTAACATCCTGCAACATATGTAGACCTACAGTAATAGTGCAAGCTAGCCAGGTGCCCATAATTCAGACTTATAAGGAGGTCATAAGGGAAAACTCTTTAGAAACAGTCCTCTACCTGACATGGAGACTTTATAATTAGTGTTGTGGAATTTAATCAATTAATCCATCAATTGCTGTTGTAAGGTTAATCGATCAAAAATATTTAATTGAATAATCGAGTCGATTAAAATTAATTGGTTGTAGTTGATATTATTATTTTATTAATACAAACTCATACTAAAAATTCCGACAATAATCTTCTCTCGGAAATTGCTTACTTAAAAGCACAACAGTACTGTTCTTTTCTAACTGAAAAGCAGGTAGTATAGGGAAAATCTTAGCACAAACACTTCAGAAAGAGATGGAGATATGAGGACAGTGACCTAGTCTACCTCTATTGGAAGTTGAAGCACAATGCAAAACCCTTATTAAGTTTTATGGTTTTCCAAGAAAACTTCCACCTTGTTGTCAGCTCATCTTCCTTGCATATGAAATACATACTTTTCAGGGATTCGTCCCCCTCATCCCTTATAAAATAGCCATGTATATACTATGTCCAAATGAGAGCGTAAATATATTCTTCTCTTTCTAAAATCTGCTAATTCGATTATATTAGGGACCAGTTTTCTGTTTCAACCGCTGTACTTCTGCAGTTGCAGTTTCTATGGTGAGTTTGTATATGAAGGTTGTGTGTTTAGTTTGATAAAGAAAAAAAATCAGTTTTCTGTGGTCTGTGAAAAGTGTAAACTTCATTATGTCATATGAGAATTTGAGAGGTAAAATCGGTGAAGCGTTTGGATTTGAATTCAACAAACGTGGAGAAGTGCTTGACAGAAAAAGAAGTTTTTTCATGTTTAGTGATGCAGGAAACATTGTTACTAAACACAGAGCGGCACTTAATTCGGAGCATGTGAATGCACTCACATGCTTAAAATCATGGAAAAATGTTGTGTTTTATTTAACGACACTCGCAACTGCAGAGATTATATCAGCGTCGCCGGATGTGCTGGACTTTTGTCCCGCAGGAATTCTTTTACATGCCAGTAAATCTACTGACATGAGCCTGTCGCATTTAAGCACACTTAAATGCCATCGACCTGGCCCGGGATCAAACCTGCAACCTTGGGCATAGAAGGCCAGTGCTATACCAACTCGCCAACCAGATCGACAAAATCATGGATGAAGATGTATTAACTAGGTGAGTCTTTATACTTTTTGTTATTTATGTTTATCTGAAAAATTCCCGGAGAAATTGATACAATAAATTATAAGCCTCATAATAAATATTACGTTAGTAAATAATTAAAATAATTGTTTTGTAATATAACGAGGCAATATATACAGATATACAACATTTAATATTTATGCTTATCACCGAACACAAGTTAAATTTTACAATAATTGTGCATTACAATATATTAAAACATTTTTTCAAATCGATCAAAACTCGATTAATCTATTGATTGATCGATGAAATATTTTAATCGATCAACAGCACTATTTATAATGTTAGTATATTCTTGTAAAAAGTCTGCACGTGTTCAATGCTCTATGTTTGGTTGTTAGCTTAAAATAATTATCTGTTATGTCACATCACCTATCATCAAAAGGACTACGTCAATAGAATTCTTAATTAACATAAATAATTATTTTACAATTTTTTGTATCCCCTAATAGAAGGCAGAAAAACAAAAACAACATATCATATTCTGAGAGTTTCCCATTTTTGTAACAGCTTATTCTGCACTTCTATAAGTAATTACACTATACAAGTCCGGCAGAGGAATGGGTGATTTTAAGAAGGGAAATGTCTCACAGCACAGTTAGGTTGCCAATATAATGCCATTTAGTGATCATGGAGAAGCAATTAAAGATCAATTAAAAGCTTTTACGAAAACGACACTTTTGAGACTACTAGGGATGAATTTCATGATTTTAATTGTTCATGCAGCTAACATTTTCATCCATAAAAAATTCAGGTGGTAGGTCTACATCAATTAAAACACTGCGATATTCTCAACTGAAGGGTGTTTCGTGAGGAGATTTTAAATTGCATGAAGATGAAGGCTTTATCGACACACTATGGACATCTGATGAGAAGCACATTTGGAGGAATTAGAGCTGAGGTAGTTTCGGTAATTTTGGAAGTGAAAATGGTTGAATTTGTAAGGGATTTTGATAAATAAATTCTTTATCAACCATCATAATCGCCCATCCCTCTGCCAAACATATGAAAAGTAATTTGAGGTCACGCTTCCGAACAGGGGCAGCGGCATTTCCCCTAAGGTTAGAGCTCAGTTTAGGTGTGTGTGTGTGTATTAATCGAAAAAATTTCATATAAACATGCGTCCTATTTTCAGTATTTTCTAGACCCTAATTTTCGATTAATACACACACACCTAAACTGAGCTTTAACCTTAGGGGAAATGCCGCTGCCCCTGTTCGGAAGTGCGCCCTAATTTGATAATGGTGACATTATTTTAATAAACAAATACATTCCCATGTATAGCATACCACTATCTTTCAACTGCTCTTCTATCCTCCATACTGCAGACTCGAAGTCTAAGGAATATTTTTTTATTGCACTTGAACATTTCTCGGTTGTCAGGCTGCTAATTTCTGGAATACCCTGAGTCTTCAGCAATGGATCACCTGGTACGTCTGTGGGTACTTCAGGTAGTCTGTAACAAGTATGTAATTCAATGTAATAAACTGCACAGTAAAGCACGGATGTATTCATAGCTACTTATTTTGTTAGGAAAGGTAGAGTATTGACCAGCCACTGAAGGAATATCACACATTTTTATCACTGCCAATGTGTCGCTATAAACCAATTATCAACACTTTTATTACGACCACAACACATTTAAATTCTTATTGTACTATTGTATTGTATTGTATTGTATTTATTAACATTCCATGGTATTCATACATGCTTACAGCTAGAATATGGAACAAGTCAAAAAACTTAATACTATTATAAAATCTTAATTTATAGTCACAGTCTAGATGAAATATATACAGACGAGATTTACAATATAGTCTACTAGTACAACACATAGTTTTAGTATCAATTTCATGAAGTGTTATTGAATGTCATGAATTCACCTACAGAATAGAAGGTGTGAGAAATTAGGTACTTCTTTAATTTGGCCCTAAATAATTTTATGTTTTGAGTTTCATTTTTTATATCGATAGGGAGGCTATTAAAAATTTTTACTGCCATATAACGCACTCCTTTTTGATAGCACGATAGACTTGCCGATGGAGTATGAAAGTCATTTTTTTGACGTGTATTTATGCTATGAACTGTTGAATTAGTTACAAAGTTTTCACGATTACATACGAGGAAGACTATTAATGAAAAGATATACTGACAAGCCATGGGCATTATTTGTAGTTTTTTTAAAATAGTCCTACACGACTCCCTAGATTTCGCACCTACTATTATTCTAATTACTCTTTTTTGTAATAGAAATATATTGTTACTATCTGTGGAATTTCCCCAGAATATTATTCCAAAACTCATTACCGAGTGGAAGTATGCAAAGTATATTGTTTTTTTTGCATAGATCTAATAGCAAAACAAGCTGAATTTAGTTTGGGGGTAATTTCTTTAATATGATTTTTCCAATTTAACATATTATCGATTTTTAAGCCAAGAAATTTGGTTGTTGTTGTTTCTAATAGGGATCTATTGTTAATTATTGCGCTAGAAATTTGCGACGTTGAATTTGGACAGGATTTAAATTGAATTATGTTAGTTTTGTTACAATTTAATACTAATTTATTGACTGAGAACCAGTCACATATTTTGAAGAGAATTTCCTCTGTTGAAGATTGGAATGTGTTGGAGTTATTGGCTGTAATTACTATACTTGTGTCATCTGCAAATAATATGGGATGACCTACATCTTTTATAAGGGGGGCAAGATCATTTATAAACACTAGAAAAAGTAGGGGACCTAACATTGATCCTTGAGGAATTCCATTATTAATAGTTCCCCATGTCGATGTAGATTTCATAGTTGTATTGATTTCAACTTTCTGTTTCCTATCTATGAGATATGAGTGAAACCACTGGTGTGCAACACCTTTAATTCCATAATAATCTAATTTATCTAGCAGCATTTTATGATTTATACAGTCAAATGTTTTGGATAAATCACAGAAAATCCCTCCAACTTGTAATTTTTTATTTACTGCCTCCAGAATTTTGTCAGTTAAACTAAATGTTGCATTTTCTGTGCCTTTATTTTTCCTAAATCCAAATTGTTCTGGGACTAAAATGTTGTATCTTTCTAGATGATGATATAATCTTTTATACATTACTTTTTCAAAGATTTTGGAGAAGAGTGGTAGAAGTGATATGGGTCTGTAATTTTCTGGAGACGTTGTTTCTTCCTTTTTGAAGATAGGAATAACCACTGAATATTTTAATCTCTCGGGAAATATACCATTGAACATTGAATAGTTACATAAATAACTTAATCGCCCAGCTATAATATGTGAACTCGCTTTTAATATTTTGCTTGTTATTTCATCATACCCTGAGGAGTTTTTTGACTTTAGATTTTTAATAATTGCAATTATTTCTTGTTTGTTTGTTGGAAATATTTGAATATTTGGGAATTTTGTCGGAAAATATTGTGTTAAAGAATCTAAACTGTTAGTAACATTATCTTGGGGGATGTTGAGGTTATCAGTTATTGTACGAAAATATTTGTTAAATATGTTTGCAATTTCATTTGGGTCTGACGTTTTTGTATTCTTAGATATAAGGGTATAGTTTGTTACTTTACTTTTTGATCGTCCACTTTCTTTTTTAATTATGTTCCAAGTTGTTTTGATTTTATTATCAGAGTTTTGTATTGTTGTATTATAGTGTAATTCTTTAGCTTTTTGAATTACTTTGTGTAATATTTTTGAATAATTTTTATAGTGTTGTTTTACGTTTGTATCATTACTATTTCTGCTCTGTATGTATAATGATCTCTTGGTTTTGCATGAGATTTTAATACCTTGTGTAATCCATCTATTGTTACATATTGTTTCATTTTTATACTTTACAGGAAAACTGGATTCAAAAATATTTAGAAATGTTTTATGAAACTTGTTGAATTTACTGTTCATATCACTTTGACTGTATACTGATTCCCATGTTTCATTTTTAAGATTTATTTCAAAATCATTTAATGATTCCCTGTTTATATTTCTGAATCTCACTTTAGTTGGTTTTTTTTGATGATGTGTTTATATTTATACTTAGGAGTTGAACATCGTGATCCGAAAGACCATTAATTATTGGAGTTGTTTGAGATATAGGCCTACCTATTTTTTTTTTTCCGATGAATATGTTGTCTATTGCAGTAGCTGAATCCCCTTGTATTCTGGTCGGAAAGTTTACTGTGTAAATTAAATTGAAAGATGCTAGCAATGAATTTAGTTGATCTTTCCTATTGCTTTCTGTTAGATAATCGACATTGATGTCTCCGCAAATAATGCATTCACGTTTCAGTTTCTGTAAGTATTCTAGTGCCTTTTCCAATAAATGAATAAAACTTTCGTAGTCTCCAGATGGTGCTCTATATAGACATATTATAATGAAATTATATGTTTCATTTTCTAATTCAACAGCACAAATTTCTAAATCCCTGTCTTTGCAAAAATGTGAAAGATCAATATTTTTTAATTTAAGGTCAGATTTGAGAAATACACTCACGCCTCCATCCTCAAGAGTTTGTCTGTAGTAACTAGCACCTAATTTATATCCTTCCGGTGAGAGAGACAATATTTCCTGTTGTTTCATATGGTGTTCGGTAATACATAGCACATTCGGATTTAAATGTTCGGAAACTAAGGATGCAAGGAGTTCATCAGTCTTATTTCTTATACTTCTTATATTCTGATGGAATACACTGAATGTTGATTGTATTACGATTTGTTGATTCTGTTTATTATTATTATTGTTGTTATTTTGACTTTTTTTATTTACCCTAAAAAAGGACAAGCCCTATGACGGATTACAACAGGAATTTTATTGTCACACTTGCCATGGTCACATTGAAGACTGTCAGCAATGAGACGCGTTAGCGAGTCCTTGCCTCGAGAATTCAAATGCAGTCCATGATTAGTGTATTCCTCTCTTACAATGGAGGATGTGTCTATAATATTAATGTGGGCCATGTCCCTCTCCAATTGAGCCAAGTCAATCCGTAGATTTACACTCTCAAACCTCCTCTTCATCCACGGCTTGTCATGCCTCTGGAAAAGGTTCACAAAACCCACATTCGTATGGCCACTCTTCCGTGCAATGTTGTGTATATCTCCATCAATTGAATAATTGAGGTTCCTGTCTAGGCTGTTCCCTGCACCCCCCACTATAATTACATGATCTTCTTTATCAAGATCTTTAGCAAGCGCAGATAGATCCCCTACAACATTGGACAGAGAAGCATTGGGTTTGAAAAAGCTGGTAACAGCATATTTCTCACCCAGTGAAGCCTGGAGCCGTTGACTTATTCCTCTACCATGGCTGCTACCTAACAAAAGTATTTTCTTCCTACGCTTGGGCTCCGATACCGAGTTGGAAGGAGCATCAGATTCAGGTTCAGGTTACATTCAAATGTAATTATGTAATTATTATGAAAGTCTTCCTGGCATTACTCTGAAATACGATCCACTTCCACTAGATGACCCACGACACGAGAAGCAGGGTTGGTAATACATGCAAATGAAATGATACTAAACGTGAGGAATGTTACTACAGGTGTGTAGTATCATGTGAGAAGTTAGGTTAGGTTCGATTAGGTGTGGTGTTGTAGTATTATTACTATGTTGGAGACACTGAAACTGTCACATTAAGAAAATATGACCCTATTCTTAATTCACGCACGACGATTTTCGCATATAAGTAAGGTACGTATTTAGGGCAAGTTGAGTTGGTTTACAGCTCTCCTAACGATAACATCAATTTCTAATAATCAATACTATAAATCCAAGGTATTTTCAAAGTATTTTAGCAAGTTCCTATAGTGGTCGGAACATAAGTAACCTTCACCATTTTGTATATGTATTTGGACTATATAAATTTTAATTCACCTGAACCTAACTCAACCTTACTTAACCTAACACAATCCAAAATAATTAAACATTTCAACTTACAAGACAATATAGCCACTTCTGTATGGAGTTACAAATAATAGATTTCTTCTCGCGCATACAATTCTTCGACTCGCTAAAGAAAATGCCATTATAAATAATTACGCTTATTCCAACTTGATCGTACAACACACACTTTCATTTCCCTCACTCACATCCATTTCACTTTCATCTCTGTTATTTGTCTATGCTTTTAGCCATACACAGTGCGTCCAACTCCAGAAATACGAATCCGCTACTAAGCTTCCAAAATTCCGCTACGGCTGTCAGTACTGAATAAATAGAAATTTAATAAGAAATATGTAACGAGTTAGAAAGAGATTAGGAATTATGTTACTTTTTATAGGGGGATATACAGGTTTCAGCACTAACAAATTAGGGAAATTCAATATATATTTTTTTTTCCTCAGCAACTAATGACTCTTTCATCTTGCAATTTGACAGTCAGTATTCACTGCTTCTGCAATAAAATTATAGACTACAGTATTTTCAGATTTAATAGAAGCAAGATTGTAATAGAAGCACCGCCGTCTGGATCCCTTCGCCAACCTAGAAGTTTCACCATCATGAGTAATTATCATAGCAAAAAAGTGGCCGTTTTTGTGACATGTTTCTCGCGTCAGGATCATCAAGTACTCTGAGATTACCAAGAGCAGGGTTGTACCACAGTCTAAGACATACAGTCACGAAACTTCAACATTTTTTCTGCCAACATTCGCGACACTAGCGCCCGAGCGGCAGACAAGGCACTGGCCATAGTCTCGTTCAGCCAGCACGTGCTTTAAAGGGATGCGAGATGTTATAATAACGTTTTAATCATACATCGGAATAAAGGCAATGTGTGCAATGACGAAAATTGCAGTAACAACAAGTTTAAATCTCCGAATTTATTGTTCTTCAGATTCCCTAAAGACCATGAGAAAATCATAACTCAGGAATAACCAATAATCCATGTTGTAGGTAGCCTACGTATTGTGTTCTATAAAACATTATTATTACTTATCAGTTACCTATTTGTATGTCAGGAAGGAGAGTTTAAATAAAAACAAAGTAACAGTATATTATTTTTTTTGTAGAAATCATATGTGTAAATGTGTAACCATTCCGATTTTGGATAATGTATCTACAGTTTTTAATGCAAGTAATTCCATACTTTTTGTATTCGTGTTTTTTTTTCTATATATTTTTCAAAAGTTGAACGTTATATTGCATTCAAGTAGGGAGCATGGTGTTAATTTTTCAAGAATTCATGGAGTATTGTAATCCTTTTGCAAAATATTCACTTCTTGAATAAATCCAGACTGTGCCGATAGATTTCTGATGTGTTGGTGTAGATTCATGTGGCAGACGTAGTAAGTTCTCAAGAGCCTTTTTAAATTTAATATAAAAAGCAATCTTTTCTGTAATAATTTGTATGACTGCTATTGGTGTTGATTTTACATTCCCAGTGATTATTTGAGCTGTGGTGTAAGTCAAAATTAGGTAATGAGATTTAAAGTAAATATTCTGTAAAATACAGCGCAAAGTAGCAATTAATATATCCTTCGTGCTATTCACTGACTACTAATAGTTTAAATAAATTCAATATTAACTGCTACTTTGCGCTGTATTTTAAAGAATGTTTACTTTAACCCTCATTACCCATTTTGACTTACACCACTTCTGCTCTGAAAATAAAATTAGGCCTACATTTTCTGAGTTAATTGAAGTCACAATTTTTTCAACAAAATTGTGTGTTCATTTATTTGTTTTCATCTACGTCATATTAACAGTAAGGGCATGTAAACTACGTATTATATAGGTAGGATAAGTTAAAATTAGGCATTATGTGTGAAAACTGGAAATATAATGTAAAATGCGGTAAACTTGCCATAAACATTTAAACCATAATATCAGCAAAATAATAAAGGAAATACCGGTTCTTAAGAAATGAAAAATAATAAACTTCATAAATCAATGTCTGTCATATTAAGGTTTAAATCTTCCCCTTTTTTATTTTCAAGTTTACCTCAGCGGCGAGTTTACCCCAATTTGCGGTATGGAAAATAGTTAATTTCTCAGGAAATAGGGAGAGGCGTTCACCACGCAATGTAACCTACAATTTTCAAGCTACTAATTTTGACTCTTCTCACAGGAAATATAGAGTTCTAATGATTCATAAATATATTCAGGAATGAATTTAATTAACCATCCACGTACGAACAATTATATTATTTCAAACCATGATACGTGAACAGTTCCATGATTCAGTTGTAAGGAGCAGAAAGAATTACGTTTATTCTCAGCTTCTGAAACTTGTAGATTAACTGCGTGTGAAATTCTTCTAGGATTCTAAATTAAAATTAATAAGAATCATATACACTTACTGTATAGCATAAAAATATAAAACAAATTACGCAAAACCCGTTTTCTGATATGTTATCATATGTCGTGTGCACACTTTTAACTTGCCTGCCGCTAGAGGGCTACTGTCGTGCCAGCTTTCAAATGTTGGCATATTTTATACGTATGAGTTGCGTGACTGTGTACAACGAGTTATAGGGAAGACCAGGTAACTTGATACCCTAAGGGTGAAACCTAACCATTTTTCCCCCATTACTACATATGCTAGTGGATTATGGTGATTTTCTAGTTTGAAGGTTGAATTTTCTTTTGCCAACTTCGTTTCGAATTTCGGTATTGACAAATACTACAACTGGTAGTGTTTTTGTAACTGCTATGTTGGTGTTGCTGTCGTACTCTATTTAAGCGGCGTCAGTACTGGCGTTATTGAAAATGTAATAGCACTAGGTTTCTGAGTCGGTTACTGGAAAATAGTGAAATTCGAACTTATTAATATTAATACATAATAGTTATTTCATGTGTTGCGTTGCGGTTATAAATTCAAGAACAGTCAGATAAGTACGAATAAATAGCCTATAATATACTTGGGAGTGATAATGCACGTGGGTAATCGATAGAAACATTATTTCACATTTTAATTAATTTCTTTCGTGTTTAGATTTTTATTACAATGTAAAAAAAATTAAATAGTGTGGCAGTGACTCCTCCAAGGAAGAAAATGTGTGGCATTCAGAGTACACTTCAGAAATCTGTAGTTCACATGTATAATGAGTTGAAGAAAGAAGATGATGAAGAAGGAATTATGCTAACGGAGACAGCAATTACAACCAGAATAGCAAAATTATTAGAAGTAAGTATTCTTAAGCATACATTTAAAAGTGGTATTTAGTTTTAGGAGTTTGTACTAATAATTTCATGATTGTGGTCAAACAAAACAAATTTTTAGGTTAGGCCTAGATCTTTAATCAAGTCAGTGATTTTCATATTGCCAAACTAAATACATTTAAGATACTGTAATACTGCAGTAGGTGACAGCTTAAATACATTTACAAATTAGACGAACAAATAATCCAACAGCACGAAAGGAAATTTCCAGTTTTCTCTTTTGGTATTAAATTAACCGTTCAGATCACAATTTACATGCCACATCGGCCGAAGAAAATACAAGTCATATTGTAATTATTAACTTGATATTCCAGCAAATATTACATGAATGTTGGCCTGTTATGGTGCTTAAAAATAATTCAGTTTTATATAATAACTATATAACATACTCTATAAAGCATAGGAACGTTGACTCTGGCTGAATAATTTATTCATGAGTGGTCTAAGTAATATTAAATATGGTGTTTCTTCAGAAAAGCTACCCCACCCATTGTACTTGTTAAGATATAACACTCGAGAGGACGAGGACGCACTATACTGGGAAACTAACCATTTCTCTTCGTCCTGGACCTCTCGCATGTTATATTGGTAATTAGTAACAAGTTTGAGGGAGGGACTACTACAGTGCATTAGAATATACAGGTAAGTGTCAAAGGATTTTTGTGCTGAAAGTATTTGTGGCTGTGAACTAAAACCACGTGTTCATCGCTATGTAAATATCACAGAAATCAATTAAACAAAATAAAATTATACCTTCTTTGATGCAGCTTTTCTGGAGAATTACCTAAATATTAGCCTACTTAAACCTATCATAGACCCAACCTACCATGTTGATCATTTTCTATTCATATAGCTGGTATCATGCATGAATTTTATGATATAACAATTTTTAGAAGTGTTATGTTATTGTTTGTTATTGCAGCTTGGCTTTACTACTGCTAGAAAAGTGATAAAAGGGGACCCCACTTGTGACACCAGGAAAACATAGACTACGTAAACATCCAGTGACTGATGCTGATGATTTTACGAAAGATGCAATTGCGAGATTTATTTATGACAAGTTACATAAAGGTAGGGAAGTTAAGGAATTATTGTGTTGATTTATGGAATGTAATTCTGATATTAGTCATATGTATAAAATTATGGCATAATTTTCATTTATTGTTACAGGGGAAGTACTAACAGCAGCAAAAGTTCTGGAACATATAAATGATAATTATGAAACATATTTATTTAGAGGATCCTTATCATCAGTGAAAAAAATTTTGAAAGAGATGACATTTCTATGGAGCAAAGGGGATCCTTATACACATGTACGAGAATGTGATGTTATTCGTTTTTGAGAGAGTATATAAGAAATGTGGAGCGTGAGAACCCTAAACCCGTAGTATTCTTGGATGATACTTGGATTTTTATGAATGGTAAATTTAAATGTAGTGTGAGACATTGAGTAATTGAATTTTTTACTAACAAATAGGTTAACACTTATGTGGATAAGAAATTGCAATTAGTATAGGCTACTAGTAATGAGTTCAGGTGGGAACAACATGTTTTGCAATTAATAGTTTCATATTATAACTAGAGGTTAGTTATAAAATTCTTGAACGGTTTTCCTGTGTTTAAAATTTTAGTGTCTCTTAGAGTTTCAATGTGAATTGCTTTTCTCTCTCTGTTTTTTTAAGTAGGATCACCCACTTAGTCATGGAATAAACCAGGTGACGTTTCCAATGACATGAATGGTGTTATTCGTAGACCAACAAATGAGGGTGGAAGATTAGATGCCGGAACGAAAGGTGGATTTATACTCGGTAAGTTATATTGATTTATATTTTACATAAATTTAGCAAGAGTAATTTTTTAAATCAGGGTACAAAAATATAAAAATTGGTGACTAAATAAAAACGTGGGAAAGCCTTTCACCAAAGAGGATCTCGTGTCATATTATGTTCTGTTATGTGCTGTAATTGCAATAAAAGAATAAATTTGTTTTATTTTCTTTATTTAAATGCTGTGAATTCATGTGACGTAATTATATGCCCAGGTATAATTTTTATTGCAGGTGCTGATTTAATGTTTTCATGCAATTGAAAGAAAAGTCAGGACTACCATAGTGCTATGAATGGCCCTGTAGTTGAGAAGTGGGTGCAAACACAGTTGTTGACCTGAGAACATTAGGGCAATGCGTTATTGTCATGGATAGTGCTGCATATCATAGCAGACTTGTGGAAAATCAGCCAACAACAAAATGGAGGAAAGAACAGCTACTGGTGATTGCAACTGAATATAATAGATTTGTTGTACTAAATGATAAGAGTTGATGGTGTGATATCACCTTTTGATATTACATTGCAATATTAATTTCCATACTTTACAGTCATTATTATTATTATTATTATTATTATTATTATTATTATTAATACTACTACTACTACTGCAACTGTTTCTCTTATTTCTCATGATTAGGCATACTTATAGATGCTACTTTTTTCTTTCAGGTGAAATTGAATCTACATAACAATCCTAAGACAACAGAGCCTTGCCAATTACTGTCCTGAAGCGGCCTTGTCTTATGTGTTGTGTCTATATACAATTCTTTCAGCTTTTTTCCCCCTTAATGTAATGAATTTGTTGGTTGATTGATGCCCAGTGTTCAGCAGTTAATGTCATTTGTTATCTTGCACTCCAATATTTAACCAGATGATTGAAAGTTGTGTAAAGTTGGACAGTCAAGACAATGATCCATATCTTCATTGAGATTTCAGAAATGGCACATGGGAGATTCTGAAATATCAGTTCTTTGTAAATATTTGAGACAATCATGGCCTGTGATAATATGAGTACTGCCACTGTAGATTTTCATAGAAGTTCAGTTATAAAATTAGGTGTATTATTTTTACTATGTATTGTACTATATTTTTGTTTTGCTTAATTGATGAATTATATATGCTGTAAATTGAATAGTAGACTGTAGGCCTATAGCTTAACTGATGATTTGTATGTGCTGTTAATTAAATAGTAGGCTGTATACCACAAGTGATGAATTGTTTATGCTTGTAATTTGAAGTAATTTGCATGATATGTATTATCAACTTCTGTATATTTCAGCTGATTGAATTGTTTATACTTTTAAATTGAATTAACTTGCTTGCTATGTATTATATTTTATAGCTTAACTGATGAATAATTGTTTAGGTTTGTCAATTTAATAATCTGAGTGCCATGTACTTCATATTTTTAGTAGAGCCACCAATGTAGCTTAGTCGGTAGACTCGTTGGCCTGCAAATTCAGAGCTGCACTTGAGGGTAGGTTGGATCCCCCATTTGGTCTGATTAGTTAGTTTCTTCTGAGGATTTTCCTCCATCGTGGAGCGAATGCCGGATGGCCTATTGCAATTTTTTCATTTGCTTTAGAATCTTTCCCATTTTTGTTACCACATTGTCATGTTCTGATCTTGTTATTCTTTTAACAGTGTGGTAAGATGCAGGTATAGATAACCTTACAGTAATTTTGCTACCTTTCAGCTACCTTATTATCTCCCACTCCATGAAGTTCAGGGATCCACTGAAGTACCAGTCGTCGATGTAATTCGACCATTTTGCTTAAAATTTTAAACCACTATAAAATATTGAGATTTCTTGCTGTTACGTCCAATACTGTAGCAAGAATATCTGATTTTGAATCTGATAGTATGACAGCCTTCTCAGATTTATGAAGTTGATACTGGAGATTTTGTAAGCTTAAAAGTGAATCTAAATTTTCACTATCAAAATTAGTCAGTGTTTGAAGTTAGTTATTTAGTGGCGTTTAAAAAGGGCGCGTCAGCTACTATGGCTATTTGCACCCTTATCTAAAATCTTTCACTAAACACAAACACAATACAATAACCAGAACGTTTAAAAGAACTAAAAAGCATTGTCACGGTTAAAATGGGGCAAACAAGTGTTTGAATATAATTCCCTGTAAAAGGGAATATACTGGTATTGTACTACAACACCACTACATCTATAGCTTGGTAAACAGGATCCATCTATAAAAAATACTGTATGTAGTCACTCACTGACCAGATCATTTATCGTTTCTAATGATTTTTAAAATGTCTGGAGAAGTATCACATTTCTTAACATCATCTGTTAAAGTTAACTTATATACTATTCATTTTGAAATAACTTGGGATTGTGTTTTATTAGTAAAGTTTCCCTTAATTGAGCTAGTTTGAGTTCTCCAAGTAGAGTCAAAAAGTCTGTTGGGATTTTGGCTCAGTTTATTAATATTTGTGGACTGTGATTTTTTGTTCTAGACAACCATATTATCTGCAAATGATGAGATTATCATAAGATCTATCTCTTTAGTTAGACCATCGACATTAATATTGGAAAATGTATTCCTGAAAACAACAATGTGGGAAGCCCAGATGAATCTGTCTCTATTTACATATTTGTGACAATGAATCAAATAATCAAGTCACTGACCCAGTGTAACACTTTATCATGGACACCCTAAGTTTGCAATTTCTTAAGTGATTTATATTTACAGAGTCATATGATCCTTGAAAATAAATTAAAATTGCTAAGGTGTTTTGTTTTCTGTTTAAAATATCTTTAATATCTTGGCTAAAATTTAAAATCTGTCCATTTGTTGAATGTAATTTTCTAAAGTCAACTCAATAAGATGGAAGTTAGTTACTAGATTCCAGGAACCAATTCAATCTATGAAATCATCTCTTCCATTATTTTGGCTATCATACTGGTAAATGGTATCTGTCGATAACTCGAAAAGATATTAGTTGAATAATTGCTTTTCAAAATTGATGTTATGATAGATTTTCTCCAGACAGATATTGTATTTTAGATGAGATTGCAAGATAAAAGTAGTGAGTTTGCTTGTTTGCCAACATGTTTAAGAAAATCAGCATGTGTATTGTCTGGAATTGGAGATATTTTGGGTCTTATGTTATTAAATTAATAGTAATATTCAGTTCTTGATTAAATATTGTTATATAAAGTAGATTGTAAATTTAATATTTCTTTCAGTTTTTCCTTAATAGTCTGACGTACACAGATAAAACTAACAACCACACCACCAACTAATCTAATAGAAATTAAAATATAATTAAATGTAGATAAAGTAATTAAAATTATAAATACACGTAATAAACCATAACCCCCTAATTTCAACAATATACTATTTTATTCCCTTTTATAGCTTGTAGATAATTATTAATTATAGCTATTACTTATTAGCGTAATATTTATTGAACTTATTGGCTATTTCACTTCGTTTGAAAGAAGTTATTGTGTACAAAAAGCATTTTTTGATGATCGTTTCATGCTGTATGTTGTGTATAAATCTATGATTTCTGGCCATCTGTTCTGTGTAATCCATATTTTGTATAGAATTAATAAAATACTCTTTTGGTAGTAATTATTTTATTAATTGAGTATTTAATTTTCACCAGCTCACATTTCTTGAATTATTTGTTTTTTCTTATTTAAATTTAGGACACAAGAGCCAAAAAGAGACTTCACAGTTATGTATCATACATTTTTTCAATGACAGACGTGGAGTTGCAGAAATAATAAGTGTAAGTGTAACATTATTAAGCAATTTACAAACAAATGAAATCTTTAAAAAGGTATCTAGAAGTGAAATTACTTATGGCTTTTAAGGACCAAAATTATTTTTGTAAGTTGATTTATTATTATTTCAGTTTTAGCCTATTTGTATTATCCATTTCCTTACTAATTTCAAAAGAAAATCAGAAGTTCATTCGAATTCCAACCAAAAGTCAATTGGTTATTAATTTATCTACCTTTAGGAAGTACAGTATATGTACGCTGGAATCTTTGAAGTGAAGTGACAATAATTTAATTGGTCTTGGAACAGATTTGATTCTTGAATATTATATACTATAATTTGTTGTCTATTTACGTCTAGTAACCTATTAATGCTAATACTAATAATGTAAAGGAATAAAAGAATAGAACATAGCAATACACTTCTCATGTGATTCATTTCCTCCATTTCTCATATAGTTCACCTAAGAAAATATATTACAAATTATTGAAACTATTCAGAATAACCTTCCAACATAAAGGCAAAGTACGGTGAGTAAAGAAGTCATTCAGTACATAGGATCGTGAGTTTACTCCTAGATCATATATAAATCAGATTGATCAAGCTTATATTAAATTTAGACGCAACTGGAAAATAACGGACGCTATGCGTCGCTAGTGTCGAGAAATGAGCTTGCAATAACAAACACTAGATGGCAGAGTACCTGAACAGTACATAGAGTAATACGACTTGGGATGACTTTTTTTACGTCATGCCACCTCCAAATTTCTTTCTCATTGTAATGTGAGGTTATGTTACAATAAGACTTTGATGTGTCGCTAAATTGTAGTATACAGAAGCTTGTTTTATCCAAATTCATCAACACACATAGATGACATTTTGGTACATGGCTGATATAATGTTGTTTGCGTTCAATATATAATCTGTCATCATTTGATGTACGAAATCTAATTGTTTTTAATTTCAGTATACAATACCTCCCTAGCAACAATTATCACAAAATACTAAAAAGATCAGATTTGTCTGCGTTTGTTGAATGCACATCATGATGCTCACGAAAAGGCACTAATTTATTTTGTGTGAACAAGATTACAATTTTTGAATATGAAGGAAAAGCAGGTATCCCTCTTCTGAAATTTATCCGCAAGGGGAAGAATTACAACTCCCTCCCCCCAAACTTGTTTCCTCTTTTTCTAGGCCTATATGTTTTCATTTTACAGGTGTATTATTTGATGCGATATGGAAGCAGATAAATAATAACTGTACGTTTCTCGTCCACATTAAATTCAACGTGTTCATAACGTAGACCTGATGTATTGCTTCATGTAGGCTACACAGCTGGCAGTGCTCTTTTTACGAATAAGCGGTCGTACTAATCATTTTCTTTTCATCTGAACTATTGCTAGAATATGCGTTTGTGTTTTTATTTGCTCTGTATGTTGTTAAATAACTACTGAACATCGTCTTTGGTTAACAAATTGTTCTAGTATTCGTTTTATATCAGTCTTACGGTATTGAATTATGTCCATAACGTGGGCGAGATATTATCAGGCTGGAAAATTCGCTCTGAATGCATTTTTTTACACAATTTTCTAATTTTCAGCAGATTTACGATACCCTGTGCGGTTTCTCTGCCAATGCAGAGTTAATTGCAATATACGGTAATTCTGTTATTTTCCTGACACTTTTATATCCGTTCTCAAACGTAAGTTATATTATATAATACTGTAAACGAGACAATATTACAGGCTGCAAACTAGATTATTCTTGTTTTTGTATAATTATACGAACAAGTCTGAAATAAACAAGACTACCATTGGTTAGGTTAGGATAGGATTACTTATATATTGTAATCAGGCTATATGCACAAATTTTCCAATATACTACTATCATAACTAAATAGGTAATGTTAACATTAATTTTCATAAGTTTTTGTGGTACAAATTAAAATAATTCAATGTAAAGTATAACAAAACTCCGACAACATTATAATTATGAACGTCAAATTCTCTTATTTTATTTATTTTTCAGTGTTTAGTCCCTTATTTCCCATTGTTCTTTGGATTTATCATTAGTGAAATATCAATTAACGGATAAATTATGTTATACACTCAGTTGATAATATAAATAATATTTACGACAAATATATAAAAACAGAAGAGATAACGAATCATAATTTAGCCCACCGATAACTTTATAACATGGTCTAAAAATTCTAGGTAGATTGGCTTTGCGCGAGACTCTGCATTGTATTCTATTCAATACAAAGGCGTACTTTATCTTATCTCTCCGCTTCGCCCACGTGACAACTATAATTAGAACTCCCTCGTTCCGAACTTGCCTAGGTCATATAGGCCAATAATATTTATCCATGGTCATCAATTGTCGACAGTACATACCGTTGCTTACGGTTATCTCGTAAGCAAGAAATAATCGATTTAGACCGACCAGACCGGTTCAGAGTTCGTGTCTCGTGATGGTGTTGGTCATTATGCCATCTGTTGACGATTATTGAACTACATCAAGCCGGCCTCGACTGCAAACCCTAAAGCCTATATAAAAGACGTTGCTTACGAGATTACACAAGCTGGCGCATAGAGCTTGAAAAACGAGTCTGAAGTGGTTCCCTCGTAATGCCAATTCCGCCGCTCGGAGCGCTGTTCTGCCCTATATATTCATAGCAGAACACTTAAAAGACATTGACATTTGGGACATTTAAAGGACTCACCATTGCTTATTAAATGCTTCGTACAATATTTTATGGACAATAGACGTAATTTGCAAACTTCTACTCCTCAATTATATTACAATAAAAGGCTGTCAATCTTGATATTAAAACATATTACATATAAACTGAGGGACTGTCTGCTCTGTACTTCAGTTCATACACCAAACATTTCCGGAAATAAATTAACTTGACATCTTACATATACGCACTATAGCCTACCCTTTTCACCTAATATTATTAATATTGTTATTAAATAAGATATTGCAACTAATTAAGGTACTGCATTATCTTTAATTTCCTTGAATTCATAATTAAGCATTTGCAAGAAAGCGTAACTTTTCCCTCGCTTTAAAAAAAAAAAAAATACGAACGTCACAATAATTGAGAAGTATAATTATTACGCGATTTTTTCTTGCAGTGGTGAAAACATTTCTATAGGCCTACTGATTAATCTATTGAGCATAGTAATAGTAAACGCTGTAGTATTCTTTTCTGAAGCCAAGATTTTCGCAAGAACTGAAGTGCGACACATGTAAAGATGAGGAAATGTCCCTTTTTCTTTTGGGAAAACTTGTGAAGCACTACTGGACAATATTGCCAAAGATATTTCCAGTAAATACGAAGTGATTAGGAAACTTAATCAGAAGCCCCTAAATAGAAAAGTGCTGAAAGTGCAATAAACTGGGCCATTTCTTAATTACATATAGAACACTGGAACTGACTATCTACAAGAACCCTCGTGTTATAAATATTATGATTATTTCAGATTGTGATACAGTTATAAGCGTACATTCCTAAAAATTTAAAAGTAACAATGAGGATGCCCTATGTTATAGGAAAGTTTTAAACGTGTACATTTAACTTTTTTATGAATGATTTCCTGATCAAGATTTTCATTAACTATGTGCCAAACTTTTGAAGTGAAGAGTGCAGTAAGAAACTGTTGGACATCTGACCAGTATTTTAATCATGTGCTGGTTACAGTACATTAGATGTCTTCTTGAATATACCTGATGAGGTATGTATATGAAGTTTGTATCGTCAGTATTCAAGTAGCCTACTTATGTATGTAATTTTTATTATCTGTACAGAAAAAATTTAGCTTATGTGATAGTATGAAGTAATCTCTCACGAAATAACAAGGAAGAGAAAGGTGCTTAAATTTAAATATTGAAAACAGGATGATAAGAAGAAAATAATTTTTACTTCCTTTCAATTATTAATGAAACCTGGCCACTCACCATTCGCAGTTGATTTCTATGGTTACAGGTCTATTCTTCATATTCTGTAGCTTTCAAATAATTTCTAAAATAAATATTACGCCTACTTAGCTCTTGTAAAACGAAATTTTCACTTTCACTTTCAACGGAACACTCACTTATATTCAGTTCTTGTATCTTGCAGTAAATTATCCATTTGTGATCATCTTTCCAATATAACCTCCCATTGAAACGACCACTTAAAATCATGAGCTAGAATTTATTATTTTAAAAACATTTCCACGTACATATTGTTATAATTGTTATGAACCACAATACAAAAGACAACACTGTGAAATTGGATTAATTTACCAAGATCAACATCAATACCAGTAGTATAAAATCACATATAGGCCTAGGCTATATTATTTCATTACTTTATGGTCTTAATTAGAAGAATTAATTTTGAAGAATTTACAAATATGCTGAAATAATTTATGACATCTCTCATAGAAATGTAAAAATATGTATGTACATTTTGAAACAATGGGTATAGCACCACTTGAAAATGTTGAGCACTTTAACAGTAACTTGTAAATTGTTCCATCACGTTGTCTATAGTGTTCATTTAATGTAGCACTTTTAGAATGAACGTGGTTCACATACATAAGAAGAAATGACGATTGAATGAGTCGAAGACATACAGTTTTCTTTAATTTTTAGCAAATGATGAAGTTGAATATATACTGTTACTTCATATCCTAACATAAGTAGAGTTGCCACCATAGATGTAACACCTCCGTAACACCTGAAATGAATATAAAATAAATTAATGTATTGGTAATGATACAAGAATAAAAAGAAATTAGGCTAGACATAACCTCACAAAATTACAAACACATGCTAAAAAAAAAAAAAAACTTTACGTATCCGTATATAATAAAACTAGATATTCTAGATATAATTTGATTCACACGATAACCACCTCAGCCTATTTCGTAGCAGCCATTAGTTACCAGTTTGAGGTGCATTACCTAATCTCATACTAACCTTGTTAAGTTCTCTTACCCAATTCACTGATAATTACGTAACAATACACAGGTCTAAAATACAGACAAATACACATTAATTACCTAATAAGTACAGCATGAAGGTAATTCATTACTTTTGTCGGTATTTTCTAAAAGAGAAAGGGAAAACAGTAACAACATTATCTTCAATGTTTACATCACGTCGTTCACATTTTCATTAGGCCTATATCAGTAATGCTTGGTAAGTGAAACAATGCATGAAATTATTTTACATTTCGGGTCACATCATTCGAGAGTCGGAAAATGCAATTCGCCACTTTTAACATAGCATTGCTTGTTATATGAGAGAACTTTGACATTTACCTTAACCTATAAATATACGACCTGTTGGTACAGAGTTCTTCACATAGCAAAACACAGACAATTTTCAAATATAACTTAGCTGAACAAACTTCAAATAACACTGTAATATGCTTGGCATATTTGTAATATTCGTACTCAATGAGTATTGCACAATTAATCGAACTATTTTCACGATGCACAATGCTTTGTAATGGTAATATTCATCATTTCATAGGGCAGAGAGGCGAACCTAGCGGCAGAAATTGTCATGACTCACAGAGACCTACTCTCGATCGTGCTATGCGCCAGCTTGTATAATCACGTAAGCAACGATAAAAGAGCTATCTGTTAGTATATATGATCTAGGGTTTACTACATGTAGTGATATCTGGTAACAGTTGGCAACACTGACAAGACGGAAATATTTGCTGTTTGGGAACTGAACTTACGTGATCCTCACTATAGAAAGAGAAAGATCTTCTCTTTCTAACTCGTTGGGGTTGTAAGATTGAAAAACTGCGCATCCTGCGCATGCGCGGCCCTCTCATGCACTGCCAGTAGAGATGAGCTTAAACCAAGATTATTGAGCTTAAACGATATTTTCAAATATCTGTGACAACTGTGACTGTGACAATTAAATATCTGTGACTTTTACCTGTGATTTTGTCACACCGATATTTATATCTGTAAGTAAGCACAATATGCATGAATTACACCGATATTTTGTCACAGCGATAAAAATTAACAGGAAATATTGAATGTGAATACGATTTCTCTATACACGCCACAAATCAGTGATTTATATGGGAAAACCCAACAAATAAATTATGTACATGTACCATTAACAAATAAATACATACCTAACTGAACAGTAACATGTCGAAAATTAACCTTATGTACCAAGATGTTATATTGTTGATATTGAATCAGATGATAATTATTAAATGTAGTTGGGTATGGAGAAATTGAGGTTATGCGATTATTCTAATCGTTTTAAAAATTGATCCTTTTTATTATATATGGGTAATATAATGCATAAATTATTTTAAGCCGTATAATATTGAGTCGTAGAATAAAAATTAACGAAACATAAGGATTCGGGAAAACACTGGAAAATAATTACAAAACAAAACAGTTGTTCAGACAGAATTTTACACAAAATAAAGTACTGGTAACCAATGGTGTTCTTATTTAAATCGTGTAATCACTGCATCATTTACAGTAAGATGGTGAAACTAGCGCTGAAGTAGTTTCGGCGATTTCGGACGTGAAAATCGTTGCATTTATAAGGAATTTTTTTTGTGGACAGTAGTTGATCGGGTTAAACTAGCGCTGAGATAGTTTCGGTGATTTCGGAAGTGAAAATCGTTGAATTTGATTTCTTGTGGAGATGCAGTTGATCGTATATGCAAGGCATAACAAAGCCTAAACTAACCAAACCTAACCTGTCACAGATTCGTATATGCAAGGTGTATACACGGAGTAGGAAGAGAAGTACCTGAACGCTAGTTTAGTCGTTGATCGTATATGTCTAGGCATAATAAAAGCTTAAACTAACCAAACCTGACCTGTCACAGATTCGTGTATGCAAGGGGTATAAGGGGAATAAGAAGAAAACTACCTTAAGGTTAGTTTAGCCAAATAAATTGCCCACCATATTAGCCACTTTTGTTTCGTTCGGTTTTAATACCGGTACTATAGGCACTGTTCTCGGCTTGCGAGAAATGCTTCGAAAATTAGGAAGAGCATAACGTTCAGTGACACAGAGTGAATTAACATGATTTACGTTTGATACCCCTTATTTTCAAATGTAATTAATTATCCCGTTTATGTGTAAGTGTAGGCCACTGGCCTATTTTAAGTGTGCAAGGGCAATGAGAATGATTTGATGGACCAGCGTCTGCTAGATGTCAGATCTTTTTGGAATTTATAAAATTGCCAATTTTTGCTAACTACCCCATAATGTTATATTTAAAAATTGAAAATTACTTGCAAGTTGATGATTTTAACAATATCTAGACAATATCACTAAATATCAAGTTTATAACATTCATTAGGCCTATCAATTGGGGTGAAATAACTCCATATGAGTACCAATGTTAGGAAGCACTGCGCTATTTCCTAAGAGTTAATAACCATAAACAACATAATGAACATATTACAAATAATTTTATTTTAAGTTTAATTATTTTAATTAATACTAAGATGCACTGTTCGTGTTAGAGCTATACATTAAAACTGGATCATACATAAATGACAGAAGTACAGGTAAAGTTATTAAAATAATGTTGTAGGCTCATTTAACTATTCTGTTTGTAATTAAAAGTATAACTGAAAAAAATATTGTTCCTACGTAAAAATTGAGTGGAAAATACATGTAAGTTAATATAAATTCACAGTTATATGAAAATGTAAAGATCTCGTGGAATACATAAAACATTTATAAAACATATATACAGACTATGAAAACAAAATGTCAGACTCATGATTATATCATTATAATGCCGCTAATAACTTTGCAGCAAAGCGTCACTTTGCAAAAAAATAACATTGAACAAAATATCACGAAAAAATAATCATATCACCGCCCGATTGCTGTTATTGTATCATGAGCATGCGCAAACCCACGAAGTAGAGGAGAAAATATCAGTCGCAGAGTACTGAATCAACACCGCCTACTGAATACGGAGCAGATTTCGATAGCGATATTTTGTCACAGATATTTCATGTCATCAGTCACAGGTTTATCTGTGACAAAATATCGGTTTGTGAAATATCGGCCATCTCTAACTGCCAGTGATATTCTTACCGGTATTTACTTTATGCGAGTAAACGGAAGCTTCTTATTCGAATATTTACATGTGAATATACAAATTGGATTGGTTTACATTTGTTTAGCTTGCTTTGTCTTTCGGAACTCCATATGTTCAACGTAAATATTGCGTACCTACCTCTAAAGACAATTAAACGGAAGCTTATTATTCGAATATTTACGTATGAATATACAAATGTGCCACGTAAATATTGCGGATCCTTACCGGGATTCACTTTGTGCGAGAAAACGGAATTTTGCCATTCGAATTCTGTTTATGTACTTTTTGTATCTTTACATGCGAATATACAAATTAATGGGCCACGTAAATGTTGCGTACCTGCCTGTAAAGGCAATTATTTAACTGGTTCGAAAGTGAGTTCCCTAAGGATGAAGATTTACGCCGGAAATACATCAGGGTGATGCATCGAGATAATTTTGTCAGTCAATGTATTTTTATTCCCTAAGGATGAAGATTTACACTGGAAATATATCAGGGAGATGCATCGGGATAATTTTAGTCTCAAATGTGAGGTAAGTATTTAGTAGAATTTGAATAAGAGGTTATGTAACATCATCTGATACGTAGCCTATGTTGTAAAACTTAACTTGAGAAACAAAAACTAATGAGTATTAATTTGTTTCGCAGGTATGCGAGTTACATTTTTGAAACCCAGAATATTGAAAGAGAAGCATCAGTGTGTGATTCGAAGACTGGGAGATATGAACAACAAATGTAACGTCCCCGTCTTAAGAAAGGTAAGTTGCAATTTGTAAAGGAAAATTAGTTAGGCTACATAAGCTGTAATAGCTTCCTATACACTAGTGTAATTTGTTAATACAGTACTGCGACTTGTTCACATCCTGAAAGACTCAGAATTATTATTTTGCTCCAGGTTTGAGGTTATGACCCCAGCACCAATAAGACACATTGTTTTCTTTTATTGTTTATTTTGCTTCCATTCTATAAAATATAATTAAATAAGAATTGCATAAAATCTTCACCATTATCTGAAATAGTTTTCATATGTAAAATTTACTTCAGATACGTGCCTTCAAAACTTCCTGACTGTCCTTCATATCTTTGTGAAGCATCATCATCATCCACGGAGAATCCTATTGATCGTAGGGAACGTCTACAATACAATCGCCTTAAAGGTTCAATGGAGGAGAGTTTATCTGTGTATAATAAACAAATGGAAATATTATTTAATTCTTTAGATGAACTTACTTCTAAATCGAAATTGGACAGTGATTGGGTACTAATGACGAAAGGGTTAAATCCACCTATAGGTTGCCATGTGTCATGGCGGACGAGCGCAAGGCTACTACGTCATTCAAAATTACGCACGTATGCATTGCAGCCAACACTACACTATTTAGCGATGAGAGAAAGCCTGCAATCATGTATTTGAAAAGCCAATAAGTTGTAACTATGAAATCGTGGACGTAGTTTATAGACACAACACCAGAGTCGCATTGATACGATGCCTCCAGCACAGTAAACCAGTGCGGTACAGCAAGTGTTGATCTAACACATTAATACCCGGGATCGATTCCAGTCTAGAAGTAATTCTTTGGGAAATGTATGAGAGAATTGCAAATTATCGTAAAATTAGGAACTTATACATCCCAGGACAGGACAGGGAAAGGACTGACAAGACGGGGACTGGACTGAGAGCACATAGAGTGCACTGAGAAGATAAAGAGTAGACTGAGAGGAGATAGAGTGGACTGAAAACATAAAGAGTGGAATGAGAGTACATACAGTGTACTGAGACGACATAGAGTGGACTGAGAAGATATAGAGTAGACTGAGAGGAGATAGAGTGGACTGAGTGGACAGAGACGACAAAGAGTGGACTGAGAGGACATAGTGTGGACTGTCAGTACATAGAGTGGACTGACAGGACATAGAGTGGACTGAGAAGATATAGAGTAGACTGAGAGGACATAGAGTGCACTGAGAGTACATAGAGTGGACTGAGAGGACATAGAGTGGACTGAGAAGATATATAGAGTAGACTGAGAGGACCTAGAGTGGACTGAGAGGACATAGAGTGGACTGAGAGGCCATAGACTGGACTAAGAGTACATAGAGTGGACTGAGAAGATATAGAGTAGACTGAGAGGAGATAGAGTGGACTGAGAGGACAGAAAATGGACTGAGATGACACAGAGTGTACTGAGAGGACATAGAGTGGACTGAGAGAACATAGAGTGGACTGAGAGGACAAAGTGGACTGACAGGACACAGGGTACTCAGAGGACATAGAGTGGACTGGGAAGAGATAGAGTGGACTGAGAGGACACAGAGAGTACTGAGAGGACACAGAGTGGACTGAGAGAACATAAAGTGGACTGAGAAGATATAGAGTGCACTGAGAGAACATAGAGTGGACTGAGAGGACATAAAGTGGACTGAGAGGACATATCGTGGACTGAGAGTATGTAGAGTGGACTGAGAGGACATAGAGTGGACTAAGAGGAGAGACGGTGGACTGAGAGGATACAGAATGTACTGAGAGGACATTGAGTGGACTGAGAGGAGATAGAGTGGACTGAGAAAGCATAGAGTGGACGGAGAGTTCACAGAGTGGACTGAGAGAATAGGAAGTGGACTGAGAGGACATACAGTGGCCTGAGAGGACAAAAAGTGGACTGAGAGTACACAGAGTGTACTGTGAGGAGATAGAGTGGACTGAGAAGATATAGATTGGACTGAGAGGACATAAAGTGGACTGAAAAGATATAGAGTGGACTGAGAGAACATAGAGTGGACTGAGAGGATGTAGAGTGGACTGAAAGGACATAGGGTGAACTCAGAGGACAGAAGGTGGACTGAGAGAATACAGAGTGTACTGAGAGGACATTGAGTGGACTGAGAGGATATAGAGTGGGCTGAGAGGACAAAGTGGACTCAGAGGACACAGAGTGTACTGAGAGAACGTAGGATGGACTGAGAGAAGATAGAGTGGACTGAGAGGAAAGAAAGTGGACTAAGAGGACACAGAGTGTACCGAGAGGACATAGAGTGGACTGAGAGAACATAGAGTGGACTGAGAGGACAGAAAGTGGACTGAGAGGACACAGAGATTACTGAGAGGACATAGAGTGGACTGAGAGAACATAAAGTGGACTGAGAAGATATAGAGTAGACTGAGAGGAGATAGAGTGGACTGAGAGGAGATAGAGTGGACTGAGAGGACAGAAAGTGGACTGAGAGGACACATAGAGTACTGAGGGAACATAGAGTGGAGCGAGAAAATATAGTGTGCACTGAGAGGACATAAAGTGGACTGAGAAGATATAGAGTGGACTGAGAGAACATAGAGTGGACTGAGAGGACATAAAGTGGACTGAGAGGACATATAGTGGACTGAGAGGAGATAGAGTGGACTGAGAGGAGATAGAGTGGACTGAGAGGACAGAAACTGGACTGAGAAGACACAGAGTACTGAGGGAACATAGAGTGGACTGAGAAAATATAGTGTGGACTGAGAGGACATAAAGTGGACTGAGAGGACATATAGTGGACTGAGAGGAGATAGAGTGGACTGAGAGGAGATAGAGTGGACTGAGAGGACAGAAAGTGGACTGAGAGGACACAGAGAGTACTGAGGGAACATAGAGTGGAGCGAGAAAATATAGTGTGGACTGAGAGGACATAAAGTGGACTCAGATGACACAGAGTGTACTGAGAGGACATAGAGTGGACTGAGAGAACATAGAGTGTACTGAGAGGACACAGAGGGTACTCAGAGGATATAGAGTGGACTGTGAAGAGATAGAGTGGACTGAAAGGACAACAAGTTGACTGAGAGGACTCAGAGTGTACTGAGAGGCGATACAGTGGACTGAGAGGTGATAGAGTGGACTGAGAGGAAAGAAAGTGGACTAAGAGCACATAGAGTGGACTGATAGAACATTGAGTGGACTGAGAGGACACAAAGTAGACTCAGAGGACACAGAGAGTACTGAGAGGACAGAGAGTGGACAGAGAAGATATAGAGTGAACTGAGAGGACATAAAGTGGACTGAGAAGATATAGAGTGGACAGAGAGAACTTAGAGTGGACTGTGAGGATGTGGAGTGGACTGATAGGACTGAAGGTGGACTGAGAGGCTACAGAGTGTACTGAGAGGGGATAGAGTAGACTGAGAGGGCACAGAGTGTACTGAGAGGACGTAGAATGGACTGAGAGGAGATAGAGTGGACTGAGAGGACAGAAAGTGGACTGAGAGGACATAGAATGTACTGAGAGGACATGGAGTGGACTGAGAGGACATAGAGTGGACTGAGAGGACAGAAAGTGGTCTGAGAGATCACAGAGTACTGAGAGGACATAGAATGTACAGAGAGGAGATACAGTGGACTGAGAGGAGATAGAGTGGACAGAGAGGACAGAACGTGGACTGAGAGGACACAGAGTGTACTGAGAGGACATAGAGTGGACTGAGAGGACATAGAGTGGACTGAGAGAATAGAAAGTGGTCTGAGAGGACATACAGTGGACAGAGAGGGCAAAAAGTGGACTGAGAGGACACAGAGTGTACTGAGAGAAGATAGAGTGGACTGAGAGGAGATAGTGTGGACTGAGAGGACATAAAGTGGGCTGAGAGGACACAGAGTGTGCTGAGAGGACATAAAGTGGACTGAGAGGTCACAGAGCGGACTGAGAGAATAGAATGTGGACTGAGAGGATATACAGTGGACTGAGGACAAAAAGTGGACTGAGAGGACACAGAGTGTACTGAGAGGACATAGAGTGGACTGAGAATATTTAGAGTGGACCGAGAGGACATAAAGTGGACTGAGAAGATATAGAGTGGACTGAGAGAACATAGAGTTGACTGAGAGAATAGAAATTGGACTGAGAGGACATAGAGTGGACTCAGAGGACAGAAAGTGTACTGAGAGGACACAGAGTACTGAGAGTACATAGAGTGGACTGAGAAGGTATAGAGTGGACTGAGAGGACATATAGTGGACTGAGAAGATATAGAGTGGACTGAGAGAACATAGAGTGGACTGAGAGGATGTAGAGTGGACTGAGAGGACATAGAGTGGACTGAGAGGAGAGAAGGTGGACTGAGAGGATACAGAATATACTGAGAGGACATTGAGTGGACTGAGAGGAGATGGAGTGGACTGAGAGGACAGAAAGTGGACTGAGAAGATATAGAGTGGACTGAGAAAGCATAGAGTGGACTGAGAGGTCACAGAGTTGACTAAGACAATAGGAAGTGGACTGAGAGAACACAGAGTGTACTGAGAGGACATAGAGTGGACTGAGAGAACATAGTGTGGAGAGAGAAAATATAGTGTGGACACAGAGGACATAAAGTGGACTGAGAAGATATAGAGTGGACTGAGAGAACATAGAGTGGACTGAGAGGACATAAAGTGGACTGAGAGGACATATAGTGGACTGAGAGGAGATAGAGAGGACTGAGAGGAGATAGAGTGGACTGAGAGGACAGAAACTGGACTGAGAAGACACAGAGTACTGAGGGAACATAGAGTGGACTGAGAAAATATAGTGTGGACTGAGAGGACATAAAGTGGACTGAGAGGACATATAGTGGACTGAGAGGAGATAGAGTGGACTGAGAGGAGATAGAGTGGACTGAGAGGACAGAAAGTGGACTGAGAGGACACAGAGAGTACTGAGGGAACATAGAGTGGAGCGAGAAAATATAGTGTGGACTGAGAGGACATAAAGTGGACTCAGATGACACAGAGTGTACTGAGAGGACATAGAGTGGACTGAGAGAACATAGAGTGTACTGAGAGGACACAGAGGGTACTCAGAGGATATAGAGTGGACTGGGAAGAGATAGAGTGGACTGAAAGGACAACAAGTTGACAGAGAGGACTCAGAGTGTACTGAGAGGCGATACAGTGGACTGAGAGGTGATAGAGTGGACTGAGAGGAAAGAAAGTGGACTAAGAGCACATAGAGTGGACTGATAGAACATTGAGTGGACTGAGAGGACACAAAGTAGACTCAGAGGACACAGAGAGTACTGAGAGGACAGAGAGTGGACAGAGAAGATATAGAGTGAACTGAGAGGACATAAAGTGGACTGAGAAGATATAGAGTGGACAGAGAGAACTTAGAGTGGACTGTGAGGATGTGGAGTGGACTGATAGGACTGAAGGTGGACTGAGAGGCTACAGAGTGTACTGAGAGGGGATAGAGTAGACTGAGAGGGCACAGAGTGTACTGAGAGGACGTAGAATGGACTGAGAGGAGATAGAGTGGACTGAGAGGACAGAAAGTGGACTGAGAGGACATAGAATGTACTGAGAGGACATAGAGTGGACTGAGAGGACATAGAGTGGACTGAGAGGACAGAAAGTGGTCTGAGAGATCACAGAGTACTGAGAGGACATAGAATGTACAGAGAGGAGATACAGTGGACTGAGAGGAGATAGAGTGGACAGAGAGGACAGAACGTGGACTGAGAGGACACAGAGTGTACTGAGAGGACATAGAGTGGACTGAGAGGACATAGAGTGGACTGAGAGAATAGAAAGTGGTCTGAGAGGACATACAGTGGACAGAGAGGGCAAAAAGTGGACTGAGAGGACACAGAGTGTACTGAGAGAAGATAGAGTGGACTGAGAGGAGATAGTGTGGACTGAGAGGACATAAAGTGGGCTGAGAGGACACAGAGTGTGCTGAGAGGACATAAAGTGGACTGAGAGGTCACAGAGCGGACTGAGAGAATAGAATGTGGACTGAGAGGATATACAGTGGACTGAGGACAAAAAGTGGACTGAGAGGACACAGAGTGTACTGAGAGGACATAGAGTGGACTGAGATATTTAGAGTGGACCGAGAGGACATAAAGTGGACTGAGAAGATATAGAGTGGACTGAGAGAACATAGAGTTGACTGAGAGAATAGAAATTGGACTGAGAGGACATAGAGTGGACTCAGAGGACAGAAAGTGTACTGAGAGGACACAGAGTACTGAGAGTACATAGAGTGGACTGAGAAGGTATAGAGTGGACTGAGAGGACATATAGTGGACTGAGAAGATATAGAGTGGACTGA
Organism: Periplaneta americana; assembly: GCF_040183065.1. Taxonomy (NCBI): domain Eukaryota; kingdom Metazoa; phylum Arthropoda; class Insecta; order Blattodea; family Blattidae; genus Periplaneta; species Periplaneta americana. The sequence continues at coordinate 86,875,882 of NC_091130.1, read as the reverse complement.
GAGAACATAGAGTGGACTGAGAGGATGTAGAGTGGACTGAGAGGACATAGAGTGGACTGAGAGGAGAGAAGGTGGACTGAGAGGATACAGAATATACTGAGAGGACATTGAGTGGACTGAGAGGACAGAAAGTGGACTGAGAAGATATAGAGTGGACTGAGAAAGCATAGAGTGGACTGAGAGGTCACAGAGTTGACTAAGACAATAGGAAGTGGACTGAGAGAACACAGAGTGTACTGAGAGGACATAGAGTGGACTGAGAGAACATAGTGTGGAGAGAGAAAATATAGTGTGGACACAGAGGACATAAAGTGGACTGAGAAGATATAGAGTGGACTGAGAGAACATAGAGTGGACTGAGAGGACATAAAGTGGACTGAGAGGACATATAGTGGACTGAGAGGAGATAGAGAGGACTGAGAGGAGATAGAGTGGACTGAGAGGACAGAAACTGGACTGAGAAGACACAGAGTACTGAGGGAACATAGAGTGGACTGAGAAAATAGAGTGTGGACTGAGAGGACATAAAGTGGACTGAGAGGACATATAGTGGACTGAGAGGAGATAGAGTGGACAGAGAGGAGATAGAGTGGACTGAGAGGACAGAAAGTAGACTGAGAGGACACAGAGTACTGAGGGAACATAGAGAGGAGCGAGAAAATATAGTGTGGACTGAGAGGACAAAGTGGACTGAGAAGATATAGAGTGGACTGAGAGAACATAGAGTGGACTGAGAGGATGTAGAGTGGACTGAGAGGACAGAAGGTGGACTGAGATGCTACAGAGTACTGAGAGTACATAGAGTGGACTGAGAGGAGATACAGTGGACTGAGAGGAGATAGAGTGGACTGAGAGGACACAGAGTGTACTGAGGACGTAGAGTAGACTGAGAGGAGATAGAGTGGACTGAGAGGACAGAAAATGGACTGAGATGACAGAGTGTATTGAGAGGACATAGAGTGGACAGAGAGAACATAGAGTGGACTGAGAGGACAAAGTGGACTGAGAAGACACAGAGGGTACTCAGAGGACATAGAGTGGACTGGGAAGAGATAGAGTGGACTGAAAGGGCAGCAAGTTGACTGAGAGGACTCAGAGTGTACTGAGAGGCGACACAGTGGACTGAGAGGTGATAGAGTGGACTGAGGGGAAAGAAAGTGGACTAAGAGGACATAGAGTGGACTGATAGAACATAGAGTGGACTGAGAGGACACAAAGTAGACTGAGAGGACACAGAGAGTACTGAGAGGACATAGAGTGGACTGAGAAGATATAGAGTGAACTGAGAGGACATAAAGTGGACTGAGAAGATATAGAGTGGACAGGGAGAACTTAGAGTGGACTGTGAAGATGTAGAGTGGACTGATAGGACTGAAGGTGGACTGAGAGGCTACAGAGTGTACTGAGAGGGGATAGAGTGGACCGAGAGGACACAGAGTGTACTGAGAGGACGTACAATGGACTGAGAGGAGATAGAGTGGACTGTGAGGACAGAAAGTGGACTGAGGACACAATGTACTGAGAGGACATAGAGTGGACTGAGAGAACATAGAGTGGACAGAGAGGACAGAAAGTGGGCTGAGAGAACACAGAGAGTATTGAGAAGACATAGAGTGTACAGAGAGGAGATACAGTGGACTGAGAGAGATAGAGTGGACAGAGAGGACAGAACGTGGACTGAGAGGACACAGAGTGTACTGAGAGGACATAGGGTGGACTGAGAGAACATAGAGTGGACTGAGAGAATAGAAAGTGGACTGAGAGGACATACAGTGGACTGAGAGGGCAAAAAGTGGACTGAGAGGACACAGAGTGTACTGAGAGGACGTATAATGGACTGAGGTGATAGAGTGAACTGAGAGGACAGAAAGTGGACAGAGAGGACACAGAGTGTACCGAGAGGACATAGACTGGACTGAGAGAACATAAAGTGGACAGAGAGAACATAAAGTGGACTGAGAGGACAGAAAGTGGACTGAGAGGACACAGATTGGACTGAGAGGACAGAAATGGACGGAGAGGACACAGTGTGTACTGAGAGGACATAGAGTGGACTGAGAGAACATAGAGTGGAGTGAGAGGACAGAAAGTGGACTGAGAGGACACAGAGAGTACTGAGAGGACATAGAGTGGACTGAGAGAACGTAAAGTGGACTGAGAAGATATAGAGTGGACTGAGAGAACATAGAGTGGACTGAGGGGACATAAAGTGGACTGAGAGGACATATAGTGGACTGAGAGGAGATAGAGTGGACTGAGAGGACAGAAACTGGACTGAGAAGACACAGAGTTCTGAGGGAACATAGAGTGGACTGAGAAAATATAGTGTGGACTGAGAGGACATAAAGTGGACTGAGAAGATATAGAGTGGACTGAGAGAACATAGAGTGGACTGAGAGGATGTTGAGTGTACTGAGAGGACAGAAGGTGGACTGAGAGGCTACAGAGTGTACCGAGAGGACATAGAGTGGACTGCGAGGAGATACAGTGGACTGAGAGGAGATAGAGTGGACTGAGAGGACGTAGAATAGACTGAGAGGAGATAGAGTGGACTGAGAGGACAGAAAATGGACTCAGATGACACAGAGTGTACTGAGAGGACATAGAGTGGACTGAGAGAACATAGAGTGTACTGAGAGGACACAGAGGGTACTCAGAGGACATAGAGTGGACTGGGAATAGATAGAGTGGACTGAAAGGACAGCAAGTTGACTGAGAGGACTCAGAGTGTACTGAGAGGCGATACAGTGGACTGAGAGTTGATAGAGTGGACTGAGAGGAAAGAAAGTGGACTAAGAGCACATAGAGTGGACTGATAGAACATTGAGTGGACTGAGAGGACACAAAGTAGACTGAGAGGACACAGAGAGTACTGAGAGGACAGAGAGTGGACAGAGAAGATATAGAGTGAACTGAGAGGACATAAAGTGGACTGAGAAGATATAGAGTGGACAGAGAGAACTTAGTGTGGACTGTGAGGATGTGGAGTGGACTGATAGGACTGAAGGTGGACTGAGAGGCTACAGAGTGTACTGAGAGGGGATAGAGTAGACTGAGAGGACACAGAGTATACTGAGAGGACGTAGAATGGACTGAGAGGAGATAGAGTGGACTGAGAGGACAGAAAGTGGACTGAGAGGACATAGAATGTACTGAGAGGACATAGAGTGGACTGAGAGGACAGAAAGTGGTCTGAGAGATCACAGAGTACTGAGAGGACATAGAATGTACAGAGAGGAGATACAGTGGACTGAGAGGAGATAGAGTGGACAGAGAGGACAGAACGTGGACTGAGAGGACACAGAGTGTACTGAGAGGACATAGAGTGGACTGAGAGGACATAGAGTGGACTGAGAGAATAGAAAGTGGACCGAGAGGACACACAGTGGACAGAGAGGGCAAAAAGTGGACTGAGAGGACACAGAGTGTACTGAGAGAAGATAGAGTGGACTGAGAGGAGATAGTGTGGACTGAGAGGACATAAAGTGGGCTGAGAGGACACAGAGTGTGCTGAGAGGACATAGAGTGGACTGAGAGGTCACAGAGTGGACTGAGAGGTCACAGAGCGGACTGAGAGAATAGAATGTGGACCGAGAGGATATATAGTGGACTGAGGACAAAAAGTGGACTGAGAGGACACAGAGTGTACTGAGAGGACATAGAGTGGACTGAGAATATTTAGAGTGGACCGAGAGGACATAAAGTGGACTGAGAATATATAGAGTGGACTGAGAAGATATAGAGTGGACTGAGAGAACATAGAGTTGACTGAGAGAATAGAAATTGGACTGAGAGGACATAGAGTGGACTCAGAGGACAGAAAGTGGACTGAGAGGACACAGAGTACTGAGAGTACATAGAGTGGACTGAGAAGGTATAGAGTGGACCGAGAGGACATATAGTGGACTGAGAAGATATAGAGTGGACTGAGAGAACATAGAGTGGACCGAGAGGATGTAGAGTGGACTGAGAGGACATAGAGTGGACTGAGAGGAGAGAAGGTGGACTGAGAGGATACAGAATATACTGAGAGGACATTGAGTGGACTGAGAGGAGATAGAGTGGACTGAGAAGATATAGAGTGGACTGAGAAAGCATAGAGTGGACTGAGAGGTCACAGAGTTGACTAAGACAATAGGAAGTGGACTGAGAGAACACAGTGTACTGAGAGGACATAGAGTGGACTGAGAGAACATAGAGTGGAGCGAGAAAATATAGTGTGGACTGAGAAGATATAGAGTGGACTGATAGAACATAGAGTGGACTGAGAGGACATAAAGTGGACTGAGAGGACATATAGTGGACTGAGAGGAGATAGAGTGGACTGAGAGAACAGAAACTGGACTGAGAAGACACAGAGTTCTGAGGGAACATAGAGTGGACTGAGAAAATATAGTGTGGACTGAGATGACAATGAGAAGACTGAGAAAACATAGAGTGGATTGAGAGAACATAGAGTGGACTGAGATGACAATGAGAAGACTGAGAAGACACAGAGTGGACTGGGAAAGCATAGAGAGGACTGAGATTACACATAGTGGACTGAGAAAACAGGGAGAGGACTGAGAGGACATAGAGTGGACTGAGATGACAATGAGAAGACTGAGAAGACATAGAGTGGACTGAGAGAACAAAGAGTGAACTGAGGGGACATAGAGTTTACTGAGAGGACATGGAGTGGACTGAGATGACATAGAGTGGACGGAGGTGATATAGAGTGGACCGATATGACATAGAGCAGACTGAGAAAACATACAGTGGACTGAGATGACATAGAGTGGACTGAGAAGACAGGGAGTGGACTGATAGGACATAGAGTGGACTGAGAGGACTTAGATTGGACTGAGAACATATAGAGTGCACTGAGAAGAGAGGGAGTGGACTGAGATGACATAGAGTGGACTGAGAAGACAGGGAGTGGACTGAGAGGACATAGAATGGACTGAGAGAACAAAAAGTGGACTGAGGGGACAGTGAGAGGACTGAGAAAACATAGGGAACTCTGGGACAAAAAGAGAATTGTAAGGGCAGAAATTGGAGTGAGAGGACACAGAAGAATATGACAGAGTAGACAGAGAGAATAGAAATATAGGTTGAGCTCGAGAAAATTATTCCCCTCAGTGAGACTTGTAATCTTACATGTGATTAATACGGGAAGTAATAAATTGCTATAAAAAATCAAAAGCAGAAATCTAGACATACGGTAAGTCTCTTGCTGTGAAACTTACGGGCCACTGTTTGAACTCAGTGAAGGCATTCTGTCTTGAGTTCGATCCTAGTAAACTTATAACATATCGTTATGGATATGAAGGAACTGTAAAAAATGGTAGTCTTGTAAACATAATGTCCCATGTCAACGTATTAACAGGCCATAGTTAGAATCTTGTCAGGACATTATTTCGCGAGTTCGATCCTTGTAAACTTATGAATGACAGGTAGAGGTGTGAAATGCTAAAAAAGAATTGCAGAATTAGTAAATATAAACGCCCTTACTGGAATAGTAACAGGTTGTACTCTGAAGTAAGTCAGAGAATTATTATCTTAATTCGAGCCTAGTGTAAACATATGACATTAGTATGTGTATGAAGGCGTTGGTACTCTAAAGAATGCAGAATTTGTAAAGTCCCTGTCCTAAATAGTAATCGACAATTGATTTAAGGCTGAAGGGCTTTAACTCCTAAGTTCGAGCATTGTGAACTTATGAGTTATAAGTGTGTGTATGAAGGGAAAGGCAAAAAAATTGGAAGATTATTATACTTCACGACATCTTACTGAAATATCCGTAGTATCACACCTGGAAGGGCATTATTTTCTAGAGTGGAATAATGTAATCCAATGAGAACAGTTGACACAGATGGTAAGGATAGGCCTAGTATGAGGGAAAGTGATCCGCAGGGAAAGTGAGACATTAATCATGAAACAAGTAAATAAATCATACCAATATTGTTGTACACATAGAATGTAATACATATTGAACAATCCTAACACATTCTGGTATAAACAATAATAAACTACAGATGTTAGTAAACAGTATATGAAGAAACAAATAATGTTAAACCAGTACTGGTACCTAACTGCATGACAATGTTTTAGTAATGATGAATGCAATGACGGTAAAACATAAAAAACGCGTGCAAATGCAATTATTTTACAACACCAATATAAACATTAAAAATAAGAAAATAGCATAAACTGTAAAGGAGGGTATTTCCATATAATTGCCTAACGTAGGAACAAACCTATCTTTTTCTTTCGGTTTCCTTACAGTTTATATTTGGCATGACATGGGCTTCGATGTCTAAATCAATGATTTCTTATAATACCCTTGCCTATACGATAAATGAAAGCCTAGTGCATCAGTACTGTACCTATGTTGAACCATAGTATAACACCTGCACGTGGGCAATTGAAGGTGCTTCCCCTTCTCCACTGCGTCTCTTATATGAGGAGGCTGCAGTAAGTCAACATATTGCATACTGTTGAGCCTGACGTAATTGAAAGTTCTGCGTGGCTGTGCAGTGTCGTGCCTCAACAACGTCGAAGTTATGTTTGGGTGATTAGTCAATGATCACTACACTCATACTTTACAGTCTACGTATCACGTTCATCATTTAATTTTACACGAACTCAACATGCCGTATTATATTTATTGAACATTATGATTTTTTTAAATATTGAGTTTCAAATATGAGCAGTCCCTACTTTTTACGGCACACTGCTTTCAAAATATATCACTTATCAGTCAGATATTTCTGTATGTAGCTCAGGTGGTAGAGCAGCTGACTACGGACTGGAAAGTCCGGGATTCGATCCCAGGTGGTGACAAAATTTTTTCTCGTTGCCAAACTTTCAGAACGGCCCCGAGGTTCACTCAGGCTCCTATAAAATTGAGTACCGGGTCTTTCCCCGGGGTAAAAGATGGTCAGAGCGTGGTGCCGACCACACCATCTCATTCTAGTGCCGAGGTCATGGAAAGCATGTGGCTCTACCTCCATGCCCCCCAAGTGCCTTCATGGCATGTTACGGGCATACCTTTACCTTTTTACTGTACATAACTCTCCCCTCGCTTAGAAAGGAATGGTTTTGTATTGTGGCCTGCGGTACTGATACTGCAACATATTTGTGTGCACTTGTAAAGTATCTCGTATAGGGCCACGTTTAGTAGCGAGCTGGACTCCGTAGTCCTGATTATGACGTAATCGCGATAAGCGAGCTATATTAACATCTACAAAAGCTGGTACTAGCGTACGAAAAACATTTGCTCTATATACATAAGCAGCACAAGTTATATTATAATTTCGATAAGGAGAACAAGATTTCACTGTATGGATGTAGTAGCAAGTTTTTATTTATGATAATAAGCTCATTCCCAAGTGTTGTATACTGCACTCATTCCTTACGACGTTCTTGAACGTTGAGGATATGTAAATTACAAATATAGACATAGACTATCCAAGTTGAGTATTGTGTGAATTAGCAGTTAAATGCCATTTATTACATTCTTAAAAATTATATATTATATGGATCATAAGAGGAAACAAAGAGGAAAGCAGAAAATAGGAAAGACTGTAGAATAATGGGTGTGCTTTGAAAGACCTACCCTTGGACAGAACGCTATGAATGAATATTTTATATATATATAGCGCTGGGCATCTATGCCCAAGGTTGCGGGTTCGATCCCGGGCCAGGTCGATGGCATTTAAGTATGCTTAAGTGCGACAGGTTCATGTCAGTAGATTTACTGGCATTGTATTGTATGGGGCAGAAACATGGACATTACGACGAAGTGGACAGAACCGACTATGAATATTTGAAATGTGGATGTGGAGAAGAAAGGGACGTGTGAAATGGACAGACAGAATAAGAAACGAAACTGTGTTGGAAACAGTGGGTAAGAAAGAATGATGCCGAAACTTATCAGAGAGAGAAAAAGGAATTGGCTGGGTCACTGACTGAAAAGAAACTGCCTACTTAAGGTTGCACTGGAAGGAATGGTGAACGAGAGAAGAGTTCGGGGCAGAAGAAGATATCAGATGATAGACGACATTAAGATATATGGATCATATGCGGGGACAAAGAGGACGACAGGAAATAGGAAAGACTGGAGAATGCTGGGTTTGTAATGAAAGACCTGCCCAAGGGCAGAACACTATGAATGAATGAATGAATGAATGAATGAAAATTCATAGTTTTCTGCCCAAAGGCAGGCCTTACAATGCAAACCCAACAATCTCAAATCTTCACTAATTTCTGCCTTCCTCTTAACCTCCGCATATGATTCGTGTATCATAAAGTTGTCCATCATCTGATATCTTCTTCTGCCTTGAACTTTTCTTCCGGTCACTATTCGTTCCCAGTGCATACTTGTAGACAGTTTCTTCTCAGCCAGTGACCCAGCCAATTATTTCTTTTTTTCTTCCTGAACAGTTTCAGCATTATTCTTTCACCTACTCTTTACAACACAGCTTCATTTATTATTCTGTCTGTCCATTTCATACGCTCCATTGTTCTCCATATCCGAATTTTAAATGCTTCTGGTCTCTTCTTTTCACTTCGTCGTAATGTCCATGTTTAAGCATCACAGAATGCCCCACTTCACACAAAGCACATCACTAGTCTCTTCCTCTTCTTTTTTTATAGGTCGGCAGAAGATGCTCATTATTGTATTAAAGCTTCTTTTGCCATTGCTATTCTCCTCCTGACTTCCTAACAACAGCACATATTACTGCTTATACTACACCCAATTTATTACATAGTCTAACTTGTATATGTTATTATTGTCACATAAAACCATGTGTTTTTCACTCCAAAGGCATAGCTAAGACAGAGTTATCACTAGCACTAGGACTTTCATTCCACTACCACCACCATCATCACTATCACTTCCATCATCTCATCTCCACTTACTCGAATTATTTCGTCCATAGATGACTCGCACTGTTACAGAGACAGGTGGCAAGTTTGGAGGTACTCGCTCTCTCAACCATTTCTCTAAGCTGGAGGAATTCATTTCTTGGTGGTAGTCACCACTAGTTGAGTCAACTTTATAACTGAGGAGACCACCATCACGAAATCAGTTTCGAAGCCTATATCTACTATTATTAGCCTTTTGACTTGTTTCCTTCTAACATCTTATCTTTTCTGGCATTATTTTTTGGAAATTCAAATCGGTGTCTATCGAAGTTTCATAGAGACAATTTGTCTTTGCTCTGCTCTAAAGCGTTTAACTTTTGTCATATTCTTGCAACGCAAATAAATAATGTTCGGTCGTCCTCGAATGAGTCTTCGATCCTGTAATATCTTCCGCAGAAATCTCATGCTTTTAGTATAGTATTAAAAACATTACAACATTTTGCTATCTCTCTTCCTTCTAAACGCAAACTGTGACTTGCATAGAGGCAGAGATTTAAAATGTTTCTTTACAGACTATGGAGCGGTAATGTTTTTCAACGGATGATATACCCTACTGAATGTTATCTCAGTTATCTCAGCTCGGCATATCGCACTCATAGGTCGAGAGGTTACGGTATCTTAGTTCCTCAACACCTCTCTCAGAAGTAGCTACTAGACGCTGCCCTACAATACTATATGCTTTTGGTAGAAGTGACTAAAAATATAGTGATATAGACCGTTGTTCCTAGCAAGAAATTCATGGTTGTAACTTGTGTAGAAGCGCCTCTGATACTGAAATTGAAAAACAATTTCCATTAAAACTCGGTTTTAAAAATTGTAACATAGATCGTTATTCTGCCCTACGCTTCAACTATAATAGCTATCTAGCGTCTGGCTAATATAAAGGTGATAATGCAAGCGAAATGAGTTTAGGGTCCAGCGGCGAAAGCTACCCAGCATCTGCTCTAAAAGAGTTGAGGGAAAACCCTGGAAAAATCGTCAACCAGTCAATTTGTCCCACACACGATTTGAACTCTATAGGGAATTATACAGTTAAGAAACTGTTCAATTACAAGTTTTCCTTGCCAAAACTCACGAACTAATTATTTCCTTTATACGGAATTTACTACTTGCACTGCATCTAAATATTAGGGTGGTATTAATTTAATTGAAGACCTTACTGTGCTCATTTTCCTCATGAGCAAAACGAGTTTGGTCTTTTTGCGAGGAAGCTCTGAAATGTATTAATAAAAACTATCGGAGCTTGTTCCTACTGTACGTGCTGTAGCTTGCTCACATAGTTCGCTTCACCTCGCGTGGGAGTTCGTATCAGTAAAGTCGTCGGTCGAGGTCAGTCCAGCCACAACAAGCGATACCGGCACGTGTATTTCGATCGAAAGGAATAGTGATTGAGCTATGAGTGACACGGAGGCTAAAGTTGAGAAAAAGGGAAATATTATTTTATTTCTGTTTATGGACTTCATTAAGCATTTTTCAGTTATATTTCAGAAGTCAATGTTACCGAATTGGTGGCAAAAATAAATCCGCCGCATTTGCAGAAATTAGAAGTATCAACAAAGGGTTAGGGTGCCTATAAACATACTTACTTACTGGCTTCTAAGGAATCCGGAGGTTCATTGCCGCCCTCACATAAGCCCGCCACTGGACCCTATTCTGAGCAAGATTAATCCAGTCTCTATCATCATATCCCACCTCCCTCAAATCCATTTTAATATTATCTTCCCATCTACGTCTCGGTCTCCTCAAGGGTCTTTTTCCCTACGGCCTCCCAACTAACACTGTATATGCGTTTCTGGTTTCACCCATACATGCTACATGTCCTGCCCATCTCTAACGTCTAGATTTAATGTTCATAATTATATCAGGTGTAGAATACAATGCATCCAGTTCTGTTGTGTAACTTTCTCCTTTCTAAAAAAATAGGGTAACAGTAAACTTAATTACTTGTATATATCGATATGCAAGGATTAAAAGAGAACTGAAAAAATACTAGGATTAAAAGACAAATGAAAAAAAGCAAAGCAAGTACCGAACAAAATAACGGTTGGACTAGGCCTACTTGTAAGAAATTGAGTACTACACATCATAAAAAAACGAACTTCTAGGACAAATGAAGAAACTTTTATAACAAGTCATAAGGCGTAACTCTCTGACAGAGTCGGGTTTGTATGGGATCTTTAATTGTAGAATCCATAGTGACACTTGTGGTGAACAAGATTGCAGTTGGGTTTTCCTCGGGGTTATCCCGTTTTCCCTGATTAGGAATCTACTTCATTCTGTCAACATTTCTCCATTCAGTCATTATTCCATAGCATTCCTCGAATGCCGGCTAGTGACGTAAGGAGGGGCTGGCCTAGGGATGAGTGGGTTTGCCTACTCGAAACCTGGATACATAGCGCACCTTATTGTAGTCAGCAGGTCTGAGTTTGGGAATGTGCCTACCTCGAGGGTTAGTGCAATAGAACGTTATAGGTAGCAGTGCTGGGTCATAGTGCCCCTCTCCCGAAATTCCATTTCATTCCAGTGCATAATAGGCCCACGAGAACTGATAATTTCATGTAAGTTACATTTGGTTTAGATGTAAATAAAGAGGTAATCGACATTTCGTATGTTATCAGCTGTGACTTGACATGCATTTTTTAGAATACTAAATCCTTAATAGCCATACTAATGTCACATGTTTAGATTAGGCTCGAATTAGGAAAATGATTCTTTACTTCAAAGTACAGCCTATTACTATTCCAGTAACGGCGTTAATATTTACAAATTCTACAATTTTTTTTTAGCATTTTCTTCATACCTGTACCGGCTGTACCTGTCACTAATAAGTTTACAAGGATCGAACTAGGGAAATAATGTCCTGACAGGATTCCAACTATTGCCTGCTAATAGATGGACATGGGATATTATGTTTACAGAAATAGCTTTTTTTTTTTTTTTTTTTTTTTTTTTTTTTTTTTTTATAACGATATGTTTTAAATTTACTAGTTTCGAACTCAAGAAAGAATGCCCTCACTGAGTTCAAACAGTAGCCCGTAAATATTACAGCAAGAAACTTATATCTACATTTTCTGCTTTTGTTTTTCTTTTTCTTTTCTTTTTTTTTTCTTTCTTTCTTTTTTTTTTCTGTCCCCTACTAATAACTAGCAAGATTACAAGTCTCACTGAGGGGAATAACTTTCTTGAGATCAACATATATTTCTGTTCTCTCTCTCTACTCTGTCATTTTCTTCTGTGTCCTCTCAGTCCAATTTCTGTCCTTTTAATCCCTTTTCTGACCACTCAGTTCTCTATGTTCTCTTAATTCACTCTGTCCTCTGAGTCCTCTCTCTGTTCTCTCAGTCCACTCTCTCTTCTCTCAATCCAATCTGGTTCCTCTCAGTCCACTCTATGTACTCTCAGTCCACTCTCTCGCCTCTCAGTCCACTCTCTGTTCTCTCAGTCAACTCTCTGTACTCATATTCCACTTTCTGAACTCTTACTCCATTCCATGTTCTCTCAGTTTACTCTCTGTCATCACAGTCCACTCTCTGTCCTCTGAGTCCCATCTCTGACGTCTCAGTCCCCTTTCTAAACTATCAGTCCACACTCTGTCCTCTCAGTGCAAGATATGTGCTCTCAGTTCACTCTGTCCTCCCAGTCCACTCTCTCCTCTCAGTAAAATCTGCTTCATCTCAGTCCACACAAAGTCCAACCAGTCCATTCTCTGACACTCAGTCCACTCTCTGCCCTCCCACTCCCTGTCTTCTCAGTCCACTCCCCGTTTTCTCAGTCCACTCCCTGTTTTCTCAGTCCACAATATGTCCTCTCAGTCCACTCCCTGTTTTCTCAGTCCACAATATGTCCTATCAGTCCACTCCCTGTCTTCTCAGTCCACTCTATGTCATCTCAGTCCACTCTATGTTCTCTCATTACACCCACTGTCCTCTCAGTCCACTCTGTGTTCTCTCAGACCAATCCCTTACTCCTCAGCAAACTCTATGTCTTCTCAGTCCACTCTATGTCCTCTCGGTCCACTCTATGTCCTCTCAGTCCACTATATGTTTTCTCAGTCAAATCTATGTACTCTAAGTCCACCCTCTGTTCGCTCAGTACCATCTGTGTTCTCTCAGACCACTAGCTGTTTTCTCACTCCACTCTATGTCATCTCAGTACTCTGTGTGTCATTTCAGTACAATCTGTGTTCTTTCATTCCACTCCCTGTCTTCTCAGTCCACTCTATGACATCTCTGTACTCCCTGTGTCATCTCAGTACACTCTGTGTTCTCTCAGCCCACTCCCTGATTTCTCAGTCCACTCTATGTCCTCTCAGTCCATCATCTGTACTCTCAATACACTGTATGCCATTTCCGTCCACTCCCCGTCTTCTCAGACCAATCTATGTCCTCTCAGTCCAGTCTGTGTCATCTCAGTACAATCTGTGTTCTCTCTGTACACTATCTGTTTTCTCAGTCCACTCTATGTCCTCTCAGTCCACTCTATGTACTCTCAGTCCACTCTATCTCCTCTCAGTCCACTCTATGTCCTCTCAGTCCACTCTATCTCCTCTCAGTCCACTCTATCTCCTGTCAGTCTTCTCCATCTCCTGTCAGTCCACTCTATCTCCTCTCAGTACACTCTATATACTCTCAGTCCACTCTATGTCCTCTCAGTCCACTCTAAGTCCTCTCAGTCCACTCTATGTCCTCTCAGTCCCCTCTATCTCCTGTCAGTCCACTCTATCTCCTGTCAGTCTTCTCTATCTCCTCTGAGTCCACTCTGTGTATTCTCAGTCCACCCTGTGTACTCTCAGTCCACTCTATCTCCTGTCAGTCCACTCTATGTCCTCTCAGTCCACCCTGTGTCCTCTCAGTCACTCTATTTCCTGTCAGTCCACTTTGTGTCCTCTCAGACCACCCTGTGCCCTCTCAGTCCACTCTACCTCCTGTCAGCCCACTCAATGTCCTCTCAGTCCACCCTGTGTCCTCTCAGTCCACTCTATCTACTGTCAGTCTTCTCTATCTCCTCTCAGTTCACTCTATGTCCTCTCAGTCCACTCTATCTCCTTTCAGTCTTCTCTATCTCCTCTCAGTCCACCCTGTGTCCTCTCAGTCCACTCTATCTCCTGTCAGTCTTCTCTATCTCCTCTCAGTCCACTCTGTGTCCTCTCGGTCCACTCTATCTCCTTTCAGTCTTCTCTATCTCCTCTCAGTCCACTCTGTGTCCTCTCAGTCAACCCTGTGTCCTCTCAGTCCACTCTATCTAGTGTCAGTCCACTCTATGTCTTCTCAGTCCACCCTGTGTCATCTCAGTTCACTCTATCACCTGTCAGTCTTCTCTACCTCCTCTCAGTCCAGTCTCGGTCCTCTCAGTCCACTCTGTGTCCTCAGTCTACTCTCTCTCCTGTCAGTCCACTCTATCTCCTCTCAGTCCACTCTATGTCCTCTCAGTCCACTCTATCTCCTGACAGTCCACTCTATGTCCTCTCAGTCCACTCTATCTCCTGTCAGTCTTCTCTATCTCCTCTCAGTCCACTCTGTGTCCTCTCGGTCCACTCTATCTCCTGTCAGTCTTCTCTATCTCCTCTCGGTCCACTCTATGTCCTCTCAGTCCACTCTATGTCCTCTCAGTCCACACTATGTCATCTCAGTCCACTCTATCTCCTCTCAGTCCACTTTATGTCCTCTCAGTCCACTCTATGTCCTCTCAGTCCACTCTATCTCCTGTCAGTCCACTCTATCTCCTCTCAGTCTTCTCTATCTCCTCTCAGTCCACTGTATGTCCTCTCAGTCCACTCTATGTCCTCTCACTCCACACTATGTCCTCTCTGTCCACTCTATCTCCCGTCAGTCCACTCTAACTCCTGTCAGTCCACTCTATGTTCTCTCAGTCCACTCTATCTCCTGTCAGTCCACTCTATCTCCTCTCAGTCCACCCTGTGTCCTCTCAGTCCACTCTGTCCTCTCAGTCAACTCTATCTCCTGTCAGTCCACTCTATCTCCTCTCAGTCCACCCTGTGTCCTCTCAGTCCACTCTATGTCCTCTCAGTCCACTCTATCTCCTCTCAGTCCACTCTATCTCCTCTCAGTCCACTCTATGTCATCTCAGTCCACACTATGTCCTCTCAGTCCACTCTGTGTCCTCTCAGTCCACTCTATCTCCTGTCAATCTTCTCTATCTCCTCTCAGTCCACTCTATGTACTCTCACTCCACTCTATCTCCTCTCAATCTTCTCTATGTCCTCTCAGTCCACCCTGTGTCCTCTCAGTCCACTCTATGTCCTCTCAGTCCACTGTATGTTCTCTCAGTCCACTCTATCTCCTGTCAGTCCACTCTATGTCCTCTCAGTCCACTCTATCTCCTCTCACTCCACTCTATCTCCTCTCAGTCCACTCTATCTCCTCTCAGTCCACTCTATCTCCTCTCAGTCCACTCTATCTCCTCTCAGTCCACTCTATGTCCTCTCAGTCCACTCTATCTCCTCTCAGTCTTCTCTATCTCCTCTCAGTCCACTCTATCTCCTGTCAGTCTTCTCTATCTCCTCTCAGTCCACTCTATGCCCTCTCAGTCCACTCTATGTCCTCTCAGTCCACTCTATGTACTCTCAGTCCACTCTATCTCCTCTCAGTACACTCTATGTCATCTGATTCCACTCCCTGTCTTCTCAGTCTACTGTATGTCCTCTCATTCCACTCTGTTTTCTCTCAGTCCACTCTATGTCCTCTCAGTCCACTCTATATCCTCTCAGTCCACTCTATGTACTCTCAGTCCACTCTATGTCCTCTCAGTCCACTCTATCTCCTCTCAGTCCGCTCTATCTCCTGTCAGTCTTCTCCATCTCCTGTCAGTCCACTCTATCTCCTCTCAGTCCACTCTATATCCTCTCAGTCATCTCTGTCCTCTCAGTCCACTCTATCTCCTCTCAGTCCTCTCCATCTACTCTCATTCCACTCTATGTCCTCTCAGTCCACTCTATCTCCTCTCAGTCCTCTCCATCTACTCTCATTCCACTCTATGTCCTCTCAGTCCCCTCTATCTCCTGTCAGTCCACTCTATCTCCTGTCAGTCTTCTCTATCTCCTCTGAGTCCACTCTGTGTATTCTCAGTCCACCCTGTGTACTCTCAGTCCACTCTATCTCCTGTCAGTCCACTCTATGTCCTCTCAGTCCACCCTGTGTCCTCTCGGTCCACTCTATTTCCTGTCAGACCACATGGTGTCCTCTCAGACCACCCTGTGTCCTCTCAGTCCACTCTACCTCCTGTCAGCCCACTCAATGTCCTCTCAGTCCACCCTGTGTCCTCTCAGTCCACTCTATCTACTGTCAGTCTTCTCTATCTCCTCTCAGTTCACTCTATGTCCTCTCAGTCCACTCTATCTCCTTTCAGTCTTCTCTATCTCCTCTCAGTCCACTCTCTGTCCTCTCAGTCCACCCTGTGTCCTCTCAGTCCACTCTATCTCCTGTCAGACTTCTCTATCTCCTCTCAGTCTACTGTGTCCTCTCGGTCCACTCTATCTCCTTTCAGTCTTCTCTATCTCCTCTCAGTCCACTCTGTGTCCTCACAGTCAACCCTGTGTCCTCTCAGTCCACTCTATCTACTGTCAGTCCACTCTATGTCTTCTCAGTCCACCCTGTGTCATCTCAGTTCACTCTACCACCTGTCAGTCTTCTCTACCTCCTCTCAGTCCAGTCTCGGTCCTCTCAGTCCACTCTGTGTCCTCAGTCTACTCTAACTCCTGTCAGTCCACTCTATCTCCTCTCAGTCCACTCTATGTCCTCTCAGTCCACTCTATCTCCTGACAGTCCACTCTATGTCCTCTCAGTCCACTCTATCTCCTGTCAGTCTTCTCTATCTCCTCTCAGTCCACTCTGTGTCCTCTCAGTCCACTCTATCTCCTGTCAGTCTTCTCTATCTCCTCTCGGTCCACTCTATGTCCTCTCAGTCCACTCTATGTCCTCTCAGTCCACACTATGTCATCTCAGTCCACTCTATCTCCTCTCAGTCCACTTTATGTTCTCTCAGTCCACTCTATGTCCTCTCAGTCCACTCTATCTCCTGTCAGTCCACTCTATCTCCTCTCAGTCTTCTCTATCTCCTCTCAGTCCACTCTATGTCCTCTCAGTCCACTCTATGTCCTCTCACTCCACTCTATGTCCTCTCAGTCCACTCTATGTCCTCTCAGTCCACTCTATCTCCTGTCAGTCTTCTCTATCTCCTCTCAGTCCACTCTATGTAGTCTCACTCCTCTCAATCTTCTCTATGTCCTCTCAGTCCACCCTGTGTCCTCTCAGTCCACTATATGTCCTCTCAGTCCACTGTATGTTCTCTCAGTCCACTCTATCTCCTCTCAGTCCACTCTGTGTCCTCTTAGTCCACTCTAACTCCTGTCAGTCTTCTCTATGTCCTCTCAGTCCACCCTGTGTCCTCACAGTCCACTCTATGTCCTCTCAGTCCACTCTATCTCCTCTCAGTCCACTCTATGTCCTCTCAGTTCACTCTATCTCCTGTCAGTCTTCTCTATGTCCTCTCAGTCCACCCTGTGTCCTCTCAGTCCACTCTATGTCCTCTCAGTCCACTCTATCTCCTCTCAGTCCACTCTATCTCCTATTAGTCTTCTCTATCTCCTCCCAGTCCACTCTATGTCCTCTCAGTCCACTCTCTCTCCTCTCAGTCCAGTCTATCTCCTCTTAGACCAGTCTATCTACTCTGCGTCCACTCTATCTCCTCTCAGTCCACCCTATCTCCTCTCCTTCCACTCTATCTCTTCTCAGTCCACTCCATATCCTGTCAATCCACTGTATGTCCTTTAGGTCTAGTCTTTCTCGTCTCTGTCCACTCTATGTCCTCTCAGTCCATTCTACGTCCTTTCAGTCCACTCAATGTCCTCTCAGTCTACCCTACGTCCTCTCAGTCCACTCTGTCTCCTCTCAGTCCACTCTATCTCCTATCAGTCCACTCTATCTCCTCTCAGTCCACTCTATGTTCTCTCAGACCACTCTATGTCCTCTCAGTCAAATCTATGTCCTCTCAGTCCAGTCTATCTCCTCTCAGTCCACACTATGTCCTTTCAGACTTCTCTATGTCCTCTCAGTCCACTCTATGCCTTCTCAGTCCACTCTATCTCCTCTCAGTCCACTCTATCCCCTCTCAGTCTACTCCATGTTCTCTCAGTCCACTCTATGTCCTCTCAGTCCAATCTGTGTCCTCTGATTCCACTCTTTGTCCTCTCATTCCATTCATCTCCTCAGTCCACTCTATATCCTCTTAGTTCACTCCATTTCCTCTGAGTCAACTCTATGTCCTCTCACTCACTCTATCTCCCCTCAGTCCACTCTATCTCCTCTCAGTCCACTCTATGTTCTCTCAGTCGAATCTATGTCCTCTGAGTCCAGTCCATATCCTCTCAGTCCAGGCTATCTCCTCTGCGTCCACTCTATGTCCTCTCGGTCCACTCTATGTCCTCTGAGTCCACTCTATATCCTCTCAGTCCACTCTATGTCCTTTCCTTCCAGTCTATCTCGTCTCAGTCCACTCAATGGCCTCTCAGTCCATTCTACGTCTTTTAGTCCACTCTATGTCCTCTCAGTCCACTCTATCTCCTCTCAGTCCACTCCATCTCCTCTCAGTCCACTCTGTGTCCTCTCAGTCGATTGTATGTCCCCTCAGTCCAGTCTATTCTCTGTCCAGTCTATCTCCTCTGAGTCCACTCTATGTCCTCTCAGTCCACTCCATATCCTCTCAGTCTACTCTATCTCCTCTCAGTCCACTCTATGTCCACTCAGTCCAGTCTATCTCTTCTCAGTCCACTCTATGTCCTCTCAGTCCACTCTATGTCCTCTCAGTCCATTCTATCTCCTCTCAGTCCACTCTACGTCCTCTCAGACCACTCTATGTCCTCTCAGTCCAGTCTATGTCCACTCAGTCCAGTCTATCGCCTCTCAGTCCACTCTATGTCCTCCCAGTCCTCTGTATGTCCTCTCAGTCCTCTCTATGTCTTCTCAGTCCACTCTATCTCCTCTCAATCCACTCTATCTCCTCTCAGTCCACTCTATGTTCTCTCAGTCCACTCTATGTCCTCTCAGTCCAATCTGTGTTCTCTCAATCCACTCTATGTCCTCTCATTCCATTCTATCTCCTCTCAGTCCACTCCATCTCCTATCAGTCCACTCCATGTCCTCTCAGTCCACTCCAAGTCCTCTCAGTCCACTCTATGTCCTCTTAGTCCACTCTATCTCCTCTCAGCCCACTGTATGTTCTCTCAGTCGAATCTATGTCCTCTCAATCCAGTCTATCTCCTCTGAGACCAGTCTATCTCCTCTGCGTCCACTCTATGTCCTTTCGGTCCAGTCTATCTCGTCTCAGTCCTCTCTATGTCCTCTCAGTCCTCTCTATGTCCTCTCAGTCCTCTCTATGTTCCCTCAGTCGAATCTATGTCCTCCCAGTCCAGTCTATTTCCTCTCAGTCCTGTCTATCTCCTCTGCGTTCACTCTAAGTCCTCTCAGTCTACTCTACGTCCTCTCAGTCCACTCTATGTCCTCTAAGTCCACTCTATGTCCTTTCAGTCCACTCTATGTTCTCTCATTCGAATCTATGTCCTCCCAGTCCAGTCTATCTCCTCTCAGTACAGTCTATCTCTTCTGAGTCCTCTCTATCTCCTCTCAGTCCACTCTATGTACTCTCAGTCCACTCTATGTCCTCTCAGTCCACTCTATATCCTCTCAGTCCACTCTATCTCCTCTGAGTCCTCTCTATGTCCTCTCAGTCGAATGTATGTCATCTCAGTCCAGTCTATCTATTCTCAGTCCACTCTATGTCCTCTCAGTCAACTCTATGTGATCTCAGTCCACTCTATGTCCTCCCAGTCGAATCTATGTTCTCTCAGTCCAGTCTATTCTCAGTCCAGTCTATCTCATCTGAGTCCACTCTATGTCCTCTCAGTCCATTCTACGTCCTTTCAGTCCACTCAATGTCCTCTCAGTCTACCCTACGTCCTCTCAGTCCACTCTGTCTCCTCTCAGTCCACTCTATCTCCTATCAGTCCACTCTATCTCCTCTCAGTCCACTCTATGTTCTCTCAGACCACTCTATGTCCTCTCAGTCAAATCTATGTCCTCTCAGTCCAGTCTATCTCCTCTCAGTCCACACTATGTCCTTTCAGACTTCTCTATGTCCTCTCAGTCCACTCTATGCCTTCTCAGTCCACTCTATCTCCTCTCAGTCCACTCTATCCCCTCTCAGTCTACTCCATGTTCTCTCAGTCCACTCTATGTCCTCTCAGTCCAATCTGTGTCCTCTGATTCCACTCTTTGTCCTCTCATTCCATTCATCTCCTCAGTCCACTCTATATCCTCTTAGTTCACTCCATTTCCTCTGAGTCAACTCTATGTCCTCTCACTCACTCTATCTCCCCTCAGTCCACTCTATCTCCTCTCAGTCCACTCTATGTTCTCTCAGTCGAATCTATGTCCTCTGAGTCCAGTCCATATCCTCTCAGTCCAGGCTATCTCCTCTGCGTCCACTCTATGTCCTCTCGGTCCACTCTATGTCCTCTGAGTCCACTCTATATCCTCTCAGTCCACTCTATGTCCTTTCCTTCCAGTCTATCTCGTCTCAGTCCACTCAATGGCCTCTCAGTCCATTCTACGTCTTTTAGTCCACTCCATATCCTCTCAGTCTACTCTATCTCCTCTCAGTCCACTCTATGTCCACTCAGTCCAGTCTATCTCTTCTCAGTCCACTCTATGTCCTCTCAGTCCACTCTATGTCCTCTCAGTCCATTCTATCTCCTCTCAGTCCACTCTACGTCCTCTCAGACCACTCTATGTCCTCTCAGTCCAGTCTATGTCCACTCAGTCCAGTCTATCTCCTCTCAGTCCACTCTATGTCCTCCCAGTCCTCTGTATGTCCTCTCAGTCCTCTCTATGTCTTCTCAGTCCACTCTATCTCCTCTCAATCCACTCTATCTCCTCTCAGTCCACTCTATGTTCTCTCAGTCCACTCTATGTCCTCTCAGTCCAATCTGTGTTCTCTCAATCCACTCTATGTCCTCTCATTCCATTCTATCTCCTCTCAGTCCACTCCATCTCCTATCAGTCCACTCCATGTCCTCTCAGTCCACTCCAAGTCCTCTCAGTCCACTCTATGTCCTCTTAGTCCACTCTATCTCCTCTCAGCCCACTGTATGTTCTCTCAGTCGAATCTATGTCCTCTCAATCCAGTCTATCTCCTCTGAGACCAGTCTATCTCCTCTGCGTCCACTCTATCTCGTCTCAGTCCTCTCTATGTCCTCTCAGTCCTCTCTATGTCCTCTCAGTCCATTCTATGTCCTTTCAGTCCTCTCTATGTTCCCTCAGTCGAATCTATGTCCTCCCAGTCCAGTCTATTTCCTCTCAGTCCTGTCTATCTCCTCTGCGTTCACTCTAAGTCCTCTCAGTCTACTCTACGTCCTCTCAGTCCACTCTATGTCCTCTAAGTCCACTCTATGTCCTTTCAGTCCACTCTATGTTCTCTCATTCGAATCTATGTCCTCCCAGTCCAGTCTATCTCCTCTCAGTACAGTCTATCTCTTCTGAGTCCTCTCTATCTCCTCTCAGTCCACTCTATGTACTCTCAGTCCACTCTATGTCCTCTCAGTCCACTCTATATCCTCTCAGTCCACTCTATCTCCTCTGAGTCCTCTCTATGTCCTCTCAGTCGAATGTATGTCATCTCAGTCCAGTCTATCTATTCTCAGTCCACTCTATGTCCTCTCAGTCAACTCTATGTGATCTCAGTCCACTCTATGTCCTCCCAGTCGAATCTATGTTCTCTCAGTCCAGTCTATTCTCAGTCCAGTCTATCTCATCTGAGTCCACTCTATGTCCTCTCAGTCCACTCTATGTACTCTCAGTCCACTCTATCCCCTCTCAGTACACTCTATGTCATCTGATTCCACTCCCTGTCTTCTCAGTCTACTGTATGTCCTCTCATTCCACTCTGTTTCCTCTCAGTCCACTCTATGTCCTCTCAGTCCAGTCTATGTTCTCTCAGTATACTCTATCTTTTCTCAGTGCACTCTATGTCCTCTCAGTGAACTCTGTCATCTCAGTCCACTCTATGTCCTTTCAGTCCACTCTATGTCCTCTCAGTCCACTCTATCTCCTCTCAGTCCACTCTATGTCCTCTCAGTCGAATCTATGTCCTCTCAGTCCAGTCTATCTATTCTCTGTCCACTCTATCTCCTATCAGTCCACTCTATCTGCTCTTAGTCCACTCTATGTCCTCTCAGTCCTGTCTATCTCCTCTCAGTCCACTCTATCTCCTCTCAGTCCAGTCTATCATCTCCTGTCAGTCTACTCTATCTCCTCTCAGTCCACCCTATGTCCTCTCAGTCCACTCTATCTCCTCTCAGTCCACTCTATCTCCTATCAGTCCACTCTATCTGCTCTTAGTCCACTCTATGTCCTCTCAGTCCTGTCTATCTCCTCTCAGTCCACTCTATGTCCTCTCAGTCCGCTCTATTTCCTCTCAGTCCACTCCATATCCTCTCAGTCCACTCCATGTCCTCTCAGTCCACTCTATGTCCTCTCAGTCCACTCTATCTCCTCTCAGGCCACTCTATATCCCCTCAGTCCAGTCTATCTCCTCTCAGTCCAGTCTATCTCCTCTCAGTCCAGCCTATCTGCTCTCAGTTCAATCTATGTGCTCTCAGTCCTCTCTGTGTCCTCTGAGTCCACTCTATATCCTCTATGTCCACTCTATGTCCTCTCAGTCCACTCTATGTGCTCACAGTGCAAACTCTGCTCTATCACTACACTCTCTTTCCTTTAGTGCACTCTTTGGATTCTCAGTCCACTCATTGTCCTCTCAGTCCACTCTGTGTGCAATCAGTCCAATCTTTGCCCTGTCACTACGCTCTCTGTCGTAGCAGTTCTGTCTTTTTCATCTCAGTCTTATCTCTGTGCTGTAACTACACAGTCCGTCCTACCAGTCCATTGTCTGTCCTCGTAGTTCACTCTATGACCTCAGTGCATTACCTTTCCTGTCATTGGGGCGTTATATGTCCTAGTATTACGATTATTTTCATATCTGTGGTACTTATACATGTTCCACGGAATTACATTTATACGGAGATCGAACCCGGGTAATAATTTGTTTGGTCAACAGTTTCTTTGCCGTACGGTTTTCCTGAGCTGGAAGCATCGTGTCAATGCGACTCTGGTGTTCTGTCTGTAAACTACGTCCATGATTTCATACAGTTACAACATATTGGCTATGGAAATACATGATAGCAGCTCTTCTCTCATCGCTAAGGAGTGTAGTGTTGGCTGCCATGCATACATGCTTAATTTGATTTACATAGTAACCTTGCGCGCGTCCGCCATGACACTTCGCCTCGGCAACCTAAAGGTTGATTTAACCAACGAAAGATACCTCTGTGTATTTGTTGTTAATTTGTGAAGTTCCTTACCATAGACAAATAAATAGAGGTTCCTTACCCAGAATACTGTAGCCTATTATGTAGTTATTCATAGTGATTAGTTATAGTGCATGTGAAAGATATAAAAGTAAGAATGATAGACAACGCAACTAACACTATACTGAATGAAATTAGTGTTAGATTTAAAAATTGAGAACATGCAGTACTGACTAGTGATGGGCGAAGTTGTTCTTTTCTCGGAACAGTTCCGACGGTTCCGGTTCCGAAAAAATACTATGTTCCAAATAACAGTTCCGAAATAACAGTCACCAGTGGTGATGAGTCGGAGTCGTTGAGTCGTTCAAACGAACGGTACAGTACCCTCCCTCTTCACCATAGACAAATAACACCATGCAGCTCACACTGGAGCACTCATAGGCATGACATAGTACACATTCTTATCTATAGATGCCACTGCAATGCACATTCGAATCGATTTTGGAAAATTGCTGTGCATGCGGACCAAGAGGATGTGGACAGAACTCAAAAGCTTAATGTTAGTAATTACACAGCTGTTGACTACAAGGACAGAATACAAGACTTTGTTTTCGTACATAAAGTTATAAAGATATGGTAGCCAACTAAAAAAAAAAAAAAAAAAACAAATCATTAATTTTTATTTTTACTTTTCTTAATGCACAGTTATAATAATAATAATAATAATAATAATAATAATAATAATAAATATTACAATTTCATAAATAAAAAAGATATATATTGGCAGTACTGAAACCTGGAAACCCCGCAGTGGGTTAGTAAAATGTTGGAATCGCATCTTTACCAAAGTGTAATTTAAACTTCGCATTAAACATCGCTCTCCAAATCAGTACTTATATGGGTAGATTCCAACAAATAATGCTACAACATTTTTGTCGTTCTTTGATAACAGAGAAGATAGCACAAAAACTTGTGCTTGTCAGACTTAACCTCAACAAACGACATACAGACATTGTAACTAAACCTCTCTTTACCATTTACGACTTTAACCTTTGTATAGAATCAGCTGATCAATGAATTAATAATAGTATGCGTACTTTATGACTTTGTAGAATGTTTATAAAACAGAATTAGTCAACTAATGGTGAAATAAACCATAAAGCGGGAATGAATATTACAGATTATTAAATACTTACTATAACATTACAGATGATTGGCCAGTCTTACAAATGTTGATATTAAAGTTCGCGCCACCGCAAGGATTTCAATTTCCATGCGCCCCCCTCCAACCACGTGAGAGTTTCAAATACCAACTTCATCCAACGAAGTTCCAAGTACAACATAAAGAACAACGAAAACAGTGTAACTGCTGCTGTCATTGGTTCATCGGAACAAGCTCCGACGTTCCGACTGTTATCTCGGAGTCGGAACATACCTTGTGCAACGCGGTACTGCGAGCCCGCAACAGCTGGGCAAGTGAGCAGCTCGGAGTCGGAACACTGTTATTTCGGAACAGGAGGTTCCGACCTACTGTTCATTTTTGCAACAGTTCCGAGGGAGTCGGAACATACCTTGTGCAACGCGGTACTGCGAGCTCGCAACAGCTGGGCAAGTGAGCAGCTCGGAGTCGGAACACTGTTATTTCGGAACAGGAGGTTCCGACCTACTGTTCATTTTTGCAACAGTTCCGAGACCGGAACAGTTCCAAAATAACTGTTGTGTTATTTTTTACCCATCTCTAGTACTGACAAACTGGAATTGATTCAACACTTGCTCAACAGCGTGTGTAAAGATCTGCCAGGAAAAGAGATAATTAATTTGCTAGATCAACAAGTTTCTCTGTTATATTGTAAGAAATCCAGCATGAGGTATTCAAGGAAGTTAATAGTTGTCTGGTTGCTGGTACAATCTGTGTCCATAGGCTACATTGTTACAGATAGATAAGAAGCAATTCAGGTTTTATTGTTGCCTTTTGAAATTACATTAAGTAGGATCTGGAATAATTTTTCCACAGATACAGTAATAGATCAATATTCTTCAAATTTCTGAAAATACTTGTCCAAGAAAGTATCATTTCTAAAAGAGGAAGATAAAAATGTCTTACTGCTCGTGGATGAAATCCATTTAATAGCTCGGTTTGATTACAAGAGTGGGAATATAATAGTTGTCAGGCAGAAGGAAATTCACAGTTTTTATGATACGAAGTTTGGACGCAAGTTATTTAGATGTAGCAAATAATAATCTTGCATGTTGCAACCATAAAAGCCGAACATTTGTATTTGTTTGGAAGCGGTATTATTTTAAAGCTGGAGGAGATAGATTTCCAGGTTTTTGACATTGTCTCAGTTAACAATGTTATAAACAGATATACTGTTTCATTATTTAGTAATGCCCCAATAGCAATCTCACAAAGCGACCCCTGTACTATATTTTTGGCAGCATATGCCTACTTATTTTAAAGTGAGTTATGTCAGAAATAACTGGCTGAACCAAACAGATCAGGTTATTAGATTTAAATGTTTCTGTGATGATATAGCTGCAGAGAAGGAGAGGCTTCGTTTGCTGCTCTTAAAGTCCTTCATGCCCCTGAAGACAATTTATTGAAAGATGGTAAAACTCTGATGTGTTAAATTGTTAGTAGTTATTCAGCAGTGTTTTCCATTAAATCATTAAAATGTGCATAATGCTAAAATGTTATAGGTGGCTATTAAAACACTTAAAAAGTTAAAAGTTTCAGGGCTTTAAGTACTGTCCTATCCTCAGTAGCTATTGAGTCAGCCAGCTAAAAACACGTACCACGAACCAATACACTAAATTCTCAGAATGTTACAGAATTTAAGACTCGCTTTTCTGTGTGGTTGAGCAAAGGAATGACAGGTTTCAGTATGCAGGCAGTCGTCATTCTATCACACAACAGTTGTCTTGCTTGACTTATTTTCATTGGATCAATATAATGCATAGGAACTATTTTTTAACTTGTTGGGTGCAAACAGATGACCTTGAAGACAGATGTGGTAACTACCATCAAATGAGTGCTGGGAATTACCACATATCTGTCAGACAGGTTTATGAAACAGAAGCAAAATTAAGAGTACAAATTTATTTGCAGTTAATTATGAGATCGAACAAAGTAGGAAATATCTTAATTTCACAAAATGAAATCTATGTAAATGATTCAATGTGAAAGGTGGTAAATGATGTACCTCATGAATTTAATGTTACATTAATGGAGGATGACATAAATGATTTAGATGAGAGTACTTTTCCTGTATTGAGTCATTCCATGCCAAATCACTCAGCCCACAACCTTACATCCTCTGATCTTCATCAAATTCGACATATTTGCAGACATCGTTAAAGTAAATATTCATATAAAATTTTAGGTTCATATCTTATATACTTTAAGGAATACAGGACTTCAAAGAATTTAAAAAGTAAAGGATTTTTTAGCATATGACTCTATTTATTGGTATAACTCAAATAATAGGCTTAATTAATTTACAGACATGGGAAAGGCCTTAATCGAAAGCTAATGAAAAAACCTTTAAAATGATATATATAACACAACTATGTTTGTAATCTTTTAGTTTGCAAGGTACAGATTTATGGCTTCATTCATCAGGCGTACTAGGAGCAAGTCCTGATAGACATAATGCTATTGAGGGGAAAAACATGTACCGGTATACGTGAAATAAAATGCCCCTATAAATACAGAAACACAACATTCACTCAGGCATTGAAAGGGGTAAATGATTATATATTGTTTGTGGATGATGATGCTTTTTTTTTTAATATGGACCATGATTACTATCATCAAATCCAAGGTCAGTTTTATATGACAGGTTGTGATCTAGGATATTTGGCAGTATGAACTCCACAGCAGCCTGTTGTGTATTCTGTTGAGAAGGACTCTTCATGGGGGGGGGGAAACATGCAAATATTGCCGTCATTCTTCATTCATAAATTCGTGCCATGGTTGCACGAACATAAGAAGTAATAATGTAAATAGGCTTACATTAATACACTAAGCAAAAAAATGTGAACAAGTTTTCAAGTCATTGTAGATTTTCGGATCTGTGAAAGAAAAACCAAATTAGGAAAGAAGCTACACATTTCATTTCACCGGAAACAACACATCCAGGTGTAGACAAATCTCTGGCGTCAGGTTGCCATGGCACCTAAAAATCTTTATATTGTGCCTGAATTTTTTTTATCGAATTCTAGCTTTTTCAAGATTTCAGTTTCATTTATATTGTTTCGACCAATATATAATGTTCACAAAAGCAGTCATAGGAAGAAGTTTAAGTGTGTAATATGTTTTATTAATTAATTATAATATTGTTGAATGTATTTGTAGTAAATATAGGGACTTTTTATTTCAAGTGTACATGATTTTCCCTCAACATCAGTAAGTCCATCAGGACTTGCTCCTAGTATGCCTGATGAATGAAGCCATAAACCTGTTTCTTGAATAAATGAGTAAAATGTAAAGCCTTAAAATGTTGAAGTTTTGTGTATCTCTGTAATGTCAAACATAATTCTTAACAATACAGGTGAACTACCAAAATCAAATTGAAAATTGCTGTCAAGGCATTAACAACATGCTTACCGCCACTGTTCTATAGTGGTGCTCTTATCTAATGTGCTGTTTGACCACTCTATTTTGACAACTTCACACCTATATGGCACTCCAAAAAATCCTTAACATCATAAAAGAAGGTTTCTAATACCAAATGTTGCAAGATGATTTTAAATGTGTTAAAATGTACAATATAATATGTATCTGTTGCGGCAATTTATTGAAAGTAGCAACTGCTATGGAGCTAAAACATTGTTTGATTTGCTCAGTCTAACATTTGGTTCAGAAAGATAATAATTTTATTTCGTGCTGTAACTGTGAAATTTAGATCTATTAATATAATTGTTGAGGTTTTTGTTAACGCCTAATAAGCAGGGTAGTATCCATAGATATACAACAGTTAAATTTTTTTCCCCTGGTGAATAAAGGTCTACAATGTTTATCATAAGGAAAGCCTGTATACTTTTTTTTTTTTTGAAAATGAGAAATTTGTTTTAAATGTCTTAATAAATTATTTAATCTTGGGAGTTTAACATACTGTATGTGGAATTCATATGGTATTACCATGTCAATTTGGTGTCCAGTATAATCCCTAATGATGTTACTAGTGTGTTAGTGTCCTATAGTAATATTCTCTTAATGAGAACAATATATTCTGTGATTGGTTTAAACTTAGACAGAAACCACTTCGCTCCTTCACTATAAGTATACATCTTCCATTGCTCCAATTAACATATTTAATTTGATGAGTAAAGAATCATAACATCTGCAAGTAACATTGAATTAGTACTTACATTATCATGGTCAAGAACAAGAAAGGATCTAGATAGACTCCTGAGGCACACCACTTGTAATGCTTACAGTTTTAGAATATGCATCATTGTAGAAAACTCTTTCAAGTCGTTCTGATAGGTAAGAGCTTATTAATGTATATTCTAATCCGATGATACCATATAAATGAGTTTTAAAATAATCCCAACAGATATGCTATCAAAAGCTTGAGATAAGTCGCACAGAATGGCATAGAAGTTTTCATGAGCCTCAAAACCAAAAGTAACAAGTGTGTCTCATGTACGGTACATACGCCATGTGTAAAATAATAAAAAAATAATTATTGAAATTTCGATAATAAATAGCTGCTTTGAAAATAATAGGTTAATTGAATTTTCATTATACTTTCGATTATTTTTTAAAATGTTGGAATTATGGAAATTGGATTCTAATGATTACCAATATAATTGCTGTGTTTATCATAGTTTATTTCATCAATACATACAAAGTCTTAGAAACAAGTCGAACTATTAATATTTTTAGAAATGGAACTGTTAAAACTATTAATATGCATCACTGGACATCATGTGAAAAGTCAGGAATTAATGGCACACTCATTGGAAGAATACAAACTAGGAGGTAGCCGAGCCCCTACAGCCCAGGCTGCGCAGAAGTTTAGAGTCGGGATAAATTGAAGCTTGCGCCTGCCGCCATGTTTGGGGAGAGCGCCGGCTAGCAGACATCCGCATATCCAATGTTTAAGGTTTAAAATAATATGTTTTTTATATTTTATAAACCAATCGGAGTAACTAAATGAAACAAAATCCCGTTGAGATTTAAAGCGACTACGTTGTGGACATAATTCAAGTTACCGTTAGTATGACGTGAAACGAAAGATGATGGAAACAATTTGATAATTATCAAAGACGTTGTAGTTATTTGACATCATTTTAGAGGGAATAAAAAATACAAATGCATATTGTAAGCCAGTTCAGGTGAAAATAAAGTTATGTATTAGTAGTCTATTACCTGTTATTTGTAAAACACTGCCAGCTATATATTGTACATTACATAAAACAATATATATCCTACTATGTACATATGTTTCCTTTGATGTAGAGGAGAAACGAACAATTTGATCTGCTTTCATATTGTATAGTATAATACACCTGTAAAATAAAAACATGTACACTAATGTTCTAGTTTTAAGATATCAATACCATTCATTAGCTTATTATCATAGTAATATAAAATAAACTTTACATGCAGGAATTACTCCGTCAAATATAGGTACTTGAACACTTATAGGTTTTTTTGAATTTTAGGCCTAGTGTACAGAATAAGAGCTTACCTATTGATTCTTAATTAATAAGATGGACTTCCTTAAATTTCTTACAAATTTATGTAAATTCATGTTAGAACTTTTAGGTGTATAGTGACATCTGATCTTTATGTATATATGGTCATTATGGTCAATTTAACACGTCTAAAAATATTAATATCTCTGCTTCCATACCTGAAAAAAAATATGTAAGCCTATTGTTTTATTTTGAAAATATTGGCGTAAGTACCATTCATTAGCTTATTATCATAGCAGTAGTAGGTCTATAAAATATACTTTACAGGCATTAATTATTCTGTCAAACAAATTTTGAAAAAAATATATGGATTTTAGGCCTACATTGCAGAGAACAAGATCTTACCTATTGATTCATAAATAAGATGGATTTTGTTAAATGTTGTCTTACAATTTTCTTGTGCAGACTCATGTTGTAACTTTTGGCTGTGTGGTGACATCTGATCTTTATGTACATATCTATGACCAGTTTAACAAATCTAAAAATGTGATTTTCTGGGAACTCATTTTCTAGAATATGTTCTTGCAGTTGTGGAAAAATTCTAGAAATGTTCAATTGTTGGATTACATTGTATTTCACACGATCTAACACAGGGCCCTTCGGGGGTATGCCATTGTTCTCTACCAACATCTGCCTAATCGCTACTTCACTTAAGCGGCAAATTTTTATAACTTCAGATGATGGTATGACAAGACCCCCATTATTCTTTCGTAAGAAAAATGTGAGATTTTGTTCACTGATGGTACCATAAAGTGATTCTTCACATGTTTCACAATATATTTTCTTACTAATTTGTTTCACTACAAAGCCAGCAATGTATACAATTATATTTTCAGAATATTCTGACATTGATAATGGTGTAAGAATGAGGGGGCTGTAAATATTGTCTACAGTTGGCTGTTCAAGAGAATCATATCGCCTCCGATTTTCAAAACACTGTGGATCATTGTTAGATACAATCATTTGTGCCTTGTCACTCTCATTCCATGATAACAATTTTGTAGGCCTGCCATCAATTTCCACGCAGTTTCCAGTACTTTTGTTTTTCACTTCATTAATTAGTAGTAAACTCTTATAAGCTGCCTTGAACTGCTGTGCAGATGGGTTATTGTTATGTCCAAGCTTACTTCGAACCATGCCAAAAAATAATTCAATGTGGTCTTGGCTAAATTTATAGGTACCTATGAAATTTAGTTTTTTCGTCTCAATTAATTCATTGTAAATATTTCTCAAGGCCCTACATAGTGATAGGAAGCCAATAATGGCAGTCTTTCTCGGGGTCTGGTATAAAGGCCTCTCTTCTATGTCTTTTAGACCAAGTAAGTATGACTCTGCGAAGTCTATAAAATTGAACATTAGACTTCCATTCCTTGCAGACATTACACTCTTATACCCCTTTGCCAAAGGATTTTTTGAATTAAGGACATCAAATAGCTTGTCAAAGAACAAACAGAATTCTGCTGTTGGTTCTGCCCCCTCAAACTCTTTTAGTTTTAAGTCCGAACACAGAAATAGCAGAGCATTTCCAACAGATGCACTTAGCACTTGTACTGCTAATTTCACTTTCATTTTCTGTTGTTTGAAATGGACGTGGCGCTTTGAAAGTTTATTTGCAAGAGTAAGGGTTTCATTTGTTTGTATTTGTTCTGATCTGTCTATATACTTCCACTCAATAACATTGTCATTTAGATCTTTTAAAACTTTCATGTCGCCAAACAAATTCCTCATTAATTTAATCATATGACATGCATCTAACATCAATTGTATACTGTAGCCTCCTATGTCGAAAGAAGTGTCTAAGTCTTCTGCATTGAAATTGCAACCTAGCTTGTTTGCCATAACAATATTACTGTTGAGACCATCACAGGTCACTGAAACAACAGTTAGCTTGATACTTTGCAAGCGACTTATGCACTGTTTAATTAAATTCGCTCTCAAATCTGCTGTTAGACCATTAATTAAAAAATAGCCCACAGGAATTTTCAAGGCTGCATTAATTCCCACTACCATTATTACAAAAACTTCTTTTGCCTCCTCCATTTCACTTAGACATACACCATCGCCTAAATCAACATAGCCTGTAAATGCGCTACCATTCCATTCGATGCATTTTCGAATAGACATCTCATCAAAAGTAAGTGCTACATAGAGAGGGTGAGATGAAAGTGCTACCTGATCTTCTAAAGCTAAGAAGGCTTCAGGTGTAAATCCAGGATTTCCACCTATTGTGTTACGCCAATTTCTTAGTGTGTTAACATGTGGTAGAGCCCTATTTAGGCACTGTCTAACATATTCGTATGGGGCTGGTGAATAGAAATTAAGTGTTAATGCAAATTTTTTTAAAGTGTCTGAATATTCTCCACTTTTTGTCCCAGATCTCTTGATTATATCAAACATTACTTCAGAGAAATTGTTCTGTAGAACCTCTTGTGTATGATCATTAATTAGATTTTTATCCTTTAGATCTTTGATAAAGGTTTTAAGGGTGGATATCACTTCGCTTTGCCTGTCACATTTTCTTTTGCAGTTAATATTTTCCATCCTCAATTCTCGTAACTGTTCGTTCTTCTTTTCTATCATATTTTCAAGTAATTTAATACTTTTATAGGACTCTCGATAATGCTATAATTGTGGTCTGAATATACATCATGATCAGATGTATTAGAAGAATTACTGTCGGGACTCAGTTTATTTGTTTCATGTGGAATTATTACTTCCGTTTTTCTTTTCAGAACTCTCCGAGATACTTTTTCAACCTGCAAGAATAATATTATACTAAGTTTATTAAGAATTTATAAAAGCGATAATCATTTATTCATGTTATAAAGCAAATTATTAATTGCAAATGTAGATAAGCTATTAATATAACACTGTTCAGCAGTTTACCTTTTGTAGATGGCTTGGGAAGTTAAATAGAGACGGAACTGCATCGTCTTTCAAACGTTTCTTTCCTAAAGATATCCAGAAACAAGACTTTTCAAAATGGGCAGAACATAATTTGTGGTTCCGAGTTGGCACGAATTTATCCCGTTTAATTGCTGTCAGCCACTTAGCCAGAAGACCTGGCTTATTTAATGGGAACCTGTAATTAGTAGCATTAAGTTCTAAGTTTAAACAAGTTTATTAGCGGTATTTTGAAAATCTAATATTCAGAACAACGCTTTTTTTGTGTTAAAAATTGGTCTTCGTCTGTAGCTATTATCTCGGTACATGTCCAACTAGGCTAAGCAAGCAAGAAAGAAATTGTACAGTAATTATATTACTGTACTTACTTGTGCAGAGAAATTCCAGATCCTTTCTTGTACGTGTATGTACAATTAAACGCTGCACACGAATTCACCATAGTGAACAGGCACACTCAAATTTACTACTTAGACGTAGAACTTATGAAACAATAACAAACCTACACGTTAGCAACGTGTATCTCTAACTTGTAGGAACACATTCACACTTCGAAGATATTACGCATTTTTAAAATACACTAATTGTTAGAAACAACTATTAATGTACTCCATCACTGACTAAAAAAACAACTTCCTATTAACTTTAACTTTAATGCACTATAAAACATAAACAACACAAATTAACACACTATTAAAAGTAAACAAAAATGAACACGTGAATCTCCATGTGTTGATAAAGTGCTTCCAGATCCTTCCTTGTACATATACGTACAATTAAACGTTGTACACGAATTCACCATAAAGAATGGCACTAGTCACCCAATTAGATTTAATTAATAACATCTACACGTTAGGAACGTGCATCTCTAAACTGTAGGAACACATTCACACTTCGAAGTTATTACGCATTTTTAAAATACGCTAATTTTATTATTAGAAATGATTATTAATGCACTCCATCAATGGCTAAAAACTAAACTTGCTATTAACTTTAACTTTAATGCACTATTAAAAGTAGACAACACAAATCAACACACTATTGAAAGTAAACAACACAAATGAATACGTGAATCTCCATGTGTTGATGCTTGATAAAGTGCTTCTATTCCCAAAACGTGGTGTCGCGTGAACCTGCGCGAAAAGTTTCAAATTTGTACACGACATCAGCGCCAATTGTGTGTCTAGATATATAACTACAACGTCTTTGGAGGTAGCTATCGTAGACAAAATCTGCAGAAGGGAGATGTGTATACATATGTTAGAAATTATATAAATTTTAATAATATCATCCTTTCAAAATTTAGTAGAGAAAAAGATTTATAACTCTGTGCTGGAGAATTAGAATTAAAATCTGGTAACCTCACAGTCATTGGTTTATACAGGTCATCCTTTGGAGGTTCGAAACATTTTCACTACATATGCACTACAACACATACACGAAAAAAAACCACAAATACATGTTTTATGAGATTTAAATATTCACTATCTCACTGAGAACACTAGAATTTAATACACTGCCAGCAACCTTCACTTTGGTATATATGGTAAACATTTCAACTAGAATACAAAGGAAATCCATTAGAGCAATTTATAATACAATAATTACAGGAAAGGATAAATTTGAGAGTTACCGGAGAGTTCCCATTATAAAATGGTATTTCACACCATGATGCCCAATTAATAATAACCTAGTTGCATCAAAATACTAGCCTAAAGTTATGTTAAGAGTCATGAGTGAAGAATTTTTGAACACATTGTATATAAGTTAAAAAATGAAACCTGGCAATCAGATGGTATGAACAGTAACTTCAGCGTGTTCCAGTGTACATTCCTGTATATCTTTGAGTCCAGTTTTTCTCTTAATTATACAAATATTCTAAAATACAGATATAAAAACAAAAGATCACACAGGGCATAAAAAACCTCATGTAAATTAAATAGACTCTATAAGATTGTATTTAAAGTTGAAAAAGTAATGTCCCCAAATTAATAGCTAACTCTAAAAATTATTCTATAATATTACACAAAGTAATTTTAAGAGCCAAAGAGCTACATGTTAACAAAATTATTTAAAACTCTGATAATTAAATTAAAACAACTTGAAATGTAATAAAAAATAAACCTGAAAGTTCAGAAGTAAGAAAACAAGGCACATTCTTGTAACAAATAATACAAAAACACTAGATATAACAGAAATCGAAAACATATTCAATAAATACTTTCTTTCAGCAAACAACACAATGAAGCAATTGATTTTTAAAAGTGTCTCTTCATGCATCTTTCCCAAATAGGGCCTATTCATATTTTTCCATCAAATCCACGAGAAATAATTACACTTATAAAGCAATTGAAATATATATCAGTTTCATTCGATTTTGTTTTATGGAATAATATTTTGGGGAAATTCTGCAGATAGTAAAAATAATATTCTTACTAAAAAAAAAAAGAGCAATTAGAATAACAGTTGGAGCAAAGTTTTGACAATCGTGTAAACCAAATTTTTTAAATTACAAATTCTGACTTTAAGAAATCAGTACATGTCTTGGGATCCTGTACTTTTGGCAACTCTCTTCGAAACCATAGACACCACACTATCTGATAAAAATGTGCTAAAGCACTACAGAGTAATGGATACACAACATATAAAGAAGTCCACGGATTAGTTGAAAACAGCAGTGTATGTCGAATCAACATTATTGCCTTTAACATGGTAATACCAAAGGCTATATAACAGACCCAACTATCAGGTTTGAGTCTCACAGGAGCCAACCTGATGAGGATGACACAGGAAAAAAGAACCATCTATGAGCCGACAATCTGTACTATAAAAATCCTGTCCACACCTGTGGAGTAACGGTCAGCGCATCTGGTGGCCCAGGTTCGAATCCCGGTCGGGGCAAGTAACCTGGTTGAGATTTTTTCCGGGGTTTTATCTCAACCCAATACGAGCAAATGCTTGGTAACTTTCGGTGCTGGATCCCGGACTCATTTCACCGGCACTATCATCTCCATTTCATTCAGACGCTAAATAATCTAGATGTTTATACAGCGTCGTAAAATAACCCAATAAAATAAATATAAAAATACTTATCATTTTAGCAGTATAGAAATTATTGCTCTGTTTATTGGTGCAAGAGGAACCATCACCACTTGTCTCCTTTCTTGCTCCAAACAGTTTGAAATACCAACTATCATCATTAAAGATATAGCTATTTAGTCATTGATATACAGCCTACGCCATTAACATTGTTCTATGTCCTGAGCTATCTTTCTAGTATCACTTTCTTACTCTTTTACCAAGTTAAATCTTAAATTGATCACTATATTACAAAATTTCAGATTTCTTATCACCAGGTCCCGGGTAATTATGTAATTACTTATGTAATTAGATGTTTCTTCTATTAACATTAAGATACAAAATTTGTGATGTATTGGAGTTTCATGTCCAATTAGAGCCTAGTAACGTAAACTTGAAAGTACATATATTTACATATTTTGCTTTTAAGTACATATTTATTAATATTGCCATGCTTAGTTGCAATTTTATTCATTTTATAACATGCCTGTATATCCTAGAACTGTATGACCTTGCACGACACAGCCAAAAAAGTTTTCTGTCTTGAATCTCACTGCCTGTCTGTCAGTCACGTGATGTGCACCTTGCCACTGCGTGTCCATGCCATGTCATCAAGTGAATGTTTATAAATTGTGAAAATGAAAAACCAAAACCATTTTGTTCATCTCCAATGATTGGTACCTTCATAATGCTCATATAACTTGTTCTTGAGAATATATATATATATATATAGTCCACACCTGTGGAGTAACGGTCAGCGTGTCTGGCCGCGAAACCAGGTGGCCCGGGTTCGAATCCCAGTCGGGGCAAGTTACATGTTGAGGTTTTTTCCGGGGTTTTCCCTCAACCCAATACGAGCAAATGCTGGGTAACTTTCGGTGCTGGACCTCGGACTCATTTCACCGGCATTATCACTTTCATATCATTCAGACGCTAAATAACCTAGATGTTGATACAGCGTCGTAAAATGACACAATAAATAAATAAAATAAAAAATTATATATATATTGTATCCGGATTTCAAAAAAATATAATTTTCCAGTCCACACCTGTGGAGTAATGGTTAGCGCATCTGGCCGTGAAACCAGGTGGCCCGGGTTCTATTCCCGGTCAGGACAAGTTACCTGGTTGAAGTTTTTTCTGGGGGTTTCCCTCAACCCAATATGAGCAAATGCTGGGTAACTTTCGGTGCTGGACCCTGGACTGATTTCACTGGCTTTATCACCTTCATCTCAATCAGACGCTAAGTAACCTAAGATATTGATAGACATAGGATTTTTAGGCACTAAAAATTGCAGTTTTAGGCGCCTAAAATAAGCTCAAAATTTGTAAAATTAGGCTCTATTTTAATGAAAATAGGCATTTTAGGCACATCAAGGTATCATACTTATTTCTTTCACTGAAATTTTTAGTTATACACTAAAATACGCACAAAAAAGTATGTTTAAACATTAAAAAAGAATACTATATTAATTTATAAACAGAGCTGCACAAATTTAATATATTGAAACTAATGAAATAATGACTATTGATATCAAGATTACTCATTTTAAGTTATTGAAATTCAGTTCCATGCTCAGACTTTATTATAATTATCTGCACAGAACACCACCAGAATTTTTTCTAAATTCTCCACAGTTAACCTTTGCCTTTTGTCACTGAGAATCATTTTGAAAGCAGAAAAACTTCTTTCAACCGAAACTGATGTGAGAGGCGCAAATTTTAAATTAGATACAATAGAAACATCAATACTTACTGGAACATTTACACTTTCCCCCGATATCACTCTTGATACTTTTTCCAACAATGAAAATCCTACATTCTTATTTAATACGTTGTCCCACTTATTTTTAACTTTTTTCCCAGTTTCGCCCAAAGCAGAATGTATGTTCACTTGAGCTTCCTTTACTATTGCTATTTGGCTACAAAGAGATTGTTTTTCACGTTCTAATTGTTCAATGCTTGCAGGTATGAAAGAAAAGTTTGATGTTATGTAGGCAATATCGTTTTTCACTCGTGAGTCATTCAGACAATCTTTCACTGCTTTCACACACCCTGCACTATCAGTTTCAGGTAATTTATCAATAACTGTGACCACTTCTTTAAAATACTTAGAATAATACACCACTGACTGAATCCAGGTTCCCCATCGTGTAACAACCGGCTGAGGTGGGAGTGGGATATCTGGAAAGTTCTCTCTGAATATTGAAATCCTGGATGGGGCTTTACAAAAACATTTTTTGTGTTAGAAATAAACGAATTGACAAGAGGAAATTCATTCCGGATTGTTTCAGAAACTCTGTGAAGGCCATGTGCTAGACAGGTTATATGCGTGAGGTTAGGATAAAATGTTTTAAGAAGTGGAGCTGCAGCAACCATGTATGAGGCAGCATCAGTACAAAACAACAGAACTTTAGAATCGTCTATATTAGCTGAGTATAAAGACTGTAGGCCTTTATTTACAAAATAAGCAATGGCTTGGTTATTCACTTTCGAAAGTTCCTTAACACATACGAGGTGTGGAATCGAAGGTCCATCAGGACTAAGTTTTCCTACTACCATATTTGCTATATACCTATTCATAGGATCTGAGGTTTCATCCACAGAGACCCATATGTAAGAATCACCTATATCCTCCCGAATGGAAGCTAAAGTTTCATTGTATATTCTGTCTAAGTAATTTTTTCTTAGGGTCGATTCAGATGGGATATTTTGTTTGCAATAGTTTTGTAAAAACTGTCTTAAAACCGGATTTTCAATTGCATTCCAGGGAATGTTAGCAGCAACAAACGCTCTGGTTAAATCAGCATAGAAATTGCTGCTGAGATTGGATGAAGTAGGCTGTGTTAGTAAAGTTTGTTGCAGTTGATTTTTCTGCTGAGCTTTAGCCTTATGAGCCGCTCCTTGCACATGCTGCTTTAGGTGGCACTTCTTTTCTTGCGAAATCAAAAAATGTAAAGTAAACTGAATTAAAATAAAATCCTAATTGTTGTATTGCCATATTTCTATCACAAAGTTAGTGGGTTCGAACAATCAAAATTTTAATGACTGCAAATACTTTAACAATTGGAATTTAAAAGGTTAAAGTGTAGTGGTCTTAAAAAGAATTATACCTCAGGATAGCTCAGTCAATGTATGAATATTATAGGCCTACTCATTAAAATTAATAGAATTTATATATTTCAACTATTGTTACATACCTGTTTGCTACAAATCTTGCAGAATATTATTTTTCCATCATAAGTGAATTCTGAATATTCTGTTAGCCATTGCCGGATCAATGTAGATTTTGCACTTATATTTTTCGGCATTATCGCGTTAAACTTCACAGGAAAACGTCCTACCACTCAAAACTTCTCAACACAAAGAAGGTGAGGGAAAGAGCAACTGTTAACGAGCATTCAAATGAACCGTTGTTATTGAGATTCAATTGGACAAAAATACAAAGTTCCACTTATTGTTGCATTTCCTGGTAGTGTTAACACTAGGAGGGCCATTCTTTTAAATATTTTGTAACGGTTTACCCTACTAATTCGCAGTTTTACGACTTTTCATAAATATTTCAAAAACACTCTTTCTCCAAAAATTGTGATTTTATGACACTCTGAAGGGCAGTACAGCTAATCGGTTTCAGACCGAAAACAGTCATTTTTATAGTATAGTATATCTCTGAATCGGTAACAGCACATGTTGTGATTGTTGCCTGCTTCAAAACTAAGGTTGGTTCTTTGTCGGCATTTATGCCTCCAAACATGTTAAATTCGGTGAAATCTATTGCGAGTGTCGTGAGATTGAAAACATTTTGTTTCCTTTATCAATGGTTTCATGGCCGGTGTGAAACAAACTTTCCACTTTTTAAATGCCTTAAATTTCGCAGTGAATGCATGTATAAATTATAAAAAGTAAGAGTAAAATGCGAAACTTTACAGTGAGTTAGGCATTTTTAGGCGAATATTAACAAATTAGGCTCTAATAACCGTTTTAGGGCATTTTAGGGCACTATAAAACTCTTTGAATACCTTTCAATTTCCATGAAACACAAATATTAATAATTATTTTTACTTTTCTCCTAAAGAAACAAAATAGGCATTTGCCCTAGAATCCGATGTCTGGATATTGATAAAGCGTCATAAAATAAGCTACTAAAATAAAAATATATATATATAATTTCCATTCAGTTCTGCACCCCCTTTTTGTGAATGGGAATTATCACAGATTTAGTCCAGTTTTCCGGAATGTCTTGTCCTTTCCAAAGCAGATTTAAGAATCTCAAAAATCTTATTAAAAATTCAGACTAGCATACTTGAATAGTGCTAAATTTATTGAAGCTTCTCCTGGAGTTCTGTGGACCTTCAGTTTATCTAGAGCGTATTCCAATTCATAAAAAGAAATATGTTCCTCTACTGCATTATCAGAAAAAGGGAGTTCAAGAGGTTGTTTTGTGTGAGACCATAACAGTTGAAAGTATTGTAACCAGTTTTCTTGGAGATGATATTTACTGCAAGGTTATCTTTGACTTCATTATTTAATTTTTTAAGAATTTTAAAAGTTTGTGGCTGTGGACGAGTAATATCATTTTCTAAAAATGCACAAACGCATCCTAATTCTGTCTGTTTCTCTTCCTAACCTCTCTTATTGCTATGGTTCGCTTTGTATGGTAATCAATTTTATCTTCTTCAGACTTA
The DNA here is from genome assembly GCF_040183065.1 of Periplaneta americana. Lineage (NCBI taxonomy): Eukaryota > Metazoa > Arthropoda > Insecta > Blattodea > Blattidae > Periplaneta > Periplaneta americana. The sequence goes on along the minus strand of NC_091130.1, from coordinate 86,835,223 downwards.
GTGGAAAGGTATTTATTATAAGCTTGTCTTTTATCCTGTGTTTAAAATTTAGTCATACATAAAGTATAAATACCAATAGAATTAATGATTTACAACCACAATAATGAAATTGATTATGCTATCAAGAGGGAGTATGTTACATGACAATCAAAACATTCAATAGTCTTCCAAAGGACATCAAAATTAAACAACTTGAAATGTAATAAGCAAGAAGACCTGAAAGTTTAGAAGTAACGTAGCAGCATGTAGCTTAGTTAGATTAACTATTGTCTTAACTTTCATACAGATGTTCAACTTCCTTCAGAAGGAGAATTTCGAAAATTTGTAAGTGCAACACAAACTTGCCACACTGCTTGAATACTGGAACTGTGATTTAGGTATGAAATTGGTGATTTGATAACCTTTCACCCTTCATATTGCTTGCTTAACGTGAGTCCAGTTCTAGCTATTTTTTTTTTCAACTTGCATGGGTGTAAACTGTGGTGTAGAAAGGAAAGGTGGTATGTTCACTTGTACTCCAGCAGGAACCAGGATACTGTTATGGATAAAGCATGGAGGGCACTTCACTTTATTATGAGAATCTTGAGAAAGGCTAGCCCCAAATCGAGGGAAATAGCATATCTAACGTTAGAGTGACCGTTAATGGAATACGGAACTACATGTTGGGATCCCTATAGAATATATCAGATAAATTCCTTAGAAAGAATCCAGTATAGGGCAGCTAAATTTGTTAAAGGTAAAAGAGAAGATGGAAACGATACGATAAAAGAACTTAAATGGGAAACTTTGGAAAACAGACTTAGGAAAACTAGAATAACATCATTGTATAGAGCATATCTAGGTCAGAGAGCATGGGTAGACATAACGGCTTGGTTAGAAAAGCCAATGTACTATGGTAGTCATTGTGCCACTACAGTGAGTGAGATGAGAGTAAAGTGAAAGACTATTGAAACTTATGTAGGGCCTATACATAATTATGTAGATTGTATTGTAAAATTAGGTATTTTATTTATGTTTTATTATTAATTGTAATAACTGTGTTAAATTGTATTGTGTATTCTTATTGTAGTGTGTATATAATTGTATTGTATATACCACTGTCACTGGGTGCTTGCCCACTTGCAGTGTAAATTAATACATCACTGATAAGGAACCCTTTATCTGCTGAAATAAGTTCTCCTAGTACAAGAGCATTGAGTATTCCACAGTTAACTACAATCTATTTATATGATGTAAATTCAGGGTATAGGCTACTAGCATACATTACTACTCCATTGGGGGCAACATCAATCAATCCTTTCATGGCGTTGCGGTGCTTATAAGCACTATATGTTGCCCTCTGATGGCTCAACTTGTTTGGAACAGCATGATAAATTTTGGTGCAATCTAGAACAATTGTGCAGTTTTCTAGAATTTTGAAACACACTGGCAGACAATACTGATTTTTTTCTCTCGATGGAATTCTGTCTAATAAACCTTTGTACAGCAATTCGTGGAGAATGTTTACCCAAATTAATACTACATTGTCACTGTAGTTTGACTTACACCAAACCTATGACTTACATCTTTGTGGTGCAAGTTCAGCCGAAGCTTTATTAAGGTTAGCATTAGTTGATTTCGTGTATCTAGAGACTGAACTGACTATCCTACATAATAATTTATATCTCACTCACTACACAAGCTTAAAATTGTGGTACATTAAAAATCTCCGTGTTAGGGAGATCTGTATACAAATTTACTAAGTCATTCCTGTTTTCAAAAACAAAATCTAAATGCCTGCTGTTTTGCAACATCCAAGTCGTCCTTCAAATCTGATACTTCATGCTTCAGAAGTTCTATCTCTAGACTGCAGCTATCATTTCCTGAAAGGAATCTGCATTTTCTGGAAGTTCCACATTTTCGCCTTCAACAGGGCTACCAGTATCATCTAGGCCTACTTTCATCCTGACAAATAAACCAAAAGCAGTTATTATATTGCTATGAAAAATAAAGTAGTTACATAAATTTGTTGGGTTCCCCCCCCCCCCAGAAAAGCTGCACCATAGGGGGCACAATTTCTTTTGCCGAATTGGGCTCTGAAGATGTACTGTCTGTTACTCAGGAGAAGACAAGCAGAAAGAATGTGACCTTCTTGACTATCGCTGTTGATTATTATAAACATCGCTCAGATAAGCATCCCAGTAGCCAGGTTATTACTCGTGCAAGAAACATGAGTAACAATGCATATGGAAATTAAAGCTAAGTTGAACAGAAGAAGACCTAATGTTTCCGCTTACTGCAGTACAATTATTGCTCGTGTTGTCTTATGTTATCTGTTCACATCCCTTCCTCCTCAGTCTGCTCTCGTCTTCTCCTGAGTCACCGAAAGTACTTAGATGGTTTTAATTTGAAGCCACAAATAGGTTTGCTTTAAACATAAAAATCATGTGATATATGAGTGATAACATTAATATGTCAACTCGAGTGGTAAACATAGAAACTACAGTGGGAGTGTTAGTTATTTATTAAATGTGTTCTTAAATGTCTCAAGTGTATTATTCAATAAGAGAATTTGGAAAACTACAGTAGCGTGCAAATTAATCCGAACAACGTAATTACTTATGCAAAAATACTCAGTAATCTATGTGGCCTCCCTTGTTCCTAATAACAGCTCTGAGACGATTTGGCATGGATTCCACTAATTTCCCACAAATATTCTTTATTTCTTCATCGTGAAACCATACACCAATGAGGGCAGAAATCATCTTCTCCTTTGTAGAACAATCCATTTTTTGCATTCTTCTTTTGCAAATTGACCACAAGTTCTCAATGGCGTTGATGTTGGGTGAGTTGCCTGGCCAGGGGAGTACCTGAATATTCTTCTTGTTGAAGAATTCTGTAGTTTTTCGAGACGTATGGCATGGTGCCAGGTCTTGTTGGAACACACCTCTGCCATCCGGAAATGATTTTTGCATCTGGGGTACGATTCTAGTTTCCAATAAGTGAATATATTTGTCAGAATTCATCATTCCCTTGATGGGTATTAATGCTCCAGGCCCTTCATGTGTAAAACAACCCCAAAATATTACTTTAGGGGGGTATTTGGGTGCTTGTTGGAGATGAGCTGCTGTTACTTTTTCGGATCCTTTCCGTACGTAAGAAACACGGTGGCCGTGGACCTCGAAATGAGACTCATCGGAAAAAAGTACATTCTTCCAGTCATTCACTGTCCAGTGTTGATGTAATTTTGTCCGCATTAAGCGTTTTTTGCACATAACAGGGGTTAGCAGTTGCTTCTTAATAGGCTTGCGAGCCCTTCGTCCAGCTTCCAAAAGCCTACCCCGCACTGTTGTGATGTGAATATTCGCCCCAGTGGTAGCCATCAACTCGTGGGTTAAGTCGACAGCAGTTAGTCTAGGATTTAATTTACTTTTCCTGATAATTAAACAATCATCTGCAGGTGAAGTCTTCCTTTTCCGGCCACAGTTTCCTTTTTCCTGGGGTGTGATGGATCCAGTCTCCCTGTATCGTTTTATGATCGAATTAACAGTATCCAAACCGATGTGACATTCTGCAGCAATTTGCCTCTGTGTCATAGAAGAATGCTCTGCTAATGTTATAATTTTAGACCGTTTTCGTGGAGTTGTATCCATTTGTGAAGACGACAGAATGTATACAGGATTGCAGTATTAAGTCTTCAACCCAACTGAAATGCTTATAAGTACAAAATGACAGGCAAAATGTCACATATTAAAAAAAAAAAAACAATAACGACAGACCTTCAACAATGGAATTACACGTACTAGAGATGTCAATTAAAGCGGTATGAGCAGCTGTGAGGCCAACAATGACAGAAAATGTAAAAATATGTCGTGTTCGGATTAATTTGCACGCTACTGTATGTCATAACAAGCATATCATAAATCAAAAGTTGCGAAATTAAATATTGTATTGAAATCGTAGTGCAACTGGCACTTTTCAAAGAGAGATTTCACTGGGTAAATATTTTATTTTATACAATTAACTTTTGACTTTTATAATTGACTTTATTGTCAAACGCCTGGCATTAGAAAACAACAACAACATAATTTCAAATCTATTATTATCTGATATTAGATTTATAACATTAAATTTATAATTTACAATAATTAATTTCTGGGTTCCATTTCATGAATACCATATTGAACATATATTTTGTATTTTATTAAAATATATTATACTAGGCATTTGCACTTAGCTATTACTTTAGTTCTTCAGGAACACAGTAAAATAATAGGTCTAATAACCACCAGTATAAAATTCAGAGATATCGGTACATATCAAATAATACATCAGTACATAACACACCACTTTTTTCACCGTAGGTACTCATTTAATATTAAGTATAAAATAAGTTTAGTTTTTTGTATATGAAAGCTAAAACCTTCTCTGACTGGATTTTTTGAAAATCATTTTAGGGCTGAACTTTTAGAAAAAGTGAGAAAAGAACATAGTCGACTGTAAAACGAGTTTATATTTATGTTAGTATGTAACGAAAAATACTACATTCAATACATGGTGCATTTAAGTCCACCGACAAACTCTGGAAGTGATTCCTGGCTAAAAATGGAGCACAAAAGTTCATATCACCTTGTGTCCGCAAATGGATAATTTCCACGATAGATGACACTGAAGAACGACATCAAACAAAGAGCCCTGTCACACAGTACATGATGCAATGCACGCGTACATACGTCCAAATGGCTCCAAATGTTGTGTGATGTGGGTGGTGCTGTCTGTCAGGGTACGTGGCTCGGTACATCCGTGCTGCCTCTCGACCCTTTCCACCTGCTTAGCCATACATGAACAGCATCTCGGCTTGTTCATGGAATGAATACCGGACCATTGTGCTTCTACGTTGCTTAAATCACTATCTGCAACACAAGAAACGCATACTACAAGTTATGAGAGAATGTCGTCAGTGCAAACTATCGTGGAAACTATGTATTTCCAGATACAAGTTTCTTTTTCAAACCATGTGCTCAAATTTAATTTATTAAATGTATCCTATATTTAAACAAGATTTTTATAGAAAAAAATAGAAAAATGTATTCTGAATGTCAGTATATAACGCATGGAATCCATAGTTTTTTTTAGTAGGTTATTTTACAACGCTTTATCGACATCTTAGGTTATTTTTTAGCTTTTGGATGAGGTGAAGGTGATAATACCGGTGAAATGAGTCCGGGGTCCACCACCGAAAGTTACCCAGCATTTGCTCATATTGGGTTGAGAGAAAAGTCCGGAAAAAATCTCACCCAGGTAACATGCCCCAACCAGGAATCGAACCTGGGCCACCTGGTTTCGCGGCCAGACGAGCTAACCGTTACTCCACCAGGTGTGAACTGGAATCCCTAGTATATTCTAATGCACTGCTGTAGCCATTCCCTCCTCCCTATTTGTTACTAATTGCTAACATAACAGGCAATATGTTAAGGACGAATTACAAGGAAAATGGTCAGTTTGCCTAGTATTGCGTCCTAGACCTCTCAAATGTTTGTAACAAGCAAGAGGGAGAATGGAGCTGCAACAGTACATTAATATACAGGTAAATAGGCCTATCTAACGATTTTAATGTTGAAAGTATTTGTGACTGAAAACTAAAACCATGTGTTTCTCACTATATACATCTCACAGAAACTAGTGAAGCAAAGGGAATTTGTGTCCTCTTTGGTGTACTTTTTCTGGATAATTGAGTACCGGTATTTGGTTTGTTTAAGTATAAAACTTACTTTAGTTTTTTTTCTCGGGAGATTGAAAAGTAAATTGCTTTTTCCCATTCCATGGGAAAACTGTAGGGCCATTTTCTCTTTTGTCATTTTGAAAATGACAACTACACATGAGAGAGCTTTTGGAGGGTTCTCTATCCTTCCTCCTCTGAAAAGTAATACATATTAAGGAAATAACTTCAGAATTTAATTAATTTATACATTATTTTGTAAACGATGGCACATCATCAAGGGTACATACCATATAGTTCACACACATAAGGTGTATCTATTTGATTATGTAATAAGGCAATTCCATACATTTGAAAATGGCACATAAGTGCCGAAAACGTTAATGTTTAATCCAAATGTAAACTAGTTAAGTATAGACTGTTAGCCCAATTTAATATTATTACATTACAACTTGCTTATCGGAGAATCATACAAAATGAAAATATTTCAGATTATGGTGAAGATTTTATGCAATTCTTATTTAATTATATTTTATAGAATGGAAGCAAAATAAACAATAAAAGAAAACAATGTGTCTTATTGGTGCTGGGGTCATAACCTCAAACCTGGAGCAAAATAATAATTCTGAGTCTTTCAGGATGTGAACAAGTCGCAGTACTGTATTAACAAATTACACTAGTGTACAGGAAGCTATTACAGCTTATGTAGCCTAACTAATTTTCCTTTACAAATTGCAACTTACCTTTCTTATGACGGGGACGTTACATTTGTTGTTCATAATTTCCCAGTCTTCTAATCACACACTGATGCTTCTCTTTCAATATTCTGGGTTTCAAAATGTAACTCGCATACCTGCGAAACAAATTAATACTCATTAGTTTTTGTTTCTCAAGTTAAGTTTTACAACATAGGCTACATATGAGATGATGTTACATAACCTCTTACTCAAATTCTACTAAATACTTACCTCACATTTGAGACTAAAATTATCCCGATGCATCTCCCTGATATATTTCCAGCGTAAATCTTCATCCTTAGGGAATAAAAATACATTGACTGACAAAATTATCCCGATGCATCACCCTGATGTATTTCCGGCGTAAATCTTCATCCTTAGGGAATAAAAATACACTCACTTTCGAACCAGTTATGTAAAGATACAAAAAGTACATAAACAGAATTCGAATGGCAAAATTCCGTTTTCTCGCACAAAGTAGAGATGGGTAAAAAATAACACAACAGTTATTTTGGAACTGTTCCGGTCTCGGAACTGTTGCAAAAATGAACAGTAGGTCGGAACCTCCTGTTCCGAAATAACAGTGTTCCGACTCCGAGCTGCTCACTTGCCCAGCTGTTGCGGGCTCGCAGTACCGCGTTGCACAGGGTATGTTCCGACTCTCTCGGAACTGTTGCAAAAATGAACAGTAGGTCGGGACCTCCTGTTCCGAAATAACAGTGTTCCGACTCCGAGCTGCTCACTTGCCCAGCTGTTGCGGGCTCGCAGTACCGCGTTGCACAAGGTATGTTCCGACTCCGAGATAACAGTCGGAACGTCGGAGCTTGTTCCGATGAACCGACAGCTGCAGTTACACTGTTCTCGTTGTTCTTTATGTTATACTTGGAACTTCGTTGGATGAAGTTGGTACTTGAAACTCTCACGTGGTTGGTGGGGGGGCGCATGGAAATTGAAATCCTTGCGGTGGCGCGAACTTTAATATCAACATTTGTAAGACTGGCCAATCATCTGTAATGTTATAGTAAGTATTTAATAATCTGTAATATTCATTCCCGCTTTATGGTTTATTTCACCATTAGTTGACTAATTCTGTTTTATAAACATTCTACAAAGTCATAAAGTACGCATACTATTATTAATTCATTGATCAGCTGATTCTATACAAAGGTTAAAGTCGTAAATGGTAATGAGTGGTTCAGTTACAATGTCTGTATGTCGTTTGTTGAGGTTAAGTCTGACAAGCACAAGTTTTTGTGCTATCTTCTCTGTTATCAAAGAACGACAAAAATGTTGTAGCATTATTTGTTGGAAACTACCCATATAAGTACTGATTTGGAGAGCGAGGTTTAACGCGAAGTTTAAATTACACTTTGGTAAAGATGCGATTCCAACATTTTACTAACCCACTGCGGGGTTTCCAGGTTTCAGTACTGCCAATATATATCTTTTTTATTTATGAAATTGTAATATTTATTATTATTATTATTATTATTATTATTATTATTATTATTATTATAACTGCATTAAGAAAAGTAAAAATAAAAATTAATGATTTATTTTTTTTATTATGTAATAGAGAGAAGAGAAATTACATACCATATGTTTTAAATGTTATGTTATTTTTTTTAGTTGGCTACTATGTCTTTATAACTTTATGTACGAAAACAAAGTGTTGTATTCTGTCCTTGTAGTCAACAGCTGATTAATTACTAACATTAAGCTTTTGAGTTCTGTCCGCATGCACAGCAATTTTCCAAAATCGATTCGAATGTGCATTGCAGTGCCATCTATAGATAAGAATATGTACTATGTCATGCCTATGAGTGCTCCAGTGTGAGCAGCATGGTAAAGAGGGAGGGTACTGTACCGTTCGTTTGAACGACTCAACGACTCCGACTCATCACCACTGGTGACTGTTATTTCGGAACTGTTATTTGGAACATAGTATTTTTTCGGAACCGGAACAGTCGGAACTGTTCCGGGAAAAGAACAACTTCGCCCATCACTAGCACAAAGTGAATCTCGGTAAGGATCCGCAATATTTACGTGGCACATTTGTATATTCCGTTGCTTACGAGATTATACAAGCTGGCGCATAGAGCTTGAAAAACGAGTCTGAAGTGGTTCCCTCGTAATGCCAATTCCGCCGCTCGGAGCGCTGTTCTGCCCTATATATTCATAGCAGAACACTTAAAAGACATTGACATTTGGGACATTTAAAGGACTCATCATTGCTTATTAAATGCTTCGTACAATATTTTATGGACAATAGACGTAATTTGCAAACTTCTACTCCTCAATTATATTACAATAAAAGGCTGTCATTCTTGATATTAAAACATATTACATATAAACTGAGGGACTGTCTGCTATGTACTTCAGTTCACATACCAAACATTTCCGGAAATAAATTAACTTGACATCTTACATATACGCACTATAGCCTACCCTTTTCAACTAATATTATTAATATTGTTATTAAATAAGATATTGCAACTAATTAAGGTACTGCATTATCTTTAATTTCCTTGAATTCATAATTACGCATTTGCAAGAAGGCCTAACTTTTCCCTCTCTTTTTAAAAAAAATACGGACGTCACAATAACTGAGAAGTATAATTATTGCGCGATTTTTTCTTGCAGTGGTGAAAACATTTCTATAGGCCTACTGATTAATCTATTGAGCATAGTAATAGTAAACGCTGTAGTATTTTAGTGCGTGTACGCCTACTCAGCTCTTGTAAAACGAAATTTTCACTTTCAATTTCAACGGAACACTCACTTATATTCAGTTCTTGTATCTTGCAGTAAATTATCCATTTGTGATCATCTTTCCAATATAACCTCCCATTGAAACGACCACTTAAAATCATGAGCTAGAATTTATTATTTTAAAAACATTTCCACGTACATACTGTTATAATTGTTATGAACCACAATACAAAAGACAACACTGTGAAATTGGATTAATTTACCAAGATCAACATCAATACCGGTAGTATAAAATCACATATAGGCCTAGGCTATATTATTTCATTACTTTATGGTATTAATTAGAAGAATTAATTTTGAAGAATTTACAAATATGCTGAAATAATTTATGACATCTCTTATAGAAATGTAAAAATATGTATGTACATTTTGAAATAATGGGTATAGCACCACTTGAAAATGTTGAGCATTTTAACAGTAACTTGTAAATTGTTCCATCACGTTGTCTATAGTGTTCATTTATTGTAGCACTTTTAGAACGAACGTGGTTCACATACATAAGAAGAAATGACGATGGAATGAGTCTAACACATACAGTTTTCTTTAATTTTTAGCAAATGATGAAGTTGAATATATACTGTTACTTCATATCCTAATATAAGTAGAGTTGCCACCATAGATGTAACACCTGAAATGAATATTATAAAATAAATTAATGTATTGGTAATGATACAAGAATAAAAAGAAATTAGGCTAGACATAACCTCACAAAATTACAAACACATGCTAAAACAAAAAAAAAAAAAAACTTTACGTATCCGTATATAATAAAACTAGATATTCCAGATATAATTTGTTTCACACGATAACCACCTCAGCCTATTTCGGCAGCAGCCATTATTAGTTACAGTCTGAGGTGCATACCTAATCTCATACTAACCTTGTTAAGTTCTCTAACCTAATTCACTGATAATTACGTAACAATACACAGGTCTAAAATACAGACAAATACACATTAATTACCTAATAAGTACAGCATGAAGATAATTCATTACTTTTGTCGGTATTTTCTAAAAGAGAAAGGGAAAACAGTAACAACATTATCTTCAATGTTTACATCACGTCGTTCACATTTTCATTAGGCCTATATCAGTAATGCTTGGTAAGTGAAACAATGCATGAAATTATTTTACATTTCAGGTCACATCATTCGAGAGTCGGAAAATGCAATTCGCCACTTTTAACATAGCATTGCTTGTTATATGAGAGAACTTTGACATTTACCTTAACCTATAAAGATACGACCTGTTGGTACCGTGTTCTTCACATAGCAAAACACAGACAATTTTCGAATATAACTTAGCTGAACAAACTTCAAATAACACTGTAATATGCTTGGCATATTTATAATATTCGTACTCAATCAGTAATGCACAATTAATCGAACTATTTTCACGATGCACAATGCTTTGTAATGGTACTATTCATCATTTCATAGGGCAGAGAGGCGAACCTAGCGGCAGAAATTGTCATGACTCACAGAGACCTACTCTCGATCGTGCTATGCGCCAGCTTGTGTAATCCCGTAAGCAACGGTATATTCATACGTAAATATTCGAATAATAAGCTTCCGTTTAATTGTCTTTAGAGGTAGGTACGCAATATTTACGTTGCACGTATGGAGTTCCGAAAGACAAAGCAAGCTAAACAAATGGAAACCAATCCAGTTTGTATATTTACATGTAAATATTCGAATAAGAAGCTTCCGTTTACTCGGATCCTAGGTCATATATGTAACAGATATGTCGGGGTTATAGGCTTTGAGGTTAACAACTTTTGTCAGGTTTACTACGCTGCCATCTAGTTGTTACATAAGGAGTCACGTCATAATACACATTTGAATTGCATTAGCGACTGTGCTGCCATCTCGTGTTCGTTTACGGCGGACGGGTGGCGATCCTGGCGGTTGTTCTCTTCAAAGTGCTGCCGATTTTAACGTAGCGAGGAGTTATCTGTTACATATATGATCTAGGCTCGCATGAAGTAAATACCGGTAAGGATATCATTGGCAGTGCACAGGGGGTGCTCATACGGCTATGCGCAGACACGTAAATTTTAGACAGTTGACGCATGACGTCACCGAGGAAGCTAAACAATTGGCAGTATGAATTAAAAGCAAGCTATAAGTTGTTTTCTAGCAGTGATTCTGGTTACGTGTGCCCTAAATGTGACAAATCTGCACCCATAGTGGAATATTTCCAAATAAAAATGTGTTATAATGAACTGAATTATATTTATAGCAGTTACTGTTGTTAATTCGGGCTTTCACGTGCTTTATAATCGTAGTATATAGGTTATGTATTTAAGTTAGCCCACGTGGTATTAAGTTAATTAGTTTATTGTAAATATTTTGTGCCTAAAAACATATTGCATTATTTACCATGCCCGGTTGCGCAGTGTTTTCGTGTAAAAATTATAATCGTAAGACTAAAGGTTCAGATTTGATTTACCACACCTTTCCCAAGGATGACATTGTTTGTAAGCAATGGATTCATGCTTGCAGAAGGAAAGACAAAATCAACATTAAAAATGCCACCGTGTGTAGTGTTCATTTTCTACCAGAAGATTATGAGAGGGACCTGAAAGCCGAGCTCTTGAACATTAAACCTAAAAAGATGCTTAAAATTTCTGCAGTTCCTTCATTGCATCTGGACATCGATTCAAGACCAAACAAGATGAATATAGAGGCTTCATCTTCACACCAGCCAGAGTCACCACAAATTACGGTAAGTGACAGACAGACAAGGCAGATTAATCGACATTCAAGAAAGCGAGGACTTGAGAGATTGAAGACACTATCACCCAAGAAGAAGAAGTTTGATGTTGGTACAATTACAGATAGCACTAGTGACTCAGAAAGACATTTGAAAGCACGGTTAGACAAATTAGAGAAAGATAATAAACAAATGCAGACTGAAATGAATAAGTTAAAACTTAAAAATAAGTCACTGACCTTGACTCTGAGCAGGAAAAGTAAACATATACCGCAACTTGAGAACAGAATTAATGCAAAGGTAAAAGAGAGAGTTTCCATTGTTTTGAGAAAAATTTTTACAGAAAACCAGATCAAGAACTTGTTGGTGACAAAAAAGAAGCCAAAATGGACAAGAGAAGATATAAGCAGATGCATTGCCGGTACATCAGGGCTGGATTGAAAAACTGTCTCGAGGAGTTCTGCTCAAACCATCAGATGAATGGCTATGCACAGTGAAACAGTTTGAAGTAGTGTTAGTAGGAGTGCATGGTGATAAATTAAACTGCTGCAACGTCAATAAGGGCATGTGTAACATTCTCGCACAGAAGTTTCCACATGTACATCCATTAGTAATCAAAATATATACAAGAACAAGGACATTTATCCGCATTCGTTCACTGAATACGGCAGCGAAGACTGCAAGAGCAGCGGAACTACAAAGAAAGAAGGCACGTAAATGGCAAGCTTCTGTTAGGCGCTGACAAGAGAGAAGAATTCATTCCAATCTTCAGGGAGGAGGAAAAAGGTATGTGATATAAATACCTACTTAATGATTATTGTGTTTGAAAATATGCAGCCTATTTTCAAACATAATAAAGTGTTCACAACTTCACATATTCATAGTCAATGAATGGCATGAGGTGGCTAGCTTTATTCTCCAACCGACTTCACCCCGTGGAGTCATGGTAATTTTAAATGAGGCTGAAAGGGCTCTAGAGCCAATCTAGGTCCAAAGATGTCAAGCATAATATGTTTGTAACATTTAATATAGTTTATAGCTTTAAGTGAGTTATGTTAATAATCAGCTTAATGTGTATTATAACGAGTATTTGAAAATATAGGACTAATGATATAGTAATATATATGGAAAAATTATGTGCCTATATTAATTAAAATACATAGGCCTACTATCAGAAATAATTAGGCCTACCCATGGCTTTATTATTTCTGCATGTTCTAATAATATTTATTAATGTGTTATGTTTTCTGTCATTGTTATTATGTTAGGAAATTATTAGCATTCACTATGTAATTGTTCTATTTAATAACGAACATTTCTTATGAAGGGTAACTATATTTTCTGATACAAAAATATTATTTCGTACAAACTCTTCTCCAGTTTAGAAGATGAAATTACTTGTAACACATAGGGATAAGACACGCTTAATATAGTTTCCTTTTGTGAGTGGTACATTTTTCCTCACAAATAAAAGTTAAACAAAAAACAAATTGTCGTTTAAAAGAATTTTGTGCGATAACTTGTTACAAATACTTCGGTGCTAGGAGGCCATAATGCATCCCGTGGCTAACGAGCTTCCGAAGTGACGTCACGAGTTCGTCTGCTAGCGGAAATTGCCGAGTGGCTCTACCTTATAGTAAATCCATATACCTTGGGCAGTGCATGAGAGGGCCGCGCATGCGCAGGATGTGCATTTTACAATCACAACCTGCTCTTGGTAATCTCAGAGTACTTGATGATCCTGACGCGAGAAACATGTGTTTTTATGCACTGATGTGCCATTTATATTATAATGCCCACAAATATGAATATTTCTGAAGCATTCTTTTTTCTATATTTTATTCCTGAATGTTAAATGAACAATATGTCTGTCTGGGCCAGTGGCGGCTGCTCTTTATGTGCTTATGTGCTGCAGCACACAGTTACTTTTCTGTCCCTATCATAATCTTATGTTTTCTTTCTTTCATTCGTGAAGCATTCCAATGCACGAAGAATCGGGAACTCCTATTGTCTATAGCGAGCCCCTACCACGCCGTAGCGGAGAAGTGAGAAATATGTTCCCAAATTGAAGCAGCAGAAAGCCGGCATTTGTTAGGTAGAAAACGCGCGGGATTTCGAAACCGCTATTTGAATGCGTGTTGTATTGCGTATCCGAAAGCTAAATGTTTTTGTTTAAAGGAACAATACTTCCTTTGCGATACCTTTCATATCGTGTCTCTACTGTCAGCAGAGTTGCTAGGTTTTCTGCGATGGAAGTCGGGATATCAGAAGCTAACCTAAGACATTAGACTTGTCAACAATGTAGCCTATCGTAAGATTTATAGCAGTTTTCTGCAGTGTTCACGTGCTTTTTAATGTAATAGGCCTATTCGCCTCCGTGAGAAACACTAAAATACGAAGGAGAGACAGTACAGTGAACACTGCAATAATTTTTTCTTTTACTAACCGCGAATAGCCTATGTATTAAAAATTTGATAAATTAATTTTGGAACCGGTCTGCAACAGTTTCACTATCTGACGATGAATCCATGTTTAAACATAGTTCACTAAACTATAAAACGCAGCAATTGTATGTCTCTGTTAGTGTACGATATCAAAACGCTATCTTTCTTGCCAGTCAACACACTTGAAATACACAATGTTTACTAATTGCGAGAACAGCGACTAAGGACCGGAACGGAATAATCAACAATGTGGTAGAACTAGAAGAAGTATTATTTTGCGAGTTTAATTGCCTTACGGCAATCAGCTGGGCTACCTCATAGACTTACTAAATATCCGCAGGTTATCTCTGTGTTTACAATGTTACCATTTGGGTCAATATATAAATAAAAATATTGGATAATAGGAAATACAGACTAATTTGTTTAAATATGTTCAAGGCTAATATCTGTAAAATCGGAATTTTTGTCAATCCCGACTCCCTTTAATCGGGACTCAACCAGGAATTTGGAAGAATCCCGCCTAAATTGGGATACTCGACAACCATGGCTGTCAAACATAGGTACTGTGTTCAGACTTGCATCATTTTTCATAGGAACTCTGAATGTGAACATTCATAACCACGGTTAAAAAAAGAATTAATATGTCAACTTTTTAATTCAATCTGTAGGTTAAACTGCTGTATGAAGTAAAAAAAGTAGTAGTAATAATAGCAGTAGCAGCAGCAATAGCATAAGAAAATGTTTCATTAATCCGTAACTAAGACAGGAATTACTTTCAATCAGTTATATTTAAAAAAAAAAAAACATTTTTATAATTTATCCAGTTTCTGTATGTATAAGTTCGGTGAATAATTTTATTATTAATGTATCCACTGAAACAACAGCTGTTTGAAGAAAATGAATGATATAGAGTGAGTGAAGGACAAGAACAGTGTATAACGCAGTTTGAAAGGTAATTACTATCTTCGAAATGAGTTGAACACACTGAATGATTCAATGTAGGGTAGAAATTCTCTCTGCAGATTGCACCTATCCACTTTCGGTTAAGGGAATCTTTACTCAGAGGAAACTTGAAGCATAAAGAGTTACATGGCAAGTACAATAGTTTGTCTTCTGTAACATAATATGGAGAAAAAATCGTCGTAGAAAATAAGGATTAACTAACCAGTGAAATATAACACTCCTTCCTTCTTTATCGTTACATCCGTATGCATTGCTGCAATAAAAAGGAGCACACGAAAAAACCATACTTATTCAGCTCTACCAAACATATGGCCGCTCGTCGACTGTTCAATTTGGGAACATAACACTAGCGCCAGTGAGCGGTCTAGCGGTTATTTAGTAAGTCTATGGTCTATAGCTTGTGCGTCATCTGCAATTCCCAGTCGGTAATGTGTGCTGACTTCCTTATCGCAATGAACAGCAGTGAAATGCAGCGAACCTTGCACATGCGCAGAGAGCTTACATTCGCTTGTTGTATGACGTAATCTATGTAAATAGTATGCGCTGCAAGAGAAAGCAACGAATTGAAATGACTCGTTCGCATTGGCGTTTTATAAAATCTACAACCAATCAGGAGTGAGTGACTATTTGTATAGATGGTTATACAATCTATAGTCGCGACGCTGTTATTCCCGGCGAAGACTCCTCCTCTTTGCTTACGTCTTAGGGTAGGTACACATTGGAGCAACGATAAACGATAAAAGAAATGACCTAGCGACGCTTTGGTATTATCAAAGAATCAAGTTTTTTTATGTTTAATATTGGACGACCAGCAAACTTGCTATACAGACCACTGTTAAATGATGGAATATCACATGCAGAATATCATGTTGAGGTTGGCTCTAAAGGCTCCTCTAATTAATTTAAATTAATTAAACATTTTTGTCAATTATGTGAACAAAAATATGATGATTTCTGTGTCAAAGTTACGAAGAGTCGTCAGTATCACTAAGAAGGATGTCTTGAGGGAGTTTCCTTTTAAGTCGAGATGGCTGACAAGATCTTGCTCCAATGTTATATGTCACAGCTCCAGGAACACCAGGAAGTTTGTTTAAGAAAGATTTTGACATTAAATGGATGTACTGTTCTAGTGGAAGAATTCCCAATTCTTGATGTAGTTGTTGATTTCTCACAAACCAGGGGGCATTTGTTGCAGTACGCAGGAACTTGTTCTGGAGAACTTGTAGGCGATGCATGTGTGTCTTATTTGCTGTCCCCCACACTGGCGCTGCATAAGTTAAAAGAGGTCGTACAAGCGAGGTGTAGAGTAGCATTGAACAGTCCAATCCAATTTGTGAACGTCTATTAACCAAAGGGTATAATTTTCGAATTCTAGAAGAGGTTAGTGTGACGATGCGAGTTATATGGGCATTCCATGTAAGTTTTGTGTCTAATAATATTCCCAAATATTTGACAGCTTCTTGACTAGAGAGCCATGTAACTTGTTCATTTAGAAGAACCAAAGGAGGTGGATTATGAATAGGCCTTAAAGAGAAGATTTTAGCTTCTATCTTGGTAATGTTAAGTAGTAATCTCCAGTCAGAGAACCATTTAGACAGCTCCTGTAAGAATGCCTGAAGAGTGCTGATTGCAGTATTTAGGTTACTATGAGAATAAAAGAGAACTGTATCGTCAGCATACATAGCTATGTGTGACGGTTGTAAACATGGAATGTCATATGTGAAGATATTGAAGAGAAGTGGTGACAGTATAGATCCTTGTGGTACTCCGGCTAAAACTGGACGAAGCGTTGATTTAATGCCATCTATACGTACTGAGAACTGACGCTGAGATAAAAAACTTTTCACGATGCGTGTGAGTTAGTCAGGAAAACCAATTCTATATAATTTTAGCATTAGACCATCATGCCAAACAGTATCAAATGCTTGGGCAATATCCAGAAACACAGTGGCAGTATACTGTTTTTCTTCAAAGCCTTTTATAATGGATTCAGTGACTCTTTGCAGTTGGTGTGTTGTAGAATGTTTTGGACGAAAGCAAAACTGAAAATCTGGTATTTCTTGTTTTGGAACGTAAATTTACAAATGCGATGATGAATAACCTTCTCAAACAATTTCGATAGCGTGGGCAGTAAGTTAATAGGTCGATAACTTGATGGCAAGTGCTTAGGTTTGTTAGGCTTATGAAAAACAATGATTTCAGCAAGCTTCCAGGCTCGAGGAAAGTACCCAATTAAAAGGGCAGCATTGAAAATTATCGTCAACTAAGTGAGAGCTTTGTTGGTGAGCTTCTTTAGTACAATGTTGGGTATAAGATCATGGCCTGGAGATTTTTTATTTGGAAGCCTTTGAATGAAGTGAGACAATTCTTGTGGAGTAGTATAAGAAATTTTCTCTGGCACAGTCGGTTTATTAATATTTTCTATAAGTTCTTCTAATTCAGAGGTAGTCTGTTCATTTTTATTCTCGTTTGGGGTGAATACATGTTGATAATGAGATGCAAGCAAGTTACATTTTGACTCTGTGTCTGTGGCTATTTGAGAGTCTAACTGAAGTGTCGGGATGACTGTTGGCTCGCGTAGAATACGCTTTGTAGCGTACCAAAGAGTATTATCAGCTTCAGATAGAGATGATAAGTAAGACTGATATGACTGCAGGTGATGTTCAAGATTTGTCTTGACTAATTGTATGAGATGATTCAGCTTCTTCCGCTGCCATGGTTGCCTCTCTCGTTGCCATTGTCTACGAATACGATGTTTTTCCTTAATTAATTGCAGTATGGAAGATGGTAAGTAGTAGCGCGTTAATGGCCGCTTGGAGCACATTGTAGAATAATTTACACATGAGGATATTGTGTCCGTAAAATGTTGAACATCATTGTCAATATCTGTTGCTGTTAGTGGATGATATTCTGTGACTAACATTGAGCCTAGAGTCAACTGAAATTTATCCCAATCAACAAAACCATTAATAAGGCGTTGCACTTTAGGTGTTACATTAGGAGACAATTGGAAAGTAATCAACACTGGACAATGATCTGAATCAAGTGCTGTTAATGATGCAATATAAGTTGGTAAATGCATATTCTTTTGAATTCCGATGTCAAGAATATCGGGAAGATTGGCGGGATTATATGGATAGTGTGTTGGTTCAGTTGGTGCGAGAATATGGAGACCAAGGTTGTTAATGCAGTTGTAAAGACGATGTCCATTTGGGTTCGTTACTCTGCATCCCCATGATGTGTGTTTAGAGTTTAGATCGCCCACAAGAAGTGTTGAACCGACTGAGGGAAATAAAAGAGCAAGGTATGCAGTATTTAGCAGATATTTGGGGGCTTATAAGCACAAAATAAAACAAAATCATGGTTATTTTGACACTTAATTTTGATTCCGACTGTTTCTATATCAGACGTATAAGGAAGAAGGACTTGATGATGTGTAATATTTCGCTTAATTAAAATGGCAACACCACCAGATGCAGTTGAAGCAATCCTATCATATCTATATATTTTATATCCTGGAACAGTGAAGACTTCATTTGGAAGAAGGTGAGTTTCTGTGATGCATGCTATCATAATATTATGTGTTGACAAAAAGGCAATCAGAGAAGATCGTTTCATTCTAATACCATCAGCATTCCAATTGATTATAGTGAGTTGATGAATAGAAATTTTATTATTTGCTGCCATTCTGGAAGTAAGATGACAGAGAAGAGATAAAGTAATCTTTAATTACTGACAAGAATGGAGTCAATAAAGTGATAATGTGCGGAATAACCTTAGAGAGTAGATCGGTTAAGAGAGATGAAATGGAAGATTCTGGAGCAGGTTGACTTATAGGGCGACGGTGACTCTGATCAAAGGATCCTTTCACTGCATTTGCATACGTCTTAGATAGAGAATTTGCTTGAAATTTTGACGTAGATGGTTGAGACATTGAAGAATTTACTTGATGTTGAGAATCCTCTGTGCGTTGAAGTAATGGTTGCGAAGATTTGGAACATGAGTCCGTTTTTCTTGTCTTAACTGAACACCACGTGAGAGTTTTTCCTTCAATTGTAAATAGTGTTCACAGCCTCTGTAGTTAGCTGGATGTTGTTGACAGTTCACGCACTTAGGCGGTATTGTTTTAGGATTTGGGCATTGAGAGAAATGATGAGCCTCTAGACATCGTACGCAGCGTGGTTCGAGTTGGCAGTAGTTCTTAGTATGACCAAAATTTTGGCACCTTGTACACTGAGGAATCTCTTTGGATTGGCGTCTGATTTCGACTTTAACTACACTGTAAAATAGGCGACTGAGATTTAGTATTGATTTACCTTGGTCATTGTTATCTAGTTCTATTGCACAAAGTGGTGTGGGTTGTTTGTTCTTTCCTAGGAGTCTCGTTACTTTATGAACTGAATAGTTAAGTTCTTCAAGGGCGACTTTTATCTCTTGATCACTGAGAGATTAGGGTACATTTCGAATAACAGCAGAAAATTTCTTTTCAGAGGGATTTTTATAAGTATAGTATTGCTGACGAATTGAGTCAAAGTAAGTAGTAAGTGATCGAAAATCATGGGATGTTGATGCGTATACTTTTATGATTGAACCTTTCAATCGTGTATGAAATTCTGATTGTACATAATTCTGTATGCTTTGTAATAAGAGCTGGTAGCTCTCAATGTTCTTTAAGCAGATAGGTGGAATTTTTTCCTTTTGAAGTGTAGAAGCAGCAGAAGGTTCCTCCATGTTGTCTTCTGTAGCTGAAGGCTGAAATCTGTTTTGAGTTGGAATGTTGGTGTAACACGTCATATTCTGTGCTATTTCTGTATTTAAGCTTGTGCACGGCCGCTTATTAATTTACATATTAGAAGGGGTTGCATTCAGATTAGGTACTGAAGAGGCATTCTTGTTCGCAGTATTTAAGATAGTAACATTTTTACTTCCAAGAGGAGTCAACTTAACATGCTTAGCAAAAAGAGTTTTCAGTGATTTTTTAGGTACCTGCATAAATATTGTTTTTTTGATCTTCTTTTGTTTGTAACTAGGCACCAAGGAAATGTTTACAGAACCTGTGTCATTTCCACAATTATCAATATTTATATCGCTACTCACAGTTTCCATTTGATCAACCATAGTATGAAAATCATGTTCAAATGTGCTAGGATCTAAACGAGAAGAACCGGATTCATTTCCAGAAGAACCACTAATTTGAACTGTGTCCATGTTTGAAGAAAGTTTTTCACGCACTCGCACCAATGAATAATAATGTTAATTTGAAAACTAATTAAACCATTATTTTAAGTAATTAAACAACACTATAACAAAATAAACAACAATTAACACTAATATTGATTCTTCAGGTTGAAATAATCACAGTTAAATCACTCGAAAAATCAATACTGTATCAAAACACAAGGCACATACACCCGATGACCTCGACGGTTCGCGTGCGAAAAAATCAAAGAATCAAGTGTTCATATCGGAGCAATGAGGACGCGGAAAGCGAACATTATGATTTATCAGTAGAAGATATTCTATACATCCACTTAATGAAAGAAGATATATAGGAAATATCAGCTGCTAGGTTCAAGTTTAATATAACTTAAATACGTACAAAAGTGAACCCGCTTCTCATCCCAAAGGTAGTATAAATTCGTTGTGCTGTGATTGGTTCTTGTGATCACATCGCTCATTTGCGATAAGAGAGGCACAACTCAAAATGTTTCATTTTTGATATTTATACAAAAATGAAATCCAAAAGTAGTATATTTTTATCGTGAATAACGACAAATACATGATTACATTATTTTTCCACCAGATGGCAGATGTGTCTCTATTAAATTGTTTTAATCTAACAAAATCATTACAACAACAAAGACTTAATTTTAGTTGTTACGAAGCATTCAAACTGAAACGTTTAAATCTTTTCATGAAGAGTGGCAGAATTTTTGTTCTGTCGTTTTATTGGACAATTTTTTTTAGCGGCAAGGAATTATTCTGCGTTGTGTCATTATTTTAGGTAAATAACGACTTATTTAACTTCCTTTATCATCAATAAGATTACATTTAATATTGTGACGATATTTATGATTAAAACTATTTTAATTTAATAATTATTTTTTGTTATGTCTGTCTATTTGAAAAGTAGAATGACATTTTACCTTTATTTTCTAATACGGTTCGTAATTTTTTTACACGGAAATGAATCATTACGTTCCCATTTAATTCTAAAGCTGTCAAAACAGAAATTTTTAGAAAATTATGTCTGGCAGCCCGTTACTTAAACACAACTCTAAGTTTGTTCAATAATGTACTGCAAATTTTATCGAGATGAATAATATTAATGCCTTGATTAAAAATTTAAAAGAAATGACAGTGTCCCTGTAAATGGAATAAGTTTAAACTATGTAACATGAATGTAATGATGTGCCCTGTTATTTACAGAAAGTAAGCAGGCTAGTGTAAATGATGCTGATCCAGATTGTAATTATGAATATATTCATAGCAAAGGGAAAGCTTATGTCGAACTAGCCCAACTTGAGCCTGATTGCTCCCAAAGATTGCTATTTGTTGCACTGCTGATTCACCTAAGCTGATTCATATGACTTCATTAATAAAAATCCCTAAAATATCAAGTATTTACACCCGTGCACATTCTACTAGAGAATTTATAGATGGAAGTAAAACCATAGTTGAGATCTATCTATGATTTACAGGCTGTATTTCAAAATGTCCTAAAGGCGATATTTCAGTCTTTTACTATAAGTCTAAGTTGAATATTTTTAATTTAACATTTTTGATTTTAAAACAACTGATGTCACTTGTTTCATTTGGCATGTGGGACAAGCAGAAAGAGGTGTCAATGAAATAGGTACCTGTGACCTTAACTTCTTGGAAGAAAAATAAAAAATGTCGGCTGAAGATATAAACATAATTTTCTATACTGATCATTGCTGAGGACAGCAGAAGAACAGATTCATGATCCATCTGTACATGTTCGCTGTATCCAAATTCTCAAATCTGAAATCCATTCTTCATAAAATCTTGATAACTCAGTACGAAGGTGATAATGCCCATTCATGATCGAGAGAGAAGTAAAACGCGTGTCCAAAAGTGGTTCGATTTACACTCCACATCAGTTTGTCTCTATTGTTAAAGCTGCAAAGAAAACAGGACGGACTTACAAAACCAAGAAAATATCCCACAAGGACTTTTTCAATATCAAGAATCTAGGAACAAATTACAAGAACGCAAATTACTTACGAACTCAAGGAATCAGGTCGTGAAAATCAACGAAGTAAAGGTTTTGACAGTGCATCAAAGTCATCCATTGTCATTTTTCTACAAAACATCTTATTCCGACGAAAAATTTCAAGAAGTACAACTAAAAAAATGTACCTCAAGAAGTAAAACCAAAATTGAGGCTCCAGAATTGCCACAAGCTTATAATGAAAAAATAGGTATAAGTGAGAGGAAAAAGGCAGATACTAGATCTGATTAAACCGAATCACATTCCAAGCTTCTATAAAGAATTCTTTGAATCTCTTAAAGTGTAGAGAAGTGCTGTGAACTATATTGAAAGTGTTCTGCTGTAGTTTATGTTTACTGGGCAATTTATTTCCAAAATAATTTTGTGTAAAGAATTTCAGATTTTGTTTAATGCTTTCTCAATCTAGATTGTTGCTATTATATCATTTTTTCTAACATAATTCATAGTCATGTATTTGAAAATAGTCTTTATAATTATACGGTAAATTACAAAGTATAATTTTCATAAAAGTTATTCCATTCACTTGTCAATACAGCAACATATTTGTTACAATTTAAATTTATTAATGAATGTCATAGAGCAGCCTTATAATATTATTGTGTAATGACATGCCAATAAATTATTTCATTGCATTACTTTATTGAAAAATTACTTTTCTACAAACGCAAAAATTGTGCAATTATTGTACAATTGCAATTATTGTACGTCAGGTAAATATTCTCACTGTCACAACTAAAAACAGGCATATATTTATTTAAAAAAAGAACGACACAACTTCAATTAATTATTAAAATTATTTAAATTAATTAATAATTATGGTACTATACGCCACAACACTAGAAATATAATACATGTGCAAAATTGCATTCCGTTTGGAAAAAGCGTTGCCTAAAATTTGATTTTTAAGAATATGATAATTTTAAAATGCTTCTCCTGTAAAATTAACACTTTCTAAGTTGTGTCACTCTTATCGCAAATGAGCAACATAATGTATCACGAATAAATACACAACTGATCAATTTTCCAATATCTACAATAATTAATTTAATATGCCGAAATAATAATAAGTCGATAAATATTCGGATATATTGATAACCACCTGTCATTATACAGAGTAATATTATCTTAATCAGAGATCATATGAACGACAAGAGCGAAGAAAATGGAACTTTTCTTTTTCGTCGCTTTTACCGTGTATCTTCGCTTTTATCGTTACTCCAATATGCACACCTCAATGACAATGCATGGTTCAATTCTCTCTGATATAGCACCGGTGCTTCTTTTATCGTTTATCGTCGCTCCAACGTGTACGTACCCTTAGGAAGTCAAGACTCTATAAAGTCTAGGTAGGTAGTATCGTTCGCCATTTTTGTTCTTTCGTTGCCGAGCTACCAGACGAGGGATCTATTTGCCACACCGTTAAATATTATCATGTCGTAGCTCCTTTGATAATAAATCAAACGCACTGTAATTCAGCAAATAATTGAGCGGCAAATAACGTCCTCGTGTCCTTTCTGCGAACACAAACGAAAGAGCCAAAATGGCGGGCGATTATATAAGTATTTATCGAGCCTTAGGAAATGCTTAATGTCTTCATCAGCGAATCACAAGACGCACACGTTTGAATGTAGCCGACCTGCAACGTGATTGGCTGCCGGAAATTAGAGCGACGGGACTATACAAACAATTTCGCGGACGTCACGACATCTCTGAGAAGCATTCGTGCACTACTTGTGAGTTTGTGTCAATTTTACAAGTCCTGGTCACAGAATGTAGGGACGACTATTTTATTCTTATGCCCACGTGCATCAACGTCGGTTAGTGTAACCATCTAACCGATGGTCACCTAATCCCTGATTAAGCATTTTTACGTTAGATCGACTTCGGTTACGACTTAAGTAGGAGGTTAACCACAGTAATCTCTAACCGGCCAAATATGAGCGGTTAAAGGAAATAACCAGCGATTAGTAGAGCAAGTAAAGCAAAATGGCGGCCAGAACCACAGGTGATTATTTCGAAGACGATTATTATTGTACAGTACTTGAATTACCTGGATAGAGCGTGAGCGTGAAGGTTCTTCAGTGGAAAGAGAGAATTCTTACGAGGAATTAGGTTACAGAAAATTTCAGGAGGGATTTCGTTTATCAAAATCTACAATCATATTTCTCGTACGGATCGGCTGCTTATATTACGATTCTATGTAACTGTTATTTTCTGCATTTTAAGAAGGAACACTCGAATACCAGTATCTCTTTCTCTATGTCACTGGGTGAACAAAGAGAGATTATGGATGATCTTAGGATAATGCACAATTCCCTGGTGTAAATGGGGTCCAAGATCGTACACACATTCCTACTAATCTTCTGCATCCTTTTCCTTTATGGATATTCCATCTTTTTTATATAATACATTTAAATCTGGTAATTAAGTCTAATAATATAATAATATGTTTTATTTAACGACTCTCGCAACTGCAGAGGTTATATCAGTGTCGCCGAATGTGCCGGAATTTTGTCCCTCAGGAGTTCTTTTACATACCAGTAAATCTACTGGCATGAGCCTGTCGCATTTAAGCACACTTAAATGCCATCGACCTGGCCCGGGATCGAACCCGCAACCTTGGGCTTAGAAGGCCAGCGCTATACCAACTTGCCAACCAGGTCGACGGTAATTAAGTCTATCGATACTTCAACGTAACATTGGGATATAATCATTTTTGGATTCAATTTTCCATTTTGTACGATTTTAACCTAACAGTACTGAAAAACCAACGGAGTTTGTGCTCGTTGTGAAAAACGAAGAAATGGAACTCACAAATACAACAGCGCCCAAAGGCAAACAAATGCAACGCGAAAATGTAGGATACGTTCATTTCGATGTAGAACATAGTGAGCGCAGTCGTTTTTAGACGTTGACTATTATCTTTGCAGCGGTATGGATGCTTCAACGAGTTAGAAAGAGAAAGATATAGAGTGGTCATTGCGCCGCCATGTTTGAAGAAAATTAAACGACCGTCGGTAATGAACTTATGCGCCCAAAACAAAGTGGGCATGGTGATAAGTGACATTAGAATCGTCAGCTGTCTTAATTTCATTTGCATAAATCAGTTAAACTGAAGTGGAAAAACCTAGTATTTCGTGAAATTCGTGCTAGGGACTTAATCTAAACTTATGTACGCTAAATTTAAAACACTTGAGCTATTCCTAGAAGGAATGCTTAAAAGAATAACCTAAGCAAAATTGTCATGCAGTATGACAAGAAGTCCTAGCAAATATACTGAAGAAAATGTTAATATTCCTAGGTTCTTTTAAATGCGACCTGCAAGATTGCCTATTAAATGAACGAGTATGATTCGGATGATTTTATTAAATTGTTTTCCCAGTCTCTACACGTTGCAAAACTATTTGCTATACCATAAGATATAGAATGAAAGTAGGCCCTATCTGTAGTAAACAACCTTTACCTCCAAGCTTGTAACGTGGGTGAAACATGACAAAACTCGCTTTCAGTTTTTTTGTTACAGTAAAGTATAATTATTATCGAAATGTGAACGTGAGGCCAACAGCCGGCTGGTCTGTCTGAGCCTTTCAAGGGCTGTGGCACCACAGATAATTATTAGCAGGGAACGGATTTATATGGACTAAAAATATATGAAATATGTAAATATATATGTAGTTATTTTTACCAAAATATGGAATTAAATATGGATTTTTACCAAAATATGGAATTAAATATGGACTTAAAATTATAAAAAAATGACTATGTACGTTAAATATTGGTACATTTTAATCAAACTAAACAAAAAATATAATGGACGTACCTTATCTTTCAATGTAGTTTCAACAAAACACAATTTTTATTGTCTGTTACCATAACAATAGGTTACAAACATTTCTTTCAAGTGCTGAAAAGTGAATCTTCTTCTATTGTCTCTGAGGATAGATTTATACTGACTAAAAGAGCGTTCGACGTCACAAGAAGTAACTGGTACATAATTCAATTTCACAATGTCTGCTGGGGATAAGTCCAAGTTAATCTTCACTGTTGATTCACCACTCATCACAGCAACAACCTTTTGTAGTTCTTCATATCCAGGGTTTTTTGAAAGTACAGTGTCCACCTTAGCTCTTACTGCATCTGCAACTTTACCTCTACCACGATTCAGTTGTTCCACAGTACTATTTATAATTTCAAAACTTTCAGATAGTGAAAGGTGCCTATTTTGGAGACTTTTGAGCGTTTTTATGATGCATGAAAATGTATGCTGAATGTGAGCTAAGTCATTCTTCACACTTATGTCACAGGTAACTGTTTTCGCAGTATCAATTGAGACTGCATCTTCAGAGTCCAATGCAAGGAGAACATTGTTAATAGAGTCTATATGTTCGGCATAATATTCAACTGCTTCTAGCCATGTACCCCATCTAGTTAAAATTGGCTTTGGTGGAAATGGAATTTCAGGGTACATTTCTTTCAACACGTTAACTCTACTGGGAGCTTTGAGAAATACTTTTTTCACTGATGAAATCAACAAATCTACTTTAGGGAAATTGTCTCTGACCACTTCTGCCACACGATGAAATGCATGCGCCACACAAGTAAAATGAGTCAATTTAGGATATACAACAGATAATGCTTGTCCAGCTTTGACCATATAAGGGGCAGCATCGCTAATAAAGAATAACACATTATCGTACATAATACCCTTTGGCCACAGGATACCCATAGCTTCGTTGAACAGTTTAACTATAGTTTTGTTATTGCACTTTTCTAGAACATCACAATGTAAAAGAATTCGTTCAGAATATTGTTCACTTAACAAACCGATAACTACATTACCAACAAGTCTACCTTCTTTGTCGGGAGTCTCATCAATGGAAACCCAAATTGAACTATCTTTAATTTCATCTCTTATCTTCTGTATTGTCTCATCGTAGATGGATGGAGCATACGTCTTCCTAAGTGTTGACTCATCCGGGATTGTATGTTGAGTATATTTTTCAAGGAATTCCCTGAAGACCTTATTCTTTAGTTTGTAGAGAGGAATATCAGCAGAGATGAGAGAACGGCACAGGTCGATGTTAAACTCAGATCTTACATTCGATGTTGTTGGTTGTGTTAAAAACAATTGTCTCTGCTTGGAATTTAGTTGTTTGTTGGCCTGATGTTTACTAGTTGTAATGTGTTGTTGCACCAGGAACTTTTGTGTAGATGATACTGCACACTGACACAAATTACAAAATAATATTTTATTGTCAGTTGATAAACCATCTTCTTTAAATTCTGAAATGTAACTTGTTAGTTTTGATTTTAAATTGACTGAATGACGTACTTTTGGCATATTTACCGTCTTTATAGTATGATTTACAAAACTGAACCTATGTGTACTCTGACTGGCATTTAACTGTTGAGCTGCACAACTGAAGTCTGTTAAAAATTTTAAATTAAATTAATACAGTTTTGTAACTTACTTTCCCATTGTTGATAGGACTGCTAATTTTCAAATAACTCTGATGTTAAAGGGATTACTGAACATGTGTTTAAATCTCTATTGTTGAAATGTATTTTTAAAAGTTAATGGAATTTTGTTTTGTTTTATTGTTAAACCTAATATAATATGGACTGTTTTATATGAAATATGGAAAATATATGGAAATTAACGAAAATATGTACTAAACTCTAAAATATGGAAAAATATGGAAAATAAAAGTAGGATTTTTCAACCCTACACATTGTGAAACATAAAGATAATGCAAAATATAAATTATATTAGCTTTATAAGTAAATATGTATTTACATATAAATCCTTTCCCTGATTATTAGTGTATAATTGAGCACCCACGTACTATAGTGGGGTAAGTAGTTACGAAAATATATATTCATACTTACCCCATTATTGCATATGGGTGCTCAATTATGTTCTTTCATGTCCTTCCAGTCAAAATACTAACAACAATACGATCTACCCCAGAGTTTTGCGTTATTTTGAATGCGAGTGTCGAAATACAATTTTAATATTTGATTGCTATTAGTAGGTTTGAAACGGAATTGTAGCGGTTTTATCCGTATTTAGTTTAACTTTATTACTAGTGAACCATTTATTTGATTAATCGTTTGTCTTCGAAATAGGCCTACTTCTTATAAGCTACAGTTCATCGTCTTCTTGTATAAGCAGTAATGACAGAAGGAGCAGAAATAAAGGATGCCGGTGTCGAAATACAGTTTTAATATTGCATTGCTATTTGTTTTTCACTGGGTCTGAAACGGAATTGTATTGATTTTATCCGTATTTAATTTAAGTACATTACCAGTGAACCATTTATTTTGTTTATGTCGGGCGTTGTTACACATTTATGCATGAAAAAAATGCTGCTAATTAACAAAACTATGGACTTAACTTCATAAAATTTACATGAAATATGATATATCAGTTGTCTTTTTCCTTTTGACATTGCAGTTATATGCAGCACACACAACAGGCATGTTTTTTCTTCGTTTTCTTGTGCTTCTTACCTCCGTTATACAACATTGTAAGCAGACGAATTTTTACAAAGGTGGGCGCTTAACTCAGATCTGCCGTGTTTCGCGGTGGCACCGCAAAGAGCGCTGTACAGGACAACATGACCACTCTATAGTCTTCTCTTTCTAACTCGTTGGGATGCTTTCCTTTAATCATTTTGTAGAAACAATGTACCATCATAGACTTTACTCTGGTTAAATGAGGTGTCAGCAACGAGTTAGAAACTCGTTGGGTGTCAGCAAAGAGTTTGTAATACTTACTAGAGACACATACCCGTGAGTGGCAGACAAGAAAAATGTCACAAATTGAATCGGCTAGCATCCGCCATTAAAGGGAGTGTTTGCGGCGCGAAATTCGAAAACAGTACCACAATACATTGATGTAGCCTGGTGATAGACACTGTTTTAAACATCTTTTACAAAGGATGAGTCGTGATGAAATAAACATGAATGGCAGAGGAGCGCTATATTTATTAAAGTATTATAATGGTTCATCTTTGGCGATATTCTAAAAAATAAATTAAATCACCCTTACACACTCGGGATAATTATGTGAAATATTGAATAATGGCAATGTCAACATTAATTTTCAGTATTACTAGTATTGTTTTAAGGACATAACTAATGTACATTTACTGTAATATTTAAAATGATCTATATTTCAGTCCTTTCATGCAAAGGAAGAGGAAGGTATATGGTGCTTAGAAAATATTTAGTGGTGAAGTATGAGATAATAAAAATTCTGGAAACAGATTTAAAATATAATGAGAATAAATTTTATCATAAAACAATCTATTCATTGTGTAGTTGGTGACCACCAAGTTAGAGGTCAGTACAGACTTTTTAATACAATTAGTAGCGGTAATAGAAGGCTTAGGAGTAGTGGTAATAGTAGGCCTATCATTCACTTTGGTAAAAATCGGTTATTTTATTTAAATAATTAATTTATATATATAATATCTTATATTAATAAAAAAAATCGAATTACCAACAAATAATAGGAAAATCAATTATAAAATATAAACATAGAACCAATAAAGAAAAAGTTCTCTTAAATAGAACAAAACTAAAGTGCCTGATTTAGTAATGGTAATAGTAGGCCTAGTAGTAGTGGTAATGATAGACCTAGTAGTAGTGGTAATAGTAGGCCTAGTAGTAGTGGTAATAGTAGGTGTAGTAGTAGTGGTAACAGTAAGTCTAGTTTTTGTGGCAATAGTAGGCCTAGTAGTAGTGGCAATAGTAGGCCTAGTAGTAGTGGTAATAGTAGGCCTAGTATTAGTGGTAATAGTAGGCCTAGTAGTAGTGGTAATAGTAGGCCTAGTAGTAGTGGTAATAGTAGGCCTAGTTTTGGTGGTACTAGGAGGCCTAGTAGTATTGAGACCTAGTTAGTAGTAGTGGTAATAATAGACCTAGTAGTAGTGGTAATAGTAGGCCTAGTAGTAGTGGTTATAGTAGACCTAGTAGTAGTGGTAATAATAGGCCTAACTAGGCTATCAGCTATATTTTCACTAATTTCTTTGCATTTAATACAACCAAAAACTAGAAGTACATACTGTACAATATGGAAATTACACGATTAATTCATTTATTGTGAAACAAAACAGTTTTAGACAGATATAGTCTGAGGATTTTCTTATGCACTCTGCTATTATAATCCACTGTAATATGATGGCACCTAATCCTTACATACATTGTTGAAACCGACCTTATAAACTGATTAATGTGATTCTGAAAAAACTTTATCAAGAAATATTCCGATATTCTGTAAACACATTCAAAGGAGGAACTGCATTTGGAACATTCTTTCAAATATTAAGATATGCATGCTTTCCTGAACATCCTACAATAGTAGCTATGTTCGAACAACTATTTGCGGCGCAGTATTTCACTATTTTCTTATTATTTCCCTTCAAGTCTACTTATATTATTCGTACTCCTCAATAAGCATGAACTGCTTGCACTCCCGGCGAAGCATCAACTCCATTTAATGGCGGCCGAACAGCGGTTCAATTTTGTACGCGAAACTAGCGCCGTTGGTGTCTCTAGTTATATATTACAAACTCTTGTGTCAGCTAGCCATGTTTTAGTAATCGGTGATTATGAATGGTGCACGTAAATTACATTTTAACCACGGCTACTGTTTAACCGTCGTTTCGTAATCTATGATTACTGCGTTTTTAATCAATGTCGATGCACTTCGCCATTAAGCTAATTATTAAACTTTCCTGTAAAACTGGAACGTATTGTTTATAACATTTATTATTAGCTTATTTATATGTACTATATTTAATAAAATTTAATTAAAAGACTCCTATTCTACTCCTTCAACTTTCCGACAGATGGCCTGAATACACTGGATTGCTAATCAAATTTAAAATTTATTATTGCTGGTTGCCGACATGGAGGGGTTGAACACCAAAGTAACTGGCAGCAGTGTGTCCAACTGGACGGAAATTCCGTCAGTTCCGTCAAAACTGACGGAATTTCAATGTAGCGGACGGGAAAAGAATGACTTTGACGGGTGACGGATTTTCTGGTCGAAATTACGATTTACATCGTCTTTTAACTTCTTTAGCTGCTCTCATTTTTAATTGTTTAATTTATGGGGGGAACGTAGACCAAACCAGCACATCAACTGCAGAAGTAGAGGCAGATGATGTGCATGAATTATTATTATTTTAATCAATATTGGTAAGGAAGTTGCGTTAATATATTTTGCTTTCATTTGTATATAGATATAGTGAGTGGGTCTTATTATTATTTTTTTAATTTTAACGGATTCTGACGGATTTCCAGGGACTGACAGGGATACAATTTATGTGTTGGGACCACTGGTTGACAGTTTCT
The DNA here is from genome assembly GCF_040183065.1 of Periplaneta americana. Classification (NCBI taxonomy): domain Eukaryota; kingdom Metazoa; phylum Arthropoda; class Insecta; order Blattodea; family Blattidae; genus Periplaneta; species Periplaneta americana. Next base: position 86,803,274 of record NC_091130.1, on the reverse strand, counting down.
GCAGCATGAACTTCACACTACTCCACTAGTGAGTAGATCAAATTTTAACGACTTTTTAAAAGTGAATTTTCTATATTGTAGCACAGTCTCATTTTCAGCCACGAGTCGCCACTGGTCTGGGCCCTTCAAGTGCTGTGGCGCTACGTATTATTATTATTATTATTATTATTATTATTATTATTATTATTATTATTATTAATTTCATATGAGAAGTTGAATTTTTAATGTTTTAGGTAGGCTAAATAATTTTTTGTTAAATTAACTGTACATGGTACACCAATTGTAGTTCATCGTGTTCACAAGTATTAAAGACAGTTGCATGCAAAGTTGTACTGCGGTATCTTAAAAACTTATCGAGTTAACACAAGAACGGTTTTGAAAAATACAAGATACGGGAAATGAGCGTTAAATGTACTTTTTCGCACAAAATAATGTACGATACACGAGCGGTATGTTTTCTTTCAATTCTCGGAAATTAAAAAAGCTTAACTACGTTTCGCTTTTTCATACTTCTCCTCGAACATGAAAACTTCAACATACCGCTCTTGTAACGCATATTACTATTGTGTGGAGAGCTAAATAAGCGCATGCTCGCACGTTTATGGTCATATATGTCCAATCTTCATATAAAAAAATAAAAAATGGCATTTACAAGTGCTTAAACTTTAATAATGAAGTGCCGGTGTCTTGTAAAACAGAAATATAAGTAGGACATAGTGATATTATTTTACTAAATCATATTTATTTTATAAACACAATTATGAAAGCAAGTTGCTTATTGTTTTCTGTCATAAGTTATGACTCATAACACTGCAAATTTAAATATACAGTACTTGCATTATTATATAATGTTACATAATGTTTGAAAACATACCTAGGCCTAATAAGCATAATTCTAATGTTACTTACAGACCCTAGAATACACAAATTCATATTTTATGTTGTTAGCAGCTCTATTACTAAAAAAACATTAATGTTGTTCTGCAACTTTAAGTAATGTACTTTTTATGTACCGGTAGATAATGTGGTTCTCAGTAAAGCACTTATAATGACAAGTGTTGTTTGCTGCAATTTGGAAAGCAGTGGTGTTTCAGTTTCTATATGTTATTACAAGTATTAGCACCAGCAGCGGCTGAAGTCACTTTATCTTAGTAGTGCCAAAATATTCAAGTCAGGAAAGAAAAGTAACGATAATGTATCGTTTTATATCGTGAATATTTTATATAAATAATAATAATAATAACAATAATAAGCCTACTAATAAATTAATATAATAAATTCACGGAACTTTGAAGTTTTATCTTCTGTTCTGTACTTGAATTCTATTTTCCTGTAATTTTCAGCAAAGAGTTCAATGATTTTCTGTATAAAATTTTGAGAATCTTGCTACCACCATGACACCTTTCGTAGACCAATGCCAGGTGCATTCAAAAAGAACACGAGGAAAACAGAAGAAATAATTTTTAATATCACATCAACAAATCTATTTGTTTTTTGCATAAACATTTTAGCACCTTCCCACAGTTTTGTACTTCAAATATACTCTTACATTATTTGCTGGTAGTTCTATTATATGTTATCAGAGGGCGTTATGTTTCCTTTATTTCTCTTTTTTTTTAATAGGGTGCGTTGATTTCCTTTTCTTTACCAACAAGAGGAGTAGAATAGAAGAGAGGGGCTCAAGAGGCGGATTAAGTGTAATCTGTCAAGAAGCTTCTTTTTACCAGCAGTGGAGCGCCACATGCACAAAAATGGCGGTATTTTCAAACGACTTCCTGCACCGGAAATAGCGGGAATTTCAAAATACTTCTTTGCACATCCCCGTTACATTCATATTAACATGAATGTTTGAAATGTAACCATCCCTATTACAATTCCTTTTTTTTTTTTTTTAAAGATCTTTAGCCAGAAACCTTTTTTTGTAAATTACAATACCATAAGTGTTTTCAGAACGAGATATCTCATGAAGTAGAGTAGTAAAGTTAGGAAATGGACTGTGAAATTGGAAATGATTTAGACATGACCAAGCAAATCTGTTATGTTGGAATGTATCAGATTTATTTATTAACAATATTTCATTTTGTACATAAACACAAAGATCTTTATTGAAATTAACTGTTTGATGTTTTACTGTAATAGAGAAAAGATCGTGAGCTCACGATAGGTACTATATATATATAATATTAACAACATAGTAGTAAATGTTACACAAAGAAAAAAATCATACATAAACGTTCTTAACACTCTACATATTTATTAATGAAGTAATCTCTGCTCTTTGAAGTCAGCTAACCGCTTAATTTTCTGATATTTTCAGATATACTACCATTAGTTATTATTGTGTTGTAAGGAAAATAATTTCAAATCACCCTTAGTAGAAATTGGAGTCTACAATGCTATGTTCTTATTGTCTCCAAATAAGTAGCTATAATGTGTAAAGTCTTCTGGTTACATTGAAGGCAATCATGCACAAATATTTTTTTTTTTAAGATTAACACTTAATGACATTATGTCAGTTTGTTCATGAACTTCTACATTACATTTTGGACTATATCTGGGGAATATTGGAAAATATTGTATTCACTAGTGTAACTTTGTGTTCAAACATTACGAACATTAGTGTTGTAGTTAGTTAATTTAAGTTCCATTTGTCTGAGAAACACAAATATAACACACTGAAGAAATAAAATCATACACAGTACATGATAAACATAAAATTAAAACAATAAAAATTAATATTTAATGGCATTATGCCAGTTTGTCTGTAAACTTCAACATGAAATTTTAAGCTGCCTGTGGGGAATATTAGATAGTAGAGTAAGAGAGTTAATGGGTTTATTGCCAAAAACTCAGCATTTGTTGATTTCAGTTAAGTTGTACAGGTTTAAGAATTCCAACGTATATGTAGCACATACTACTGTATTTATTTCCTCGATGGCATAATTTGTCATTTAATATGAAAATATTCTAAATGCTAGTGCAGAATATAATAACTTTATGTTCCAACATTGTGATTATGGTAAATAGAGTCTACAGTACATTTCACAGGATTTGTTGAAATATGCCAACAACATCGGTCCTGTGTTTGATATTATGATGTTATTTCAAGAAAAAAAAATTATTATTGCCTTGAGTTACTTCGTATTGTAGTTAATTTAGGTTCCTTTTGTTTGAGAAAAATACCAAATCATAACAAGAAACATAATGTAACAAAAATACAAGAACAATACAAAATAGCAATAAATAGCAACTAAAATTAAACATGCAAAATCTTAAATCATTCCTTGTAAAGCCACTCTTCTACGAAAGTTTGTCTTGTATACAAATGATGTTGGGTTTTGTGAGAAAATACTGGATAAGCTAAAATATGCTTGTGACAAAATGAGTGACATAGATGAGCTGTGCTGTCTCATATGCGATGAAATACCACTAAAATCAGCTTGGCTTGTAACAATAATGATGATTTTGTTGATGGGTTTCAAAGATTTGAAAAACACTTGTCAGGTAAACCTGCAAATCAGATGCTTGTGTCTATGGTGAGTGGTCTATGTCTTTATTACAAGCAGGTAATGAATTACTTCTTAGCAAATTCTGCTACTCCTGGTATGTGTTCAATAGTGCAACACGGACATTAAGCCAGTTAGTTGCTGCAGACATTTATTGCTTGTCAACATTGCTTTTAAAGATATTTCAACCCACATAAGGCAACCTACTTTGTCAGTGTGAGTCATCTTACTACAGGCATTCCTTAGTATGTCGAATAATTTGTCACTAAAACCAACATCAGTGGTATACTTTCGCAAAACTCTAAGCAATGTAGCCTTAGAAGGGAAATTTAATAACTTCCTAATCATTCTATAGGCACTTGGGCTCTGTAAATAAATATTAAGAGCCTTTGCTTTCAATTCCGGTGACCACCGAACTCTCTGTACATACCTTGCATTTGAGGAGACACAATTTTTTACCAATTCATATAATGGCCCGGGAACCTTCTTCCTTAAAGTTGCAAGGGCAATGTCAATCTTCAGATCTCTCTGTGTGGTCTTGAGGATTCTTCCTCTCAGATGATGCAGTTGTACTCGAAGACTGCAAATTTTCCTCCTCTTCAGTATTACTATCGGTGTGGCCGTGGTTTGCATTCTTGGGGGCTCCCCAGCCTCTTCTCACTGCCTCTCCTCTCTTGGGGGGTCACCAGCCTCTCTGGCGGGGGTCCTCTGTTTCTTCCCGTACAAAATAAAACAACCAAAAGGTTACAATTATGAACTGACAGCAAGAGTAAGTAGTCCTGTACCACCAAGGATAGAGGTTACAATTGAAGTGTTGGGCCGAATAATGGTTTATGTTACAATTTTTGCCATTATATTTTATCTTAGAATGTTATCAAGTTATTTATTTCGTTTCAGGAACAGATTTGCGGAAATTCTTTCAAGATGTGCTCACAGCTTGCTCTTGATGTCAGAAAGGAACTGTTTAAAATGTGTTACTCTCTTATAGTCAACATTTAAAAACTGTGTTTGTCATTGTCCTCATTATTATTCTGTTCATAATGTTACAAACTTCTCCGATGTGTAATATGACTTTCAGTAACATACAATCTATACTTTGCTTAGTGTACAAAACATATTGATGGAATAACGGTGTATGTTGCCCGTCCAATAGTAAATTATTTATGAGTGGAATGACGATGTAACATTTTCGTTCCTCCTGCCCAGTTAGCAGATTGCAATACAGACCATTATTCGCCCCAAAGCTTTAATTATGGGATCTACTTAGCCTGATACTTCACTATTTGTGTGAATGGCTTTTCTTTATGTATTCATTCACAATTTGCAATTACGACAGAATTTATAGGTATAGATATGAAGCACTGAAATTGCATAATATAAAAGGCTTGCAGTTACTTAAGTAAGTTACCTTGACCATTGGAGATAGCTTCAACTTTGCAAGATATGGCTCCCGAAAGCTGTTGTGCAGTTTGTTGGGCTCTTTAACCATCAGATCTTATATGCCCAATGCTTCTAGGCATGCCTTGCATCTGAAAAAAATTGAAATAAAGTGTAAAATAAATATAAATTATGAGCACAGGAAAACCATTTCATGGCACTTAATAAAATCACTTTGAGAACCAAGAAAAATTAAAATAAACTCCTCCAGTCAGCTTCACGTTAAAATACTAATTATCTCATCATTTCTATTGTAGGCCTAATTTTGGTCCAGGAAAAAATTCGTATTTAAAGACAACATTCGTAAAAATACAATGTAGGCGAAACAAAAAATAAAATAAAATATAGGTGGATAAAATATGTCATAAAATGGTTTAAGTATAAGCTACATCATCATAGCTCACTGCAGCTGTTCCCTTTCACTTTATAGGCTATTAGAGTGATTTTATAAAGTGCCACGAAGTCACGTTCCTGTGCTTACGGTAATTTCATAAACATATACAGTATAGCCTATATAACATTTAATTATATCATAAATAGACTTGTATTATTATTATTATTATTATTATTGCAATTTATTATTATAAATATTACTATTATTTTTATAATAAATGTTATAAATATGTAAAGGTCTCAAGTAATAATACCACGCGGGGAATATTCAAGGAAAGGGTCTATTATTCTATTTTTTTCTATTGGAATATTGAAACTCCGGTACCAAGCTGCACACGACACGACGTGGTTTGCTGCAATTTTATTGGTTATATTCAATGTTTGAAATAACTTTTTTTCTCCCGTGTGTGGTGCGCGAAACAGCAAAGTTTCTCCTGGACTGCATAAAAAGCTTCGAAAATAAAAACAAAAAATGCATCTTCTATATATATTTATATATATATATATATATACAATATATATATATATATATATATATATATATATATATATATATATATATATATATATATATATGGTAATTTCATAGAAGACGGGCACTTGGTTGAATATAGTAAGTATTACCAACTTCTTTATTTCAGAGTTAAATGTTAGTGATCTTTTAGTGACTTTTACATGTTAGTTCTAGGTTTTTTGTATTAGGTGTCACCGTGATTTTCTTTTAATTTTATTGGTTATAGTTGTCATTTGTTCTAGACTTTTCGTTAATTTTGAATGGATAATGACGTTATCAGTTGTTCTTGGTTGTTTGGCATGAGTGGTGTTATGTTGTGTCTGATGGCTAAAGCTATTGAAAGTTTCTCATTTTATGATTTTTGTGATTTTCTTTCGATTTGATTGGTTATAGCTGTCATTTATTCTAGAATTTTCATTAATTTTGAATGGATAATGACGTCCTGTTGTTCTTGGTTGTTTGACGTGAGTGGTGTTACATTGTAGATTTGTCTGCATTTGTCGAGGGAAAGGAAGGAAACCATGTTCTGAAATTTATCTATTAAATTTTGTGTCGATTTTGGTTTAGTTCTTTCGCTGGTGGAGAAGGATTGTGTTGAATGTTGAGAAGAAAACTGTTTTTCTGTCGTTTAAAGGAATTATTTACTGAATATTCTGTAGAAGTTAAGGTGTAATAAGTGTTCGAAGAGAATTTCATTTAGTGTAAACACGTGGTTTATTTATGCAAAGTTGACTGTACGATTGGTTTAGTTCTGTGTTGCCTGCATGGTTTAAGTTTACATTGCCTTAAAGCCTGTGTCATTTATTCTGGAAGTGAAGAGGTTGTCGTTGAAGACGTCGATGAGAATTGAATTTTATTTGATAAGATGATAAATTATTATGTTTTGTTTTGTGTTTTAGTGATTTTTGGGGGTAAAGTGCGGACGAAAACTGCCAGAAAAGTACTACCAACTATGAAGTTCGAATGCCACGAAACGCCAAAAAAATCAAAGGCAAAAATTAAATATATTTTCATTTTTTTGGAGGGCTTGTTCTTCTTTAAAAATATGAATATATATTTGATTTTTCATCTTTGATTTTGCAATGTTTGGTGACATTTGGACTTCATAGTTGGCAGAACGGTTTTTGTAGTTTTCGTCAGCCATGTTGGATTTTGCCCGTCTTCTAGGAAATTACCATATATATTCTATCAATAGAAATAATAATAAAAGTCTGTTAATATGTAACTAGATGTTACAAATTCTGTATATGTGTGTATGAATTAATATCTGATAACCTAACCTATATAATTTAAAATGATGCACGTGGCTAGCAAAATTTACAAGTATATCAAATTAGTTATAAGTGATAACATTGCTATATATTGTAAATGAAAACTCACCTCTCACTATCCCAGGTATTTTGAAGAAACATTTCGAGTGGTGACTACTCTTCTTACTTCCGCAGTACGGATATTCGCATTTAATTCGTCCGGCCATCCTTCCCTCGCCTAAGCAAGAAAATTCAATATGTCTTCTTCTTCAGTTCTTGAAATACGGCAAGAAATTGTTGCAGGACTAACAACTTAAACCAAGAGCACGCAAGTTCATTCTCCATTTCCAGGAGTCTAAAATCAGTGACGGAATGTTGGTAAGAGGCGATGTTAGCGCTCATCGTGGCAGTGCCATAGAATTAACAGCGATTAACAGGGAATAGATACGATTGACCCCCTCTCTTCTATTTCTATTCCTCTTGTCTACCAATCATTTTTGTTTTCTTTCTTTTCTCTGAGAGCTGCCGTCTTATTGGCTGATTTGTAAATAACGGCTCTTGACTTCCGGGTTGTTCATTCCCGGTGAGACAGACTGGGTTGGAGCCAAGAGGGCTTGATAAGCCTCTTGGTTGGAGCGGGAGTCGCTGGAATACTACGATGGCGGGAGGACCTTAGCTGCGGAGGGACCGCAGTTCTATGCGTATGTGACGCCATGTTTCCTGCGCAGCCTGATTGGACTCATTTCGGCGGCTGGTGGCTAATGACATCGGTCGAGGGACGCACGCGGTGTGTCTGTGTTGTACGCCACCAAACTCCGTAAGGATATTCAGCCTTCCATATGGTTGATTGTGGATATATTCGCCTGACTTCTGCAAACCAAGGAGTTATTTTGTGATGCTGGTGATTGTTTGGAGCCGGCCGGCTTATTCCAGCAATATCTTCGATCAACTGGAACTGGCGATTAACATCCACACTACGGTTTATGCCGTAATATTCGTTAGTCAATCATCCTGCCTGTAAGCGACGGACTGAGGTAACTGGACTGTGTGACCCCAACGCATGAATTTCTACTCGAGTGGACGACGTCAAGTTCATATTTTAATGGAGTGTTGCGTCGAGTTCTCTCTCCATATTCGGGATTACTGTGTTGGTTTGGTTATTTCGGTTTGGCTTTAATTGGTTAGATTGCCAGTTTGGGACTGGGTAATTTATTTTTTATGGTTAGGTTTTTTAAGAGTTGTGTTTGGGCTTTTTGTTATAGGAATTGTTTAGGTGTGGGTTTTACAGGATTTTATTAGGGCACTCTTTTCAAAAGGTTGTAAGAGTTATATGAAGTACCATTTTCAGATTTGTTTATGATGCTTGTAATTTGTTATCTAGCGCTTTTGCGCATAATCTATTAAGGTGGAACACTTATAACCTAGCTTCAGAGTGTGCGGTTATATTGTATTTGTATAATGTTATTAAATGTGTAAGTGAAGTCAGAATTTCAGGCAGTCACTAATTACCCACTATGGATCCCATGGCCTCTGTATTTATTAGCAAGTTATGACGACCACAAATCTAAACCCCACCCCACAACCTTTTATTTACATATTTATGTTCAAATCTAGAGTTAATCTTTCCGTATCTATTTACTTTCTGTTTATCTTCGTATGATGAACAAAGTGTATTTTATAATGGTCAATGGAGTACTTATTTTATTCATAATTATATGACGCCAGAAACCGCACTGTTTTCCCTACGCTCGCTCTCTTTTCAAAAATATATTTGCCGGGAAGAAAGTTAGCCCTGGCATGGAACAAATATTCGTTATTTAGTGTTGCCACCTCTAATGGAGTTGTCAACTGAATGGATAAGACCTTTCCCTTTTCCCTTTGCACCACCGTGAAGCTCCATCGAATGGATTACAAAACACTTCTGCGCATGCCCACACAGAGGTACTTAGAAACTGACTCGAATGGCAGGGATATGTACCACAGTGTAGTATATACAGTCACGAAGCTTAATACTTACTAAATATGCAAACATAGACAGTTGAAATATGCATCCAGAGATAGTTGCTCACCACCAAGATCGCTATTATCGCCTCATCACAGACTCTTTCCCTAGCAGACCATAAAATGTAGTGTACTTTCGATATCGTGTTCTTTTGAAAAAATTAACACCTTCCTTCCACTATTGAAATATGAAATACATAAGGTTTATATATTCTTTTCATAAAATATATATATATATATATATATATATATATAATATTCTATAAGCTCACCTTCCTGGATCTTTCGGAAGAAGGATAACTCTAACCTATTTTTCTTACAATTTATAGTACTACAAACGTCTCTTTGTCCCATATTATTATTCAAATTATTGTATTTCAGCCATTTACATTTATTACAACCGATAACGAACATTTCACAATTTACATAGCTTTTCTCAAAAATTCAAAATACGGCACAGTCAATGCTTTTTCGATCTAGACCAGGCCGTAATGTTTGTTCGGGTTTTCTATTTCAGTGTATAGAGCTCAGTGAAATATTATAACTTTATTGCATATCATTGCTAAGCTTTATCTAGTGTAATGTGTCAATAAGTTCTGTTTACTTCTTGTTGCATAATATGTTGCAGAAATAATTACAAAACTGTGTTATTTTAATGTGATGAGAGTTTTACACGTTAACATAATCTGTTCGCGTCAACATTTCAAGTTTAGAATGGATGCTATTTTGAGGTTTAATGAAAAAGAATTTATATTGTGATTTCAATTTAGCACATCTACCTTCCATAATTTTAGACAAAACATTTACCATACCACTCCTATGAAATTAGTGTAATTAATTGTGTTACTTCGTCTCTTAAGTAGTAGATAAATACAATAATTCAGTACTCAATTGTAGTATTAAAATACAGACAAATTGAATGTCCGGGGTATCATACATGACATTATGCTTACTTATAATCAAGAGGAGTAGAAATAGAAGAAAGGGGGTCAATCGTATCTATTCCCTGTTAATCGCTGTTAATTCTATGGCACTGCCACGATGGGCGCAAACATCGCCTCTTACCAACATTCCGTCACTGATTTTAGACTCCTGGAAATGGAGAATGAACTTGCGTGCTCTTGGTTTAAGTTGTTAGTCCTGCAACAATTTCTTGCCGTATTTCAAGAACTGAAGAAGAAGACATATTGAATTTTCTTGCTTAGGCGAGGGAAGGATGGCCGGACGAATTAAATGCCAATATCCGTACTGCGGAAGTAAGAAGAGTAGTCACCACTCGAAATGTTTCTTCAAAATACCTGGGATAGTGAGAGGTGAGTATTCATTTACAATATATAGCAATGTTATCACTTATAACCAGGGAAAGGATTTATATGTAAATACATATTTACTTATAAAGCTAATATAATTTATATTTTGCATTATCTTTATGTTTCACAATGTGTAGGGTTGAAAAATCCTACTTTTATTTTCCATATTTTTCCATATTTTAGAGTTTAGTACATATTTTCGTTAATTTCCATATATTTTCCATATTTCATATAAAACAGTCCATATTATATTAGGTTTAACAATAAAACAAAACAAAATTCCATTAACTTTTAAAAATACATTTCAACAATAGAGATTTAAACACATGTTCAGTAATCCCTTTAACATCAGAGTTATTTGAAAATTAGCAGTCCTATCAACAATGGGAAAGTAAGTTACAAAACTGTATTAATTTAATTTAAAATTTTTAACAGACTTCAGTTGTGCAGCTCAACAGTTAAATGCCAGTCAGAGTACACATAGGTTCAGTTTTGTAAATCATACTATAAAGACGGTAAATATGCCAAAAGTACGTCATTCAGTCAATTTAAAATCAAAACTAACAAGTTACATTTCAGAATTTAAAGAAGATGGTTTATCAACTGACAATAAAATATTATTTTGTAATTTGTGTCAGTGTGCAGTATCATCTACACAAAAGTTCCTGGTGCAACAACACATTACAACTAGTAAACATCAGGCCAACAAACAACTAAATTCCAAGCAGAGACAATTGTTTTTAACACAACCAACAACATCGAATGTAAGATCTGAGTTTAACATCGACCTGTGCCGTTCTCTCATCTCTGCTGATATTCCTCTCTACAAACTAAAGAATAAGGTCTTCAGGGAATTCCTTGAAAAATATACTCAACATACAATCCCGGATGAGTCAACACTTAGGAAGACGTATGCTCCATCCATCTACGATGAGACAATACAGAAGATAAGAGATGAAATTAAAGATAGTTCAATTTGGGTTTCCATTGATGAGACTCCCGACAAAGAAGGTAGACTTGTTGGTAATGTAGTTATCGGTTTGTTAAGTGAACAATATTCTGAACGAATTCTTTTACATTGTGATGTTCTAGAAAAGTGCAATAACAAAACTATAGTTAAACTGTTCAACGAAGCTATGGGTATCCTGTGGCCAAAGGGTATTATGTGCGATAATGTGTTATTCTTTATTAGCGATGCTGCCCCTTATATGGTCAAAGCTGGACAAGCATTATCTGTTGTATATCCTAAATTGACTCATTTTACTTGTGTGGCGCATGCATTTCATCGTGTGGCAGAAGTGGTCAGAGACAATTTCCCTAAAGTAGATTTGTTGATTTCATCAGTGAAAAAAGTATTTCTCAAAGCTCCCAGTAGAGTTAACGTGTTGAAAGAAATGTACCCTGAAATTCCATTTCCACCAAAGCCAATTTTAACTAGATGGGGTACATGGCTAGAAGCAGTTGAATATTATGCCGAACATATAGACTCTATTAACAATGTTCTCCTTGCATTGGACTCTGAAGATGCAGTCTCAATTGATACTGCGAAAACAGTTACCTGTGACATAAGTGTGAAGAATGACTTAGCTCACATTCAGCATACATTTTCATGCATCATAAAAACGCTCAAAAGTCTCCAAAATAGGCACCTTTCACTATCTGAAAGTTTTGAAATTATAAATAGTACTGTGGAACAACTGAATCGTGGTAGAGGTAAAGTTGCAGATGCAGTAAGAGCTAAGGTGGACACTGTACTTTCAAAAAACCCTGGATATGAAGAACTACAAAAGGTTGTTGCTGTGATGAGTGGTGAATCAACAGTGAAGATTAACTTGGACTTATCCCCAGCAGACATTGTGAAATTGAATTATGTACCAGTTACTTCTTGTGACGTCGAACGCTCTTTTAGTCAGTATAAATCTATCCTCAGAGACAATAGAAGAAGATTCACTTTTCAGCACTTGAAAGAAATGTTTGTAACCTATTGTTATGGTAACAGACAATAAAAATTGTGTTTTGTTGAAACTACATTGGAAGATAAGGTACGTCCATTATATTTTTTGTTTAGTTTGATTAAAATGTACCAATATTTAACGTACATAGTCATTTTTTTATAATTTTAAGTCCATATTTAATTCCATATTTTGGTAAAAATCCATATTTAATTCCATATTTTGGTAAAAATAACTACATATATATTTACATATTTCATATATTTTTACTCCATATAAATCCGTTCTCTGCTTATAACTAATTTGATATACTTGTAAATTTTGCTATCCACGTGCATCATTTTAAATTATATAGGTTAGGTTATCAGATATTAATTCATACACACATATACAGAATTTGTAACATCTAGTTACATATTAACAGACTTTTATTATTATTTCTATTGATAGAATATATATATATATATATATATATATATATATATATATATATATATATATATATATATATAGAAGATGCATTTTTTGTTTTTATTTTCGAAGCTTTTTATGCAGTCCAGGAGAAACTTTGCTGTTTCGCGCACCACACACGGGAGAAAAAAAGTTATTTCAAACATTGAATATAACCAATAAAATTGCAGCAAACCACGTCGTGTCGTGTGCAGCTTGGTACCGGAGTTTCAATATTCCAATAGAAAAAAATAGAGTAATAGACCCTTTCCTTGAATATTCCCCGCGTGGTATTATTACTTGAGACCTTTACATATTTATAACATTTATTATAAAAATAATAGTAATATTTATAATAATAAATTGCAATAATAATAATAATAATAATAATACAAGTCTATTTATGATATAATTAAATGTTATATAGGCTATACTGTATATGTTTATGAAATTACCGTAAGCACAGGAACGTGACTTCGTGGCACTTTATAAAATCACTCTAATAGCCTATAAAGTGAAAGGGAACAGCTGCAGTGAGCTATGATGATGTAGCTTATACTTAAACCATTTTATGACATATTTTATCCACCTATATTTTATTTTATTTTTTGTTTCGCCTACATTGTATTTTTACGAATGTTGTCTTTAAATACGAATTTTTTCCTGGACCAAAATTAGGCCTACAATAGAAATGATGAGATAATTAGTATTTTAACGTGAAGCTGACTGGAGGAGTTTATTTTAATTTTTCTTGGTTCTCAAAGTGATTTTATTAAGTGCCATGAAATGGTTTTCCTGTGCTCATAATTTATATTTATTTTACACTTTATTTCAATTTTTTTCAGATGCAAGGCATGCCTAGAAGCATTGGGCATATAAGATCTGATGGTTAAAGAGCCCAACAAACTGCACAACAGCTTTCGGGAGCCATATCTTGCAAAGTTGAAGCTATCTCCAATGGTCAAGGTAACTTACTTAAGTAACTGCAAGCCTTTTATATTATGCAATTTCAGTGCTTCATATCTATACCTATAAATTCTGTCGTAATTGCAAATTGTGAATGAATACATAAAGAAAAGCCATTCACACAAATAGTGAAGTATCAGGCTAAGTAGATCCCATAATTAAAGCTTTGGGGCGAATAATGGTCTGTATTGCAATCTGCTAACTGGGCAGGAGGAACGAAAATGTTACATCGTCATTCCACTCATAAATAATTTACTATTGGACGGGCAACATACACCGTTATTCCATCAATATGTTTTGTACACTAAGCAAAGTATAGATTGTATGTTACTGAAAGTCATATTACACATCGGAGAAGTTTGTAACATTATGAACAGAATAATAATGAGGACAATGACAAACACAGTTTTTAAATGTTGACTATAAGAGAGTAACACATTTTAAACAGTTCCTTTCTGACATCAAGAGCAAGCTGTGAGCACATCTTGAAAGAATTTCCGCAAATCTGTTCCTGAAACGAAATAAATAACTTGATAACATTCTAAGATAAAATATAATGGCAAAAATTGTAACATAAACCATTATTCGGCCCAACACTTCAATTGTAACCTCTATCCTTGGTGGTACAGGACTACTTACTCTTGCTGTCAGTTCATAATTGTAACCTTTTGGTTGTTTTATTTTGTACGGGAAGAAACAGAGGACCCCCGCCAGAGAGGCTGGTGACCCCCCAAGAGAGGAGAGGCAGTGAGAAGAGGCTGGGGAGCCCCCAAGAATGCAAACCACGGCCACACCGATAGTAATACTGAAGAGGAGGAAAATTTGCAGTCTTCGAGTACAACTGCATCATCTGAGAGGAAGAATCCTCAAGACCACACAGAGAGATCTGAAGATTGACATTGCCCTTGCAACTTTAAGGAAGAAGGTTCCCGGGCCATTATATGAATTGGTAAAAAAATTGTGTCTCCTCAAATGCAAGGTATGTACAGAGAGTTCGGTGGTCACCGGAATTGAAAGCAAAGGCTCTTAATATTTATTTACAGAGCCCAAGTGCCTATAGAATGATTAGGAAGTTATTAAATTTCCCTTCTAAGGCTACATTGCTTAGAGTTTTGCGAAAGTATACCACTGATGTTGGTTTTAGTGACAAATTATTCGACATACTAAGGAATGCCTGTAGTAAGATGACTCACACTGACAAAGTAGGTTGCCTTATGTGGGTTGAAATATCTTTAAAAGCAGTGTTGACAAGCAATAAATGTCTGCAGCAACTAACTGGCTTAATGTCCGTGTTGCACTATTGAACACATACCAGGAGTAGCAGAATTTGCTAAGAAGTAATTCATTACCTGCTTGTAATAAAGACATAGACCACTCACCATAGACACAAGCATCTGATTTGCAGGTTTACCTGACAAGTGTTTTTCAAATCTTTGAAACCCATCAACAAAATCATCATTATTGTTACAAGCCAAGCTGATTTTAGTGGTATTTCATCGCATATGAGACAGCACAGCTCATCTATGTCACTCATTTTGTCACAAGCATATTTTAGCTTATCCAGTATTTTCTCACAAAACCCAACATCATTTGTATACAAGACAAACTTTCGTAGAAGAGTGGCTTTACAAGGAATGATTTAAGATTTTGCATGTTTAATTTTAGTTGCTATTTTTTGCTATTTTGTATTGTTCTTGTATTTTTGTTACATTATGTTTCTTGTTATGATTTGGTATTTTTCTCAAACAAAAGGAACCTAAATTAACTACAATACGAAGTAACTCAAGGCAATAATAATTTTTTTTTTCTTGAAATAACATCATAATATCAAACACAGGACTGATGTTGTTGGCATATTTCAACAAATCCTGTGAAATGTACTGTAGACTCTATTTACCATAATCACAATGTTGGAACATAAAGTTATTATATTCTGCACTAGCATTTAGAATATTTTCATATTAAATGACAAATTATGCCATCGAGGAAATAAATACAGTAGTATGTGCTACATATACGTTGGAATTCTTAAACCTGTACAACTTAACTGAAATCAACAAATGCTGAGTTTTTGGCAATAAACCCATTAACTCTCTTACTCTACTATCTAATATTCCCCACAGGCAGCTTAAAATTTCATGTTGAAGTTTACAGACAAACTGGCATAATGCCATTAAATATTAATTTTTATTGTTTTAATTTTATGTTTATCATGTACTGTGTATGATTTTATTTCTTCAGTGTGTTATATTTGTGTTTCTCAGACAAATGGAACTTAAATTAACTAACTACAACACTAATGTTCGTAATGTTTGAACACAAAGTTACACTAGTGAATACAATATTTTCCAATATTCCCCAGATATAGTCCAAAATGTAATGTAGAAGTTCATGAACAAACTGACATAATGTCATTAAGTGTTAATCTTAAAAAAAAAATATTTGTGCATGATTGCCTTCAATGTAACCAGAAGACTTTACACATTATAGCTACTTATTTGGAGACAATAAGAACATAGCATTGTAGACTCCAATTTCTACTAAGGGTGATTTGAAATTATTTTCCTTACAACACAATAATAACTAATGGTAGTATATCTGAAAATATCAGAAAATTAAGCGGTTAGCTGACTTCAAAGAGCAGAGATTACTTCATTAATAAATATGTAGAGTGTTAAGAACGTTTATGTATGATTTTTTTCTTTGTGTAACATTTACTACTATGTTGTTAATATTATATATATATATAGTACCTATCGTGAGCTCACGATCTTTTCTCTATTACAGTAAAACATCAAACAGTTAATTTCAATAAAGATCTTTGTGTTTATGTACAAAATGAAATATTGTTAATAAATAAATCTGATACATTCCAACATAACAGATTTGCTTGGTCATGTCTAAATCATTTCCAATTTCACAGTCCATTTCCTACCTTTACTACTCTACTTCATGAGATATCTCGTTCTGAAAACACTTATGGTATTGTAATTTACAAAAAAAGGTTTCTGGCTAAAGATCTTAAAAAAAAAAAAAAAGGAATTGTAATAGGGATGGTTACATTTCAAACATTCATGTTAATATGAATGTAACGGGGATGTGCAAAGAAGTATTTTGAAATTCCCGCTATTTCCGGTGCAGGAAGTCGTTTGAAAATACCGCCATTTTTGTGCATGTGGCGCTCCACTGCTGGTAAAAAGAAGCTTCTTGACAGATTACACTTAATCCGCCTCTTGAGCCCCTCTCTTCTATTCTACTCCTCTTGCTTATAATGTATTATTGCGAATTTACTCGTAGGAATATAAGTTAAATATAGTAAACATATCCTATAATTTTCATATGAATGGCAAGGCATTGGAGATCACTAAATTTAGACAGAAAGGGGCAACTGGTACAGTAAACATAACCTATAATTTCAGCATGGCTAAATATTTGTGTGGTGCAAGTGAAAATTATTGAATCGTGCATAAATGAATGTACAAGAATTTCGCAATATTTAATCGAAAGAATGGCAGGTATTACACATACGAACAACATAATTTTCACGCCTTAAATAATGTTACATCTTAACTCGCAAGTGAATTATGTTTGAAGTGTGTCATAATCAGTGTTTTAAATTTTATTAATGGAATTACACTACATTTTAGAGAAACATATGTTACTGTTTATGCATTCCAACTAATTTATATGGTTGAAACGCCGCCCTTCGTGATCGGGTTAAGCGAGTTACATGATCTGCCTTACGGCCTGTATTAGATCACGATGGCTGTGGCACAGTCTATTGTTCGTAGTACTCACAGCGCTCCAAGCGGCTAGCAACTATCGCGAGATTTGCAAAAAATCATCCCGAGCTTCGTGACTGTGTATAGTAGACTGTGTATATACAGTGTACCAATGCACATAGAGAGCAGTGTACAGCCAAGTTCCGTGGACGGTCGGTCGCTGTCGCTCTCACTCATAACAGCGTTTAAAGGGACAGTCAAGAGGGTTGTAAATCTGTGACGTCACCACGGGAACACTATACTCATTTTCAATCCTCGGCTTGCACTTTCTAGTGATAACCAGGTGATTTAAACATCTATATTTATATATTTGTTAGGGCCACACGTACAGTACACTGGAGGAGGGGTATAACTCCCACTACAATATCTCATTTTTTAAAAATTCAGTGATGGTTTACTTTCCAAATTCTTAGCAATAGAAAAACTATTATGA
Source organism: Periplaneta americana (assembly GCF_040183065.1). Classification (NCBI taxonomy): domain Eukaryota; kingdom Metazoa; phylum Arthropoda; class Insecta; order Blattodea; family Blattidae; genus Periplaneta; species Periplaneta americana. The sequence goes on along the minus strand of NC_091130.1, from coordinate 86,785,280 downwards.
ATGCTTCATTGTACTTGTTTTTGTATCTTTAAACTTTGTAGAATATTTCAGTCCAATTTTAAAGAAAGTTATTAACGAATACGCATTGTACAATATATTTAGTTTATTTTACACTTCGATTTCTGTTTCCGAGCCTCAAAATATTAGTTAGGCCTATATTAAAGCAGTATTCAATAAATAAAAACTACACATGTGAACGACAGAATTTACATTACGAATACAAAATGTATTAAATTTCCCTTAATAACACTGGAGTAGAGTGTGCACTAAAACTAATTAATAATAATTAATTTTATACAGGATTGCTAAATAAATATTTTGTAAATTAACCCATTTCAGTGAAGTGGTTGAGGAGGGATTTCAATACCAGCGAGGAATGAAAGTATCCCAATTTTAACACTGATTTTACAAATAGAACAATTTATTTTAAGAATGTTTCACAAAATTTAAACTGACTCACCTAGTCTTGTGAAGGACGCGATGTCCTGTTTCCTTCTATTTAGGTAACGAATTCTAAAAGATGTCCGTGCTCTACTAAATAACTTCAATAATTCCGGATCTTCATTTGGAAGCCTTTTCCTCAAAAGTCTAAATAAACGGCCTATTACATTCTTTTTTCTTTTGACTCATTTTTTATTAAATTTTCTAAATATAACTTTACACTCTTCAATAAAATTGTTGTCATCCACTGAGAAGAGGGATAAACCAGCCCACCACGTAAAACGATCTCTATCCATCTTGGAGTTTATTGACTGGAATTAGCATCCGAAACTGCACTTTTGTTATTACATTTTCTAGGAATATAACCAGCAACATATCTGAGTGTTTCTATTTCTTTCCTTTTCATTAGATCTGTAATGTCAATTCTATCATCAATATCTACCTCTAATGGGTTTATTTCCTCTGGCATTTCGTTCACGTTTTCATGAGAAATGTCCACGAGATCCAGAAAAACTTGCTTTGTTATTATTACTCCACCTGAATCTTCTACTGGGGCACTTGTAGGGTGGGGAAGGCGACATCCTAATATTAATAGACGCAAGCGATTTTTCACTTCGACGGGCAGAGTGTTATTATAAAAAGTCCTATCCCACGAATTTGGAAAAACAGGTTTTCCAAGGCGTCCTGATTGAGTTTCCTAGTCATTATATAATCAATTCCTTTTTCTTTTAAATCGCTATAGACCAATAGCACTTTCAAGCTCTTACTAGAGGTAAGGAAGCCATTCTGGAAAGGTAGAAGAGTATTTTTGCTTCTGACTCTCAGTTCTTTCATTGTTTCCTCCATTCTATCTAATATCTCTACTTGTTCCTTGTGGTTAATCCCGAAGACACATTTCAGTTTATTGTGTATAGGATCTTTCGGAATTCCCGAGTTCATTACATCTGTGAAGTCATTTATGAGTTGAAAAAAAAAAACATGTACTTCTTCACATTCGGGTATAAAATATTTAATCAGAGCAGCAGTGTAATGTGAAAAAAATTCCATGGTAGGTGCAACTCTTTGGCTATCATTCTCTTGCACAGTAATGTGACCCCAATGTAATTTCGGGAATAGTTGCAACTCCGAAGAAATGGATTTAATAATCCGTCCAATTACATTTTTTTCTACTACATTGCCATTCAATTGAAACCCACTGTTAATAAAATGGTTCCTTAACAACTTAATCAGGTGGGGCAAATCTCCAAAAACCCAAATATTTTTGTCTCAAGCAGGATTTGAAAAGCAGGTTTGATTTACATTTATTTGTAACTTATTCCACAGTCTTCCATTGCCGCCATCCAGATCAGAAACAATTGCAATTGCTCTGAAACCTGCCGCTTCAATTTCTAATATAATTTCGAACAGTAGCTCTCTGTTCATTATTTTATCGAAATCATAATACCTAGATGGGCTGCTTCCACTCACCTGTCAATCCTCGGATCATTACAATTTAAGAATTTCTGTGAGGACCCTCACGATCCTAACAAATGACACCATTGACATTCATCTCATCAAACAGTAACATTGATAACTTATCCATTTCACTCAAAGACAACCCCTGTTCTTTTAAAATTTTCAGTAACGGTGTAAGATTACCAGGAGAAAAGGGCAATTTTTTTGTCCAACGCTGCAGGGTAGCAACGCTTGGTAGAGCAATTCCCACCTGTGATCTCAAATGATTGTAAGGCTAATGCAGGTATCATGTCTTGTTCTTCCCATCTTTGCTTCCTTTTCCCGCTAATAAGCATTTTTATTTGCCCTGGAGTGAACACTTCAGCTAATAAATGTTTTACTTTTCCATTTACTAAGTGATTTACTAAGTGATTTAAACACTTTCTTTGTCAAATTATGTTTCTAATTTAGACTCTAACTTTTCAATGTCTAATTTAAATTTTTCATTTTCTTTACTTCTTCATTTTCTGTCTTTCTTTTTTTGTTTCTTTTTTTTTTTTTAAGCTCCTCATTTTCTAATGAATAGACGAAATATAACACATCCAATGGATCGTCCCGACGCACTATTGTCTTTGCATCTAATTATTGTTCACTTATCTCAGACAAAATCTTATTCTGCAAGTTCTCTCTTCTACACGTTTACTTCTAGCGCTGTTTATCTTACTGTTTTTCGCATAGCACACTCGTAAAATCAGCGACGGTGGGCATTTAATTTCACTTTTTTCTTTGCTGGTATGTTCAAAAGCTCGGCATTCAAATCACACTCATAGAAATCAGATGTGAAATGTTCGGAACAACTACGCGCAGTTTCAAGATTAAATTTATCCTTTCGGTAACACTTAATCTCCAAATCTTTCGCAGCTTTGGATCAGAGGGAAACATATGATAAATAACACTCGAGCCTTTAATTTTCCTGCTATAATTCTGACACTCGCTCACCACACAATTTGGCATTTTTCATGCTATAATAGTAACAAATAGGCCTATTATAAACAGCACACTAGCAAAGTCTATACCAAAATCACAAACACACTCTACGTTTTCTAAATTCCAGTAATTACTAATAAAGGCAGCACAAGCCAAGGGGATGAGAGTGGAATGTTTTCCCGTGGTGTCGTCACAGATTTAAAGCGCCTTCACTTTCTCTTTAAAGGCTGTTATGAAGGGACCTGTGAGAGCGATAGCGACAGACCGTCCACGGACCTTGGTGTACAGTTATACAGCAGCGCATGAGAGGGCGTACGGCATTGTTACTCTGACACGGCGCGGCGCGGTAGTTAAAATCGATGTTTTGCTGAATTCACTCCATGTTAAGTCCATATTTTTTTATAATATTTGTGATCTTACAGAGCTCTGAATGTAAGTTAAAAATAAGATTTAATTGTATTTTATTTAGGCAGTGCCATGGCACGAGGGCACTACCACTGCCATCGTGATCTAATACAGGCCGTAAGGCAGACCACGTGACTCGCTTAACAGCTGATCGCGAAAGGCGGTCTTTCAACCATGTGAATTAGTTGCAGTGCATGAAGAATAACATATATTTCTCTGAAATGCAGTGTAATTGCGTCAGTAAAATTTTAAACAGTGATTGTGAGACACTTGAGACTCAATTTACTTGCAATTTAAGGTATAATATTATTTTTGGTGTGAAAATTACGTTGTTGCAGGCAAAGTTTGTATGTGTAATACCTGCCTTTATTTCGATTAAATATTGCGTCCTTATGTGGTTAAGTGAAATTTTGGTCTTATAAACAGTAGGCTAAATATGTGTAATAATATATACGTGAAAGTGAAACATTGACTGGCATGTGAAGTAAGTTGTGATTAGGCCTAAGTGCAGCGTTACCGATGTTACTCTTGTCTAATCCATTATTGCTAGTTTACCGTATTTGTCTTATTAAATTTAAATTATTGCGCCCTTTTTATTTGTGAATAACCTACATTATACGAGTAAATAATACGACGTTTGATAATATACACAATTTGAACTAAAAACGAGATACATATAGTATATTACGAAAAATTATACCCTATAGTTTTCATTACTGTTACAGTATGTAGAATTGTAATTAGTTGAAATAAAGCACTCATGCTTCGTTACGAAATTCTTGCACATTCATTTATGCACGTTTCAACAATTTTCAGTTGCATCGCACGCATATTTTAATGTGTTGAAGTTATAGGTTATGTTTATTCTATCAGTACTTGCCTTATTTCCATATTCGCAATTATGCATTATAATTAAGCATAACGCTACGTATAACTTATAAATGCAATTTGTCTACACTTCAATTGTATTTATTCGTTTCAGACGGTATTCCAATCTGAAGTCTGATTAGTTTAATATGTTACTAGGGCTAAACTAGCGCTGAGGTAGTTCCCTTCGTAGTCATACATCTTGCATATACAAATTAGTTCGGTTCGTTCAGGATTTTAATATGTCTTGCTTATAGGATCAAATGCATCTCCACAAAAAATAAATTCAACTGTTTTCAGTTCAGAAATTACCGGAACTATACCTCAGCGCTACTAAGTAATATAACGTATGTACATTTCATAGGAGGGACTGTGGTGAATTTTCTACCTATAAGTAAGGACGGTAACCGTGTTCTGAAGTTTATCCTAAAAATATATTCTTCTTTATTAAATCTCAAAACAGTTTTCGTTCTCAACTTTAGCCTGAAATGTTGACGCAGATAGGTTATGTTAACATGGTAAATTCTCTTCACATAAAAATAACACAGTTTTATTTATTATTCCTGCCACATTATGCAACACATAAATGGAACTTATGCACATATTACATTGAATAAAAATTTAATTGTATTATTTATTTGTTCCCTACTATACTGGGTTGTAATGAATTGTATTTATCTAATCTACCAGAATAACACACAACTGTACATACACTAATTTCATAGGAGGGACTGTGGTAAATTTTGTACCTACAAGTAAGGAAGGTAGATGTGCTAAATTAAAATCACAATATAAATAATTCTTCTTTATTAAATCTCAAAATAGCTTCCATTCCAAACTTAAAATGTTGATGCAACCAGGTTATGTTAACATGTAAATCTCCGTTCACATTAAAATAACACAGTTTTGTAATTATTTCTGCAACATATTATGCAATAAGAAGTGTGAAGGGGTCTTATACACACATTACACTAAATAAAATTGAGCGCCGACACGCTATAAAGTAATATATTTCACTCGGCTCCGTATACTCAAATAGAAAAGCCCGACTCATCGAGTGACGTCACACAACCTGCATTATGGCCTGGTCTAGATCACGATGGCAGTGGCACTACTCCTAAAGCCGCCCCTGATTAGCACGAAACTCCACAAAAGCCGAGGACCTGCAGAACAGCCTAACACTCTATGATAACAACATGGGAGGAAGAAAAATCCCTGACATTCAACATCAAGAAAAGCGCCCTAATAATCTTCTGAAAAAGGAAGAATTGTTGAAAAGGAAAAACTACAGCTTGGAGAAAAGAAACTAGAAGTAATAAACGAATATGCCTAGGAATCACCCTGCAAACCTCAGAAAACTCCTTGAATAAGTACTTTACATAAGGCAAAAAGCGATAACCGACATCGCCGCAATGAGGAAAATAAGACAAATTCACTCTCTAGACAGACACTGCAATGAGCATCTTCAGAGCCAAAATAGTACCCATCATGACCTACGGAACCCACATAATATGGGGCCACCTGAAAATGAGGACTCTGAAAACAGTGAAACACGCCAAAGCCTCATATCTATAGACAATACTCGGCATATCATCATATACACCATCCAGATATGCATACCTACTGACCAGAGAATCTTTCTTAATTGAAGATCTACGACACGAGTTACTACTACCAGCCATAGAAGCATACAAGAAACTCCTAGCGAAAGGACAATAAAAGAGAGAAGAAGCAATACTGCGTGTTCCGTTCAAACAGTGTCATGGCTCGCTGTATGCCGTCATGTGGCTAGTCGTTGAGACTAGAGAATTCAATCTTCCTACACTTCCACAGAGGTGTATTACTTATGTGCCAGAGAAGTTGCCTAGCAAGTACGACGTTAATTCTGAAGAGTACTTACCGATACGTACGGTAACACCTGTAGTGGCAGGAATGTGAACTGTTTGGAAACACGTACTGAGGTGAGTTTTTTCTTACTGTCGGGATGTGGGGAGAGGGTTAAGACGATTACTTACGTATTTGTTGACATTAACTTGGACGGTCAACATGGACACGGAGCACTTAATTTGTGTTGTGGAAAGTTGCCGTACGCAACCGATGATAACAAATACCCTGCGTACGACTTGCCCGTGGAAAACACAGTTCGAAAGAGGTTATGGTAGCACACAGACCGTACAGGCCGCTATCTGTTGCTACGACGTTCAAGTTATACCGTACACGTTCTCAAGTTCAGATTGAACGCCTTGATTAATAGGCAACTTCTCTGACATAAAAGCTGAAACTAGCTTCATATCGCTGACTCACAACAGTGACGTCATGACACACTTTGAAAGGAACATCCAGTATTTGGAAGAAGTAGACGAAGACTTCTACAGAACGAGCGCCATGATCGACAGGAGCTGGTCGCAACCCAATCAACAGATGAGAAGTGCAGTCAACAGAGTTGCTTTCCACGGGTTGCATCAAAATCTATAGCACAAACTCATATCATACCGCTTATGAAGAATGCGTGTGCAAACTGTGTAACGGAAAATTCTCTAAATACCACGTTCTTTTATGCAAGAAAAACACAAAAACTGTCATGGAACTTAGCTCCGAAGACTACAGAAATTGACAAAGTTGATGCACACTTGTGCGTGTTTCTCCCTTGTTATTAAAAGCATTAGCGCCATCTCTTGAGAACATTAGAGTTACGCAAAATCTTATAGAAAAACAAAATTTATTTGGGAAGTTTCAGAGAAAATACACAAATTTAATCTCATAACATGATTTTTTTTTAATTCCGCTACATTTCGGGAGGATTTCGATTATCGCCGCTACATGTCTCGAAGTCTCAAAGTCCACTACGCGGATATGTTTGACATGTTTCATATTCTAGTTTGAAACAATGCATGGAATGTAAATAATTACAACACAATACAATACGCTTAGCGGAATTCCGTTACACTGGTGACAGACTACAGTCACTAATCGCGATTATCGATCTAATCGCGATCGGGTTTGTTGTGTATCACCGTCCCGATCGCGATCAGAAGCTAAATCCTGTTTCCAGAACAAGATAATCGCGCTGAGGCACGGCCCAGTGGACGGAAGTAACATTTTAGTAATCTTTGGTTTCGAATCACCTTGATTTATATTATTTAGGAAGTCGTGATAGCTTCTGCTGTGGAATTTTGTTACCCCTTCCATTGTATTATATGAAATAGAAACGAAAATGAATGGCTAGAAAATTAATTTGGCTACTATTAGACGTAGTGGAGAAATTTAATGCAGATGTGAGAAAAGTAAAAAGAAATATATTAACAAATGACAGACGAATTTATCATATTTCATATATATAGAGAGTAATAGAAGGCTGCTGAAAGATGTTTCATTTCAATAAATAATGGATTACAAACTGGAACTGATTTCTTTGTCAGATTTTCAATTTCAGTCTCCATTACGACATTATCGTTGAGGTTAGGGTTTATTTTAAAAAATATGTTTTATTACAAAATAATATAAATTTTTGGCATATAAATTTTATAGGTTACAAAATCTCTTTTCAAAATAATATAAATAGGAATGTTATAAATTTTATCAGCTTACATTGTAAAGCATATAACAATTTTAACAAATAAATTCCCATATCAAGCTGCAAGAAAGAAAAAAAAAAAAAAAAGGAAAACAAAAACAATGAACAAACATAAGAAAGAAAGTATGAACTTTTGGTCACAGTCTACTATATACAGTCACGAACTTGAGTTTTGAGGGCGCTAGAAACAGTAGACTGTGACGATACTATTTTGCATTGCCTGTAATGAGGCGATATTAGCGATTCTTGTGGTGAGCAACTATCTAATATTTGCATATTTACTACGTATTGAGCTTCGCGACTGTATATACTAGACTGTGTTTAGGTGTTGTCCAGGAGGGAAACAAACATATGCGTATGTACATAGAGAAAATTGTTTCCTCTATGGTAATTCAGCTGTTAACCAGACGGGACCAAGCGTGACATAGTGTGTCACCACATTTTCGGTAATCGCGATCGGGCCTGATCGCGATAAGTGCTAATCGCGATTAGTACTGTAGTCTGTCACCAGTATTACAGTTGGGCACACTGACCATTTATATCACAATATTCAAATTTTTTTCTCCAATGACTCTTTCTTCATAAGTACCAGGTCGAATTGACCCTTTCCTTTTGAAAGAAGTGTAGGAGATCATATGATAAGTTATAACCTAAAATATATCAAGGCAACGTTATCTACCAATAGTAGAGTGAGCAAATTGATACTGTTATGTATGAGGAACCGGTATATTTTTACTTATTAGTGGATTTGGATGGTTGTGGAGGGATGCTAGAAATTTTGTACGAAGAGTTTTGATATAATCTGAAAAGTATAGTATTCCAAGATCATCATACAGTTGGCTATTTCGGATGAGATAGTCCGCTCCAGTGATGGTTCTACAGATGGCTCGTTGAAGCCCGTCTAGTCGTTTAAGATGTCGTGTATGTGCTTGAGCCCATATTTCACAGCAGTATGTCATGTAGGATCGAATTAATACTTTGTACAGCATTGTTTTGATATTTAAAGACGTATAACTCTTGAAAAATGAGTAGAGAAGCATATATCTTTGGAAGGCCTTCTCACGAATATGTGTGACGTGATGTTTAAAAGTAAGTCTCTTATCAAGAAGAACTCCAAGATACTTGACGGTAGTTTTGAAAGGTATATTTTCATTTTGGATGGTGAAGGGCTGAAATTGCCGCGGAAATCTTCATGTAAAAACAACTGCTTGCGACTTGGAGCCATTTATCTTGAGACGCCATTTTGTGGACCATTGGGTTATGATATTCAAGGCTTCCTGCATTTTTAGACAAGCAAACTGAATGTTTATGTGCTAGTATAAATAACAGTATCATCAGCGTATAGCATAAGTTTACATTTGGATTGAATTGGTATATCACAGACATATGTACAGTACAGTGTTGGACTTAAAACCGATCCTTGAGGAACTCCTGCAGTTATTGTGTGAGCGTTAGAGAGATAGCGTCCGTCTTGAACACGAAAGGTTCTATCTGTAAGATAACTGGCGATAGGTTGAATATAATTTACAGGAATGTTAAGATTGTGAAGTGTATATAACAAACCGGTGTGCCAGACAGTATCAAAAGCTTGCTGGATGTCAATAAATGTAGCTACTGTATGTTGTCCAAGTTGAAATCCTCTTTGGATGGATGTTGTTATTCTGTGAAGTGCTTCTCTGGGACTATGTTGAGGTTTAAATACAAACTGCTTATGGTGGATGGCATTTGGTGCAGTTAAATATGGCTTTATTCGTGCCAGAATGATACGTTCAAATTTTTTTCGAAGGAAGTTGGTTAGGCTGATTGGTCTATAACTTTGGGGTAATGTTGGATGTTTTCCCGGCTTAACTACTGGTATAATATGTGCTGTTTTCCATGCTGTTGGAAAATAATTATGATGTAGACATGAGTTGAATATCTTTATTAAATGTGTTATGGCTCTTTTTGGTAATTTCTTCAATATGGCTGGTGTGATTTTATCCGGGCCAGGTGTCTTCTTCGGTGCTAGGTTTCGAATTATGGTATTGATTTCTTGTGGTCGTACGTGAGGTGTATTTCCAGGTTCAGGGCGATGTAATATGGACTGTACATGTTGTGATGTTGTTGAAAAGTCTTGTAGTGAGGAATGATGATGGGAGGAGAATCGATTTTGGAAGGAGTTTGCAAGAGCTTCAAGCCTATGAATAGGATCATAATTAAATGTACTACTTGAGTCTTTAATAGGTGTCGATTTTTGTGGTAGTTTTTTCTAGCATTCGTTTTGTAAAAGTCCAGAAGATTTTTCCTGTAGGCTTAATGTTTTCCACTATGTCGGCAAACTTACTGATTTTATAAGTCTCATATTTTCTTCGGATAGCACGTTGATACCGATAAAAAGCTCTTTTTACTTGAGGATCCGCAAAAAGCTGCCACCGTTTTCGAGCTTGATTTTTGGCTTTAAGAAGATTTTTTAGTTCAGTACTACCGTAGATGTTATCTGCTGTCTCAATAGTCAATGTGGAGGACGATTCATCGAATGTTTCTATGATAGTGTCAGAAAATATTTGTATAGCAGTGTCTATTTCAGAAGTTTTCAAAGTCGGTAGATTACCCGGGATGATTTGGTGCAAGCGTTTCGTGAAGAAATTCCAATCTGTAACTTTCTCTGTAGAAGGTTGACTTGAGATCATATGAAAGGGGGCCTTGAAAGTCAAAAGAACTGGAATATGTTCAGAGTCGAGAGCGTTTAAGCAGATTTGTTGTACTGGAGAGTATATCAAGTACATCTGGATGATGAGTGGTTATCCAGGGAATTCTCGTTGGTTCTTTAGGTCCTGTAAGTGATTAATGATATTGATTTGTATGTAATAGTAAGGTTTCTTTTTTTAGTAGGTTATTTTACGACGCTTTATCAACATCTTTGTTTATTTAGCGTCTGAATGAGATGAAGGTGATAATGCCGGTGAAATGAGTCCAGGGTCCAGCACCGAAAGTTACCGAACAATTATAGTAAGGTTTCACATTTCGAAGTATTTAGTCTGTAATTCCATGATTTGTGTATAGCATTGAGGTCACCGCAGAAAATGAAATGTTTGTGATGTGTGATAATCAAGGTCAGGTCATTTTTATTGAGTTGAGCATATGGCGGATAATAAACAGATGCTATTAGTATTTCTGTTCCTTCAAGCTGGATGAATATACCAGTGGCTTCGAGAGTCTGAAAATTTGGAAATATGGCTGTTCGATATGGTATGGAGTTTTTAATGAGTATAGCAGTTTCTCCGCCAGGTCGGTTGATTCTGTCTGTACGGATAACAGTATAGTTGCGTATATGAAATTTCATGGTGGGTTTTAGATGAGTTTCACTAATACATGCGAGGTCAATATCATAATTAAGGAGTAAGGCTTGTAGTTCGTAAGTCTGGTGGATTATTCCGTTTGCATTGAAATATAAGATGTTTAAACCTCTGTGTTTGGAAAGCATTTAGCGGTCTTTTATGGATTGTTGTAATTGCAAAGATTAATTAAACCTACAATGAATATTATTACCTTGGATATTGAGTCATTTGCATTTTGGATTTTATGAAAAGTTGTGCGGATAAGCTGAATTGTATGTTGAATGTTCAGTGAGCGTAAGATGTTAACAATATCTTTGAAGGAGTCTGATATTGATTCTGATGATGTTGATGTTGCACTTGGAGTATTGAATGTAGACAGGAAAGCTTTGGTGTTGCCAGGATTAGCAAGTAAAGGAAAGTCGCTCTGTTTCCATGTTGGTGGAGTAGGACGTTCTTCGGAAAGAATTCTCCTGTTCCTCATCTTCTCTTGAAGTTCCGCTTTCTTCTTTAGTTGAATGGGGCACTGACTGTAGCTGACAGTATGTGCGCTGTCACAATTTGCACATTTTGGGATATGGACAGGACCTTTCAGAGGACATTGGGCGAATAAGTGATTATTTCCACACTTAACACATCGAGTAGGCAAATTACATCGACGTGAAGTGTGTCCAAAACTCTGACACTTATGACATTGTGTAATATGTGGACGAGGTCTATATGACTCAATTTTTATGATATGATTGTTAATATCTTGCAATTGGTATATGGTTGGGGAGTGTTCATTATTTGGAAGTGTAAGTATCCAGATGGGAATGGGACGTCGTGTCGGTATGCATCAGTGTCGTAGCAAGGAACAGTAATTTGACGAATGTGTTCTATTTGAAAATCTAAGAGTTCAAGTTCTGTTTTGAGAGTAACAGATTCTACAAAAGCTGAAGTTCTTTCAGTACTACTTGTAGTAATTTAGTTTCCCGAGGTTCGTGTGAATAAAACTGAAGGTTTTCAGTTTGCAAGATATTATATGACTTGTCATAATCAGCACGACAACTAGTTAAATATTTAATTCCTTCAGTAGAGTATGTGATTTTCAGTGGCTGGCTAAGTAGTGACTGCAATTTTTTATTATTTGCGAAGAAATTTCCGGCTGGGATATTCTTCACAATTATTGGCGGCATTCGAGCTGATTTGGGTCTAGAAAAATCTGTGTTGGTGTTATCTTCTTGGTTCCCTACTTGAGGATTATTCTGGTTTGGTGGTGATATGTCGGTATCCATTTCATGGACAAGAGGATCAAAAACATTTTGTAGTTTGATATCCGGATGAATTAATGTTTCATGAGATAAAGTTGCTTGTGTATCGGAAAGTGAAGAATTTGGTTTGGCTTTGTCCGTATTTAGTTTCTATTTCTTAATGACATGATCTCTTACTTTACTTTTACTTGAAGTTGAGTTTTCCGCGGGATTAATTTGTTTGCTAGTTGAATTGGGTACGCGAGTAGGATCACATATAGTCATTGTAGATGTAGGGGTACTACTAGTTGTTACAGATGTTGTAGTTGATGTATGTGAAGTCACTATGTTGTAAATGCTAGGTTGGTTTTCGATTAGACACCAGTCTTCAGTATTTTGAGTCATTTTAACAGTCACCACGCTTGGCTCCGAGAGCCAAGCTAAGGTAATTGCAACACAATCACTCGATTATGATCTCGCACGTAACACAAAAATGATGATGAAATAAAGGTATATCGTAAACAAACACCACACAGTGTCGTTAAACTGTTAAATAATGATATAGTTCCACTAAATATAAACTTTTTTTTTCTAATGTTTAATATTGGTCGACCAGCAAACTTGCTATACAGACCACTGTTAAATTATGGATATCACATGCAGAATATCATGCTGAGGTTGGCTCTAAAGGCTCCTCTAATTAATTTAAATTAATTAATTAAACATTTTTGTGAATTATGTGAACAAAATTAAGAAGAGTCGTCAGTATCACTAAGAAAGATGTCTTGAGGGAGTTTCCTTTTAAGTCGAGATGGCTGACAAGATCTTGCTCCAATGTTATATGTCACAGCTCCAGGAACACCAGGAACTTTGTTGAAGAAAGATTTTGACATTGAATGGATGTACTGTTCTAGTGGAAGAATTCCCAATTCTTGATGCAGTTGTTGATTTCTTACAAACCAGGGGGCATTTGTTGCAGTACGCAGGAACTTGTTCTGGAGAACTTGTAGGCGATGCATGTGTGTCTTATTTGCTGTCCCCCACACTGGCGCTGCATAAGTTAAAAGAGGTCGTACAAGCGAGGTGTAGAGTAGCATTGAACAGTCCAATCCAATTTGTGAACGTCTATTAACCAAAGGGTATAATTTTCGAATTCTAGAAGAGGTTAGTGTAACAATGCGAGTTATATGGGCATTCCATGTGAGTTTCGTGTCTAATAATATTCCCAAATATTTGACAGCTTCTTGACTAGAGAGCCATGTAACTTGTTCATTTAGAAGAACCAAAGGAGGTGGATTATGAATAGGCCTTAAAGAGAAGATTTTAGCTTCTATCTTGGTAATGTTAAGTAGTAATCTCCAGTCAGAGAACCATTTAGACAGCTCCTGTAAGAATGCCTGAAGAGTGCTGATTGCAGTATTTAGGTTACTATGAGAATAAAAGAGAACTGTATCGTCAGCATACATAGCTATGTGTGACGGTTGTAAACATGGAATGTCATATGTGAAGATATTGAAGAGAAGTGGTGACAGTATAGATCCTTGTGGTACTCCGGCTAAAACTGGACGAAGCGTTGATTTAATGCCATCTATACGTACTGAGAACTGACGCTGAGATAAAAAACTTTTCACGATGCGTGTGAGATAGTCAGGAAAACCAATTCTATATAATTTTAGCATTAGACCATCATGCCAAACAGTATCAAATGCTTGGGCAATATCCAGAAACACAGTGGCAGTATACTGTTTTTCTTCAAAGCCTTTTATAATGGATTCAGTGACTCTTTGCAGTTGGTGTGTTGTAGAATGTTTTGGACGAAAGCAAAACTGAAAATCTGGTATTATCTTGTTTTGGAACGTAAATTTACAAATGCGATGATGAATAACCTTCTCAAACAATTTCGATAGCGTGGGCAGTAAGTTAATAGGTCGATAACTTGATGGCAAGTGCTTAGGTTTGTTAGGCTTATGAAAAACAATGATTTCAGCAAGCTTCCAGGCTCGAGGAAAGTACCTAATTAAAAGGGCAGCATTGAAAATTATCGTCAAGTAAGTAAGAGCTTTGTTGGTGAGCTTCTTTAGTACAATGTTGGGTATAAGATCATGGCCTGGAGTTTTTTTATTTGGAAGCCTTTGAATGAAGTGAGACAATTCTTGTGGAGTAGTATAGGAAATTTTCTCTGGTACAGTCGGTTTATTAATATTTTCTATAAGTTCTTTTTCTAATTCAGAGGTAGTCTGTTCATTTTTATTCTCGTTTGGGGTGAATACCTGTTGGTAATGAGATGCAAGCAAGTTACATTTCGACTCTGTGTCTGTGGCTATTTGAGAGTCTAACTGAAGTGTCGGGATGACTGTTGGCTCGCGTAGAATACGCTTTGTAGCGTACCAAAGAGTATTATCAGCTTCAGATAGAGATCATAAGTAAGACTGATACGACTGCAGGCGATGTTGTTCAAGATTTGTCTTGACTAATCGTATGAGATGATTCAGCTTCTTCCGCTGCCATGGTTGCCTCTCTCGTTGCCATTGTCTACGAATACGATGTTTTTCCTTAATTAATTGCAGTATGGAAGATGGTAAGTAGTAGCGCGTTAATGGCCGCTTGGAGCACATTGTAGAATAATTTACACATGAGGATATTGTGTCCGTAAAATGTTGAACATCATTGTCAATATCTGTTGCTGTTAGTGGATGATATTCTGTGACTAACATTGAGTCTAGAGTCAACTGAAATTTATCCCAATCAACAAAACCATTAATAAAGCGTTGCACTTTAGGTGTTACATTAGGAGACAATTGGAATGTAATCAACACTGGACAATGATCTGAATCAAGTGCTGTTCATGATGGAATGTAAGTTGGTAAATGCATATTCTTTTGAATTCCGATGTCAAGGACATAGACAAATAAATATAAAGACCCCCAACTCAATGCATTACCTTCGACACGCTATTGACGCGACATCGAGGCACTTGGCGGCAAAACATCGGAACTACATCTCGTTACAAATAGCGGCAGAATGCGGAACTACATTCCATGTTACACGGCCCGATCGGTATTACAGGTATCCGTTATGCCAACATTAGAGCCCGATCGGTACTGCAGATACCTATTATACCAACACATACTAGTATTTTTCATATCGCCAAAGGAGTGTGTAATGTTTTATCAGTTTAAATAACATGTTTAACCACAATATTTATATCACATTTTTGTTTTAACATGTGAATATAAATATAATGGTTGAACATGAAACTGAAAACCATTAACACACTCCCTCTTTTAACACCGTCATTTAACCCTTTTATTAAATTAATTTATCAAATTTGACTAATAAAAGTTTTTGCATCTTCTAGATAAAATATGTAATTGAGATACAGGATAGGATGGGCTACTTCTCTCCAAAACACCTTAAGCACTATTTTTAAATAATGTTATGTTTCATGTATTGGAAGATAAAAACAAAGATTGACTTTGGAATATTGACTTCGAAGTTATTATTGGTCAGTTATATAATTATAATTCGCTCTTAATTTTTTTATGTCAAACATTAGTTGAAAATAGTCATAAGATGTTTTGCTGTGACATAGTACAACGCACGTTCATAAACATTTATAAAACACCACTTTATTTGTTTTACACCGTCAGAGCTGAACATCTATTTTTAAAAGCAACTGCCATTAGTTTAATATATGGATATTAAAAATCTAAGTAATCGATAATCATCACTGATAAAGAATACAAAGAAAACTATTTATCTACAACAGACATAAAATTAACTTAGACTTTCAATAAAAACACCATTAAGAAATACAAATAAAAAATTATTTTTCATTCTCTGATATATAGTTGATTCAAAACACTGAACATATTAGAAAAAGTGCAATACAATTTATTAGAGATAAGTCTATACTTCGCAATATTTCCTAATTTTGAGCTTTGATACTGAGTGTTTGATTTGGTTGTGGCCCCATTGCTCAAAATATGTTGTTGTTGTATTCTAATGCCAGGGGTTTGACAATAAAGTCATTTGACCACTTGCACTCCAATATTTTTCGAAGATATTATCATGGCCAGCCAGCCACTGAAGCACAGATTTTGAGGTGTTCCGAATCCATTCCTTGGTTTGAGTTGCACAATGGGCAGTTAGGGGACTGATATATTCCAATTCTATGCAGGTGTTTGGCCAGACAGTCATGGCTTGTTGCCAATCTAAATGCAGCTACAGACGATTTTCGTGGTAAATCGGGAATTAACTGTGGATTATGATGCAGAGAGTTCAATTTTTTCCCTTGAGATTGTGTTATCAAATTTTGTTTGTTGAAGTCTAAGTATGTAGATTTAATAAATCTTTTCACAGAGTAATACGTAGATTTAGTAACAGGTCTGTAAGTAGCAGTGTTGCCCTTCTTTGCTAAAGCATCCGCATTCTCGGTTGCGAGGATTCCACAATGGGATGGTATCCATTGGAATACAATTCTTTTATTGAGTGATATTAATTGAGAGAGCATTTTAGCTATTTCTGCTGTTTGAGATGAAGGTGTGTGTTTAGAGACTATTGATAGAATAGCTGCTTTGGAGTCTGACAATATAACTGCATTCTTAAATTTATTGATGTGGCATAGAAGATTCCTGAGACTTTCACTTATTGCAATGATTTCTCCGTCAAAACTTGTTGTTCCATATCCAAGAGATCTATAAAGGGAGAAGAGACAAAATATTGTACCATATTTACTCTCTTCTTAGCTGATGTTATACGACAAGCATTCCATTATAAGAAATTTAGTTGCTTCTGTACCATTAAAGTAGTTCCGCCCGGAAATCCGATTGGGGGACTATTTTGCTGCATAGAATTGGAATATATCAGTCTCCTAACTGTCCATTGTGCTACTCAGACCATGAAATGGATTTGGAACACCTCAAAATCTGTGCTTCAGTGGCTGACCATGACAATAATTTTGAAAAATACTGGAGTGCAAGAGGTTAAATGACTTTATTGTCAAATGCCTGGCATTAGAAAACATCAACATATTTACTCTCTAAAAATTCTAAATAATGCACCCAAATCTCACCAGTTGCAGAAGCTGCAGATTCGTATCGCTGCTACTGGACTCCCTCCTATGCCCTATAGCTGACACAACTGAAATGCTCATTGTACTAGTAATTATTATTTGTATTTATATTACTATGTAATGTTAACGTAGGGTCTTAAAGATCGTTAGATTTATCATTGCCCTATATATTACAAAAATTATATAACTCATAATGTAGAAGTCAAGTACTCTACTTTTTTTTTTTTTTTCAGATGAATGAATTCCCCTTATATTCCTTCAATTAACTGAAGAAATCAAGACATTAAACGAAATGAGATAACAATAATAATAATGAAGTCCATTACCATACACTTGTCAACAAAATTAAACACATTTTTTGTTACAAGATAAAGACAATGAATGAATCACTTACTGAAAGAGAATACAAAGAAAACATTTATCTACAACAGACATATTGTAATAATTAATCTTAGGCTTTCAATAAAAGCACCATTAAGAAAACACATACAAAGGAAAAAGTGGTACTTTTAAGGTTCTCAAGAATAGCTAATTGAAAGCACCACTATATTTGAAAAATTACAATGTAATTTATTAGAGATAAGTCGATATTTCACATTTCCTTATTTTGAGCTTCGATACTGGCAGTGCTTGTACTGGTTATGCCCCCATTGCTGGAGTGTTGTGCCACATTTATTCTCTAAAATTATGTAAATAGTGCATCCAAAACTCGCCAGTTGAGGAAGCTGCAGGTTCAAATTGATGCCACAGTGAAGTGCAATGAATGAAGCAATTATGTTAGGTGGTGAAAAATGTTAATGTAAGTAGGCTGGTGATGAAGTGGATCGTAGTTCCTGAGTGGGATACCTAGCATCTCTTGATGGAATGGCCCCTCTTAGTAAGTTGTACCTGAAGTTACTGTTATACTGATTACTGCGAAAATGACTTGCACATATATAGGCCCTTCTGTAAGGATGAGGATTTTCTGCCACAGCTGCCCACATTTGGTACCTGTTACAATCAAAATTCTATTATTATCGTGGAAAAATACACAAATCAGGGTTGGTATTAATTTAAATTAATGATTTAATCATTATGTAAATAAAATAATTTTCATTTTATTTACATCAGATAATTGTTACTCCTTAAATCACAGATTAAAATTATATGCACCTAACATAGTTAAGATGAGAAATTAACTTCCTGAAGAAAAAAATATAAACGTTTTTACATATGACTGTTCTGCTGCTTCTTAAAACTATTAGCAATATATATGAGTAGCAAACTTGCAAAACTTGACATGTCCATTTTTAGAAAATACAATTCAGATGCCAAAAACTTGCATCTCTGCAATGAATAAAATTTTTTCTATGGTGAAATATATTTTTCTTCCTATAAATTTATATAAAATTTCACCACAGTAAAACCTTTGTTTATTACAGACATATAATTCTAGCATTTTCTGAAGAAATGGACAGGTTTTGAAAGTTTGCTTCTCATATGTCTTTTCCCAACTCCTAATTAAGGAGCAACAGAACACATGGTACAGGTAGTCAAGTAGAGCCTACTTTCGGAATCACCACCTAATTAAAGCACAGTATGATGCTGAGGATTGAAATGAATAGTTGTAGCTCATAACAATATTCAAAGTAAAAGTTGCACAATGCCAAATGGACTACGTATTTATTCTGAAAACACACAATGCTAAGCTCTTCTGATAAATTTATTTGTAAATATTAATCTCCCTAAATAGTTGAATTCTTTTCTAATGAATAACAAACTGAGCATAATATCTTGCCTAAGTCTAAGCTAATTATTATTATCATTAAGTGCAGGTTATTAGTGCTGTAACTCTTCATGTATTAATAATGAGGCCTATGTGTAAACATAGTAAATTATTTTTGAAGCGATGTTGTTAATTACTTAAAATAACACATTAACAAAATACACAATTATGTAGGAACTAATGCACAAATTAAGTTTAAATGAATTACAAAAGAAGGCAAAAACTCATTTTAATAAACAAATATGAATTTGACAAATAATTCTCACTTAAATTTAAAAATCACTACAGTTTACCAACCCTGACTATTTACTGATGATATATAAGGATATCTTTGCATTGAGCTTATGCCAATGCCATTGCTTACCTTTTAAGCTGTGCTGCATTACTTGGCGCAGGAAACAGGAATAACCAGGTCTTCTCATTACTATCCGATTTCTGACAGTACACTGCAGCACATTCACAGTTTAAAGCTCCGCCATTTGTCTTTCTATTAACTGAAACAAATCAGCAGTAGGCTAGTATCATATAATGCATTAATAACACTACATTTCATAGAACAATTGAAGGATTGCAGTATAATCAACGTTTGTGAAATATTCCTGGAGAATTCTATCCACGAGTCTATAAAAATAATAAATGTCTCCGGCAATTTAACTCCTTTTATTTTATCAAAATTATTCCAGTAAAGGTACTACTGTTAATTGTAAAGTCAAATTTCTAAAATATCTTTTTTCGGGAACAACACTTCTTTACTATTGCGTTACCAAGCTAAGGTACCCCGCCATCCTTTGGTAACCCAACTGTAAAGAATTACACCGGGAACAACATATTTAGTCATATCAGATTCTGTCCCACGAATTTTAAGATGTCTGACCAACTTAACTTAGCTATATACAAAAATAAGATGTTCGTTCATACCCAAAGTGTAGGCCTATATTAACTCTGTTAGCTTACCTTTAAAGCTCTTGGCGTAATTGCAGTTAGGCCTAATACACTCTTGTAATTCAACACACAAGTCAGTTTGCTGTCAGTTCATCATGTGGTAGTGGTAGAAGGAAGGTAATCGCGTTCTGAAGTTTATCCCTTAAAACAATTACAGATCTCCGTTTAATAAACGTTTAAGATATGATGGAAGAATTCAGTTTAAATTAAAAAAACATGATGGTCCAGTTAAGCTGCATCCACACGGTTCAGTTTTTCATGCTCGTACGCACGCAGTCAGGGAAGAATATTGAAGGAATCGCTTCTTGAATTAAGATACATTAAGGTTTTCTATCTACAAGGTACGCCATATTGCTTGAATGTGTGAAGTTGAAAGAAAAGTTGAACCTTGTAGATGACGTGAAGTCTTGTAATCTCAAACGTATTTCTTTCTTACCTTTAACGTTGCGAATTATTTCTTGTTGCAGGAAAGCACCAGTAACTTCTCAATTAACTCGATCTGTTCAAATTTCTTCCTTAAGCAGCCATGTTCGTCCATTCCATAATACAAGATTTAAACAGAATAGGAATGCCAACATCCAACAATTGATCAACTGAACAAATGAGGTTAATAGGTCATACACAGTACACTAATTTGGCTACTTTGTCCTCGAATGAAAATGCAAATTGGCTATATAGTAATAGTAATAATAATCCGAATGTTATAAAACTGACACATTCTGTAAATAATGGATATTAATAATGTCTGTTTAAAACTGTCATATTGGCAAAACTTATAACCAAAGAACTTTCGAAACCAAAGAGTTTTGTACTGCTAATTTTACAAACTCTGTGATCGAAAACAGCCAGCGCTGTCCTGACCACATGCGGCAAACTAAGGATCATCTATGAGCATCCAACATCTATCATTTGAGTTAAACTTCCCTGGTCAAGGATATCGGGAAGATTGGCGGGATTATATGGATAGTGTGTTGGTTCAGTTGATGCCAGAATATGGAGACCAAGGTTGTTAATGCAGTTGTAAAGACGATGTCCATTTGGGTTCGTTACTCTGCATCCCCATGATGTGTGTTTACAGTTTAGATCGCCTACAAGAAGTGTTGAACCGACTGAGGGAAATAAAAGAGCAAGGTATGCAGTATTTAGCAGATATTTTGGGGGCTTATAAGCACAAAATAAAACAAAATCATGGTTATTTTGACACTTAATTTTGATTCCGACTGTTTCTATATCAGACGTATACGGAAGAAGGACTTGATGATGTGTAATATTTCGCTTAATTAAAATGGTAACACCACCAGATGCAGTTGAAGCATTCTTATCATATCAATACATTTTATATCCTGGAACAGTGAAGACTTCGTTTGGAAGAAGGTGAGGTTCTGTGATGCAGGCTATCATAATATTATGTGTTGACAAAAAGGCAATCAGAGAAGATCATTTCATTCTAATGCCATCAGCATTCCAATTGATTATAGTGAGTTGATGAATAGAAATTTTATTATTTGCTGCCATTCTGGAAGTAAGATGACAGAGAAGAGATAAAGTAATCTTTAATTTCTGACAAGAATGGAGTCAATAAAGTGATAATGTGCGGAATAACCTTAGAGAGTAGATCGGTTAAGAGAGATGAAGTGGAAGATTCTGGAGCAGGTTGTCTTATAGGGCGACGGTGATTCTGATCAAAGGATCCTTTCACTGCATTTGCATACGTCTTAGATCGAGAATTTGCTTGAAATTTTGACGTAGATGGTTGAGACATTGAAGGATTTACTTGATGTTGAGAATCTTCTGTGCGTTGAAGTAATGGTTGCGAAGATTTGGAACATGAGTCCGTTTTTCTTGTCTTAACTGAACACCACGTGAGAGTTTTTCCTTCAATTGTAAATAGTGTTCACAGCCTCTGTAGTTAGCTGGATGTTGTTGACAGTTCACGCACTTAGGCGGTATTGTTTTAGGATTTGGGCATTGAGAGAAATGATGAGCCTCTAGACATCGTACGCAGTGTGGTTCGAGTTGGCAGTAGTTCTTAGTACGACCAAAATTTTGGCACCTTGTACACTGAGGAATCTCTTTGGATTGGCGTCTGATTTCGACTTTAACTACACTGTAAAATAGGCGACTGAGATTTAGTATTGATTTACCTTGGTCATTGTTATCTAGTTCTATTGCACAAAGTGGTGTGGGTTGTTTGTTCTTTCCTAGGAGTCTCGTTACTTTATGAACTGGATAGTTAAGTTCTTCAAGGGCGACTTTTATCTCTTGATCACTGAGAGAGTAGGGTACATTTCGAATAACAGCAGAAAATTTCTTTTCAGAGGGATTTTTATAAGTATAGTATTGCTGACGAATTGAGTCAAAGTAAGTAGTAAGTGATCGAAAATCATGGGATGTTGATGCGTATACTTTTATGATTGAACTTTTCAACTCTGTATGAAATTCGGTAATTATAGACGAGATGTCGCTGCTGAGTCAATGATTCAATTGAATGAACGACTCCTGTTGCTAGGTGACTCGCTCAGAATTAAATAGTTCACTTAAAGCAACGATTCTTGTTGCTAGGTGACGCTCAGAATTAAATAGTTCACTTTAGTGAACGATACTTTGGTGACTGCTGTAATCAAAGATGATTTGCTTATTGTTTATTACACGCACATGATGCAAATAGTGGGGTATCGGGGCTGCAAGCCCCGATGATGATCCGATGTGTATCACATGATGTAAAAAGCGGGGTATCGGGGCTGCAAGCCCCGATGACGATCCGACGTGTAGCACATGATGTAAAAAGCGGGGTATCGGGGCTGCAAGCCCCGATGATGATCCGACGTGTAGCACATGATGAAAAAAGCGGGGTATCGGGTGGAGGTTGGGGTTTTGGATGGCTCACAAGTAACAAGTTATACTAAATATGTTTAGTATTAGTGTAAAACTGGCATATGTCTCCTATAGTGGGCGGGACATAAGTAAAATTCACCTAATTGAACATTTCTTTAACTGAACACTTCTCACAATCATTGTTCTCATTGTAATACGAAGCTAGGTAACACACTCAGAATTAAACTACCAATAGTTCATATAAATGAGTGATTCCTTGGTGACCGCTGTATAGTTCACTAGGCATACTATTCACTGTTAACTGAAGACTTTCTACAATTATTGTTCGTATAGTTCGCCAACTTTTTCTTTCAATAATTGAACACTTCCTAAAAAAAACATTGTTCGTATGACACTATCACTCATTGCTGAGGAATGTAGTCTTTAGGTTCTAATCCTTCTATTCCGTACCCTGGATATGTGTCGTGGATATGCTGTAGAAACTGCGGAAACATTTCACTGGGTGTAGTCATTCCTTTCAGTTTCTGTTGTTCACGATATAGGAACTCAAACACGTATAAATGATCATTTTCACTTTCCCTTTCTTCTCTTTTTAAAACCGATTTCAGCGTTTTCCACATTCGTTCCACTTTTTGGGTGTGCACAGAACGATCATCTTCACGTACAAATTCTATCGAGTGATTCACAACTTCATGGATATATCCTTCATCTATGAAATCACTGTAAGACTTCCAACGATCCGTCATAATTTTAGTATGTGGTTTGATGAATGACTTAATTATGGGTATCAAGGTATTTTTATCTCTTTTTTTCCACTTTCAATACAAAGATTCTTTCGTCTCTCTATCAATACCTCCAAAAACCCATACGCTATTTTTCTCGTTTTTGAGAAGTCTGCCCCTTTTATATTTTCTGGTGTAGACATGTGTTTCATCTAATTCCACGATGTGTCCTTCTCCTCCTATGGGTTTGGTATTTTGTGTAATTATAACATAAAATATTTCTCTGCAGAAAGAGAAATAATCTAGTGCAGTACTGAAGTGAACTTCTGCCTCTGAAGCAGCTATCTGAAGAGTTGGTTGAAGCAACCACATATAAATAAGAACCAAGCTTTGACGTATAGTTATTTTTGTGTTTTCGAACCACGTGTTGTAGGTTATAGACGTTTCCTGTTTACACTTTCTACACTTCAAACAGAAGGAATAGTTTGAGTATTTTGCCCTTCTCTGCCAATTCACACTATCACTTGATTTGCAACTCACACATTTCTTTGCACTTTTGTCAGGTATTAGTTTATACGACATGGCGAAATCAATCTCTTCTTCTTCACTGCTCAAATTACTGAAAAGTTTTCTCAAATTACAATTATTTTTACTTTCCATGGCTCATGCAATAAATTATTATTACTGTCGTTACGTCATAGTATCTTGAAAATGGCGCTTCAACCAACAATGCTTGTTTATTAGGTTGCTTTGGAAATGTGACGTCATAGATAATGTTCGTCAATATTGTCCTCTTTATGCATATTTTTCCAGCTTTTCTTTACTATAAACAAGTAAATTATTGTTTTTTAAACGTCAAGAATAATTTAGATTACGTAAATTTGCTTTATCTGTTTTATTTATTTTCTTTAATCCTACCCTAAACATAAGAGACCTATTTTAAACTTTATTTCACCACGTAGCTGTTTAGCCGAGCGTGTTAAGGCGAGGTATTATGGTGCCAGTGGTCCCATTAACGAATCCCATCTAAACCGCCAAGGTAAATAAAATTGGATTTGTATAATATAGTAGTATAGTTTGAGATATGTAGAATTACGTGACAGAATAGATGTAGTAGTAAAATAAAAGTAGAAACATGTATAGGAGAGAAGTGATACAATAAGTAGGGACATCGAGGAGAAAGAAGTTGAAGAGAAAACAGAAGAAGGGGAGACGTGCAGAAAAAAGCCTTAAAATTATTTTAATTCAATTCAAAAGAATTGAATCAAGAACTAATTCAATTGAATCATTGACTCAGCGACATCTCGTCTATAATATACATAATTATTATAATAATAATTATACATAATTCTGTATGCTTTGTAATAAGAGCTGATAGTTCTCAATGTTCTTTAAGCAGATAGGTGGAATTTTTTCCTTTTGAAGTGTAGAAGCAGCAGAAAGTTCCTCCATGCTGTTTTCCGTAGCTAAAGGCTGAAATCTGTTTTGAGTTGGAATGTTGGTGTAACACGTCATATTCTGTGCTATTTCTGTATTTGAGCTTGTGCAAGGCCGCTTATTAATTTGCATATTAGAAGGGGTTGCATTCAGATTAGGTACTGAAGAGGCATTCTTGTTCGCAGTATTTAAGATAGTAACATTTTTACTTCCAAGAGGAGTCAACTTAACATGCTTAGCAAAAAGAGTTTTCAGTGATTTTTTTAGGTAGCTGCATAAATATTGTTTTTTTGATCTTCTTTTGTTTGTAACTAGGCACCAAGGAAATGTTTACAGAATCTGTGTCATTTCCACAATTATTAATATTTATATCGCTACTCACAGTTTCCATTTGATCAACCATAGTATGAAAATCATGTTCAAATGTGCTAGGATCTAAACCAGAAGAACCGGATTCATTTCCAGAAGAACCACTAATTTGAACTGTGTCCATGTTTGAAGAAAGTTTTTCACGCACTCGCACCAATGAATAATAATGTTAATTTGAAAACTAATTAAACCATTATTTTAAGTAATTAAACAACACTATAACAAAATAAACAACAATTAATACTAATATCGACTCTTCAGGTTGAAATAATCACAGTTAAATCACTCGAAAAATCAATACTGTATCAAAACACAAGGCACATACACCCGATCACCTCGACGGTTCGCGTGCGAATCCTAAATATAAACTTGAAACACTACGCAATTTCGTAAACACAAGACAATTCGGAGCACTGTTCGATACGATGCTTCTCCGATCAGCACTCGATGCGAACTCACCCAATATTCACAATTACAAAATAGTATCAAAGAGGCTGTGTTTCTGCATCTGTGATTTAGTTTCCATAGAGAGATAATTTGTAGAAACAAAAGCCGCCCTAAATAAGGGTTCGATAGATCGGTCTACTAATCAATTCATAAAGAATAATAAGTAAACAAAACAATTTTGTGACACTTGGAAAGAAAAATAAAAAACATTAAGATAAGAAAACGTAGGAAATCATTTACAATAAAAATTTTGTTGGGTACAAATGATTACTAATTATAGCTAAGGATGATTTTAACACATGAGATCCTATGGCATCAATCGTTGCATCAGAAATTTTATATTGTTTAAGGTGATTTAAAGTTTCACGTGGGATCGTGCCACGGGCACCGAACATGAGCCCAAAAACTGTCCAATGTTTAATGTGGTATTGTGCTCCAAGATGCTTACAACAAGGCTCATATATGATTTGTTTTTCACGACACACCTCTTGTGGCTGTTGCTCATGCATTTCAAAACGGATTGTGGGATCAAGAATGACACCCTTATCCTTCTACCGATCAATTATGATGATATCAGCCCGTCTAGTAGAGCCATCAGAAGAGACGCAACCAACCTTCTCATAAACCTCATAGGAAGCGTTCTGAGGGATTGAAGCTGCGATGAGAGAACGAACCGTATTATGTCTGTTGATTCGGAGCAATTCTCCATGACGGCAGAAACCCAAGACGTGAGGAAGCGTTTCTTGCTCGTCGCATCTTCTGCAACGGGTTGAGTCAAGAGTTCTACCAGGGAGAGTACGTACAGGTATTGTATTACAGTTCATCTTAATGGCTTGCGTCCACTGACTGCTCGAAAGTCCCTTTTTGGTTGAGATCCACGAATTACCTTTCTTCCAGTGAGAATTGAAAACAACTCCCAAACCTTTACTTTTCAATTTGCTCCATTGATGAAAAGAATCTTCACGCAATGCTTTTCTTAGTTTTTGAGAAGAAATACGTTCAGAGCAATCGAAGGTAATTGGTAATTGTTGGATGCAATGTTCAATTTCGTTTGGAAGATTTCGAGTGGCTGCTACATGAGGGTTGTCAACGTGTAAAAGTCTTTGACAAATATTTAAGTGCTGAAGGTAAGCTTCCCACTGGGCTTTAAATACTCCTAAACCTCGCAATCTTCTTGGTGCATACAACATAGCATCCGGGGTGTCAGTAGGAATGTTAATTATTTCCTTAACAGCGCTGCGAATTAATTTGTCAATATCAGATAGAAATTTCACTTTAAGATCTTTTAAAGGAGCACATTGGAAGGGGTAAACCAACTGAGGCCAGATATATTGATTTAATATATTTATCTTTTGGTCAGGCATGAGTAAGGGTGAAGTGACCAGCTGATTAAGATGTTTTGTCAGTTTTTCAATTAGTTGCGCCGCATTAAATTTTATTTCATCATTAAAAGTAATGCCAAGATATCTTATAACTTCATCCGATTTGATGCAAGATATTTCTTGTCCATCGATCAAGGTGAGGGAATCAGAGCACAGACATCCTTTACGTAGGTGTATAACATTACTTTTATGCGGGTTTACTTCAAGACCAATTCTAGCTAAGGAATTCATAGTCAGCGATGTTGAGTATTGAGCGGCAGATTTATTTTTACACAGTAATACTATATCATCCGCAAATGCAAGAATGGAAAGATTATTTAATTGAGGTGATATATTGTATCCATATTCTCCAGAGATATTACTTTCGCTTAATTCCTTCATCACGAAGTCAATGGCAACATTGAATAGAATTGGTGAGAGTGGAGCCCCTTGTGCAACTCCTTGCTTGATCATTATAGGGGCTGTCTTTGTAGTTTTATTAATAGTGATAGTAGTAGAATTTCCTATTAAAAGCGATGTTATAAGCGTCTTGAGTTTTGGAGGTATATGCATAGAATTGAGGGTTTGTTCAATGTGTTGATGAGAGACATGATCAAACGCCTTCGAGATGTCCAGAAAAACTACACAACAATCCTTTTTATTAACTTTTATTACTATAGATGGCTGAACGAGTATGAAGGATGCAGAGCTCAATGGAAGGATGCGAAGGATGCAACATAGACGACTATATAACCGCTAGATCGCTCACTGGCGCTAGTGTTATGTTCCCAAATTGAACAGTCGATGAGCGGCCATTTGTTTGGTAGAGCTGAATAAGTATTTTTTTATGTTTAATATTGGTCGACCAGCATACTTGCTATACAGACCACTGTTAAATATTGGAATATCACATGCAGAATATCAGGCTGAGGTTGGCTCTAAGGGTTCCTCTAATTAATTTAAATTAATTAATTAAACATTTTTGTGAATTATGTGAACAAAAATATGATGATTTTCTGTGTTAAATTTATGAGGAGTCGCCAGTATCACTAAGAAGGATGTCTTGAGGGAGTTTCCTTTTAAGTCGAGATGGCTGACAAGATCTTGCTCCAATGTTATATGTCACAGCTCCAGGAACACCAGGAAGTTTGTTGACGAAAGATTTTGACATTGAATGGATGTACTGTTCTAGTGGAAGAATTCCCAATTCTTGATGCAGTTGTTGATTTCTTACAAATCAGGGGGCATGAATAAGTATGGTTCTTTCGTGTGCTGCTTTTTATTGCAGCAATGCACACGGATGTAACGATAAAGAAGGAAGGAATGTTATATTTCACTGGTTAGTTAATCTTTAATGTCTACTACGATTTTTTCTCCATTTTATGTTACAGAAGACTAATTATTGTAGTTGCCATGTGACTCTTTATGCTTCAAGTTTCCTCTGAGTAAAGATTCCCTTAACCGAAAGTGGATAGGTGCAATCCGCAGAGAGAATTTCTACCCTACACTGAATCATTTAGTATGTTCAACTCATTTCGAAGATAGTAATTACCTTTCAAACTACGTTATTATACACTGTTATTGTGCTTCACTCACTCTATATCATTCATTTTCTTCAAACAGCTGTTGTTTCAGTGCATAAATGAATAGTAAAATTATTCACCGAACTTAAAGATAGAGAAACTGCATAAATTATAAAAATGTAATTTTTAAATATAACTGATTGAAAGTAATTCTTGTCTTAGTTACGGATTAATGAAACATTTTGTTATGCTATTGCTGCTCCTACTGTTATTATTACTACTACTATTCCTGCTACTGCTGTTACTACTTTTTTGACTTCATACAGCAATTTAACCTACAGATTGAATTAAAAATTTGATATATTAATTCTGTTATTAACCGTGGTTATGAATGTTCACATTCAGAGTTCCTATGAAAATGATGCAAGTCTGAACACAGTACCTAAGTCTGACAGCCAGGGTTGTCCGGTATCCCAATTTAGGCGGGATTCTCCCAATTTCCTGGTTGAGTCCCGAGTAAGGGTACGGCCACACGAGCTACATTTGTAGGAAGTTTTCTGCGACAAATGTAGCTGGAATTATAGGCAACATTGAGTTAAATGGAAGCGACCACACGGAGCAGTAAATGTAGCAAGTTTGGCGCATCCCAAGGTCGTGTCGCAACTCGAATGGGTCCGGGTCCATTTTTTCTGCGACATTTACTGCTGTTGGGTGGCCACACGTAGCGACATGGGTGGCTACATGTGCAGCTACATTTGTAGTAACTTTCTGCGACAAATGTAGCTGGAATTATAGACCGCATTGAGTTAAATGGAAGCGGCCACACGGAGCAGTAAGTGTAGCAAGTTTGGCGCCGTCTGACATGAGGTCTATTCGTGACCAATAATTTTCCAGCCTAAACGAATTAACATTGTTGTTAGTTAGTGGGAATTTCTTATTATGAAATCCATATTTTTTAAACTTTAAATTTATATTAATATTTATTTCCGCTTTACTAATTCCCAGAGCAGACTCACTGAGTCAAAGAATATACATGTCAAAAGACTTTTATCTACTAACTGACAATACATAAAGAATAAATATCATGCAAAAGAAAACAAAAAAATTGTAATAAAAGTACAAACAACCGTGTAAAATGAATGTTTATGCTTTAATTTTTTAGGAATGAGATAGAAAGCGAAAATCAAATGTCATGTAAAGGACACACAGATTAAGACTTAAAAAAGAGCGAAATAACAAATCAAAGTTATTCATTTTACAGTAGAGAATTACAATAATTTAGCGCAATGTAAATTTACAAATGCGTATGGATACACGCGTAAGCTAATTTTAAATACTATTTTCTTAATCTTATTTCTGTTTTTTTGTTACTTCACCAGAAGGAAAGTAAATATCGCCACTAAATTCCTTTCTGGTAATTGAATTTGCAGCCAGGCATACAACACCTTGGTATTTTATTCAGGCTTAATGTATTTAAAAATAAAACAAGTGACATTGATGAGTGCAGTGAAATTAGTCTCTCGAATTAGCTATAAGATATCGCAATTTGTACCACCCAGCTTATCTTTTAGCGTTAAAATTGTCTTTTGTTGGTAAAAAAACTTTATGAGACATGAAACTGTAACATACCCTAAGATTCACATTTCAGTTTCCCCCCTCCCCCGAAATTTAATAATCTGAAAAACGTGATCTATCGTGTTTAAGAGGACGTAAACTCTGTTTTCTATAGGATAAGATGTAAGCCTACAATGGGAGAAAGGCATTCTCAAATTTGAAGGAAAATCCGTTTTTTTAATGGTTGAAATTCTCAGTATGTATATGTAATCATAACAACAGAATTAACTTGTGTTTATGAGGGAGTGACGTAGAGAGGGAGATTGACTTTTAGATGGGAAATTATTATCATGACAGATTTATAACAATACGATACCAATATATAACAAATTTTGTTACTAACAATACGGTGCCAATAAATATTGCTTCGCTTATGTATAGTCCAGGCTAAGTTCCCTACTTTTTAACTATGTTCAAAATATCTTTCTTTAAAAAGTACATACATTTTTCTTCTTTCAATTTCGACCTAAAGAATTCTTCAATAATAAAATGTATAAAAAAGCGTTTGAGCAAGCCGTTCACAGCAATTTGTTTGGTAAAAAAAACGTAAAATTCTTTTGCAGGACAGACCTCACAAATCAGTATTGTTTATAAATATTATTGTATTATAAAGACATACCACTTTGAGTTGTATTTTGGGATATAAGGGTCAAGTTTAAATTGCCGCAACGTCCAATAAGAATTCTGCAAAACCAAGAAAAAGAGAACTTTTATGATAGATGTGTTTACTTAGACTCTTTTCAAAATACCGTTCTTTGAGAGTACACATTTTTTTTCTTTCATTTTCGACCAAAGGTTTCCTTCGAGAATAAAATCTATAGAATAGCGTACCAGTAAACCCTTCACAGCGACTACATTTGGTAAAAAAAAGACACAAATCTTTTACAAGACATCTCTCAAATATGTTACAAACAGATTGCCTCTTTGAGTTGTGTTTTGGGTCATGTTTAAAACTCCTTTTTACTTGGAGATGCTTCAGAAATTCATGTATTGGAAAGGGAAGAGCATGTCTAATCTGTAACTTCTGGTGAAGTAACAAAAAAACAGTAATAAGATTAAGAAAATAGTATTTAAAATTAGCTTACGCGTGTATCCATACGCATTTGTAAATTTACATTGCGCTAAATTATTGTAATTCTCTACTGTAAAATGAATAACTTTGATTTGTTATTTTACTCTTTTTAAAGTCTTAATCTGTGTGTCCTTTACATGACACTTGATTTCGCTTTCTATCTCATTCCTAAAAAATTAAAGCATAACCATTCATTTTACACGGTTGTTTGTACTTTTATTACAATTTTTTTATTTTCTTTTGTATGATATTTATTCTTTATGTATTGTCAGTTAGTAGATAAAAGTCTTTTGACATGTAGATTCTTTGACTCGCTGAGTCTCCTCTGGGAATTAGTAAAGCGGAAATAAATATTAATATAAATTTAAAGTTTAAAAAATATGGATTTCATAATAAGAAATTCCCACTAACTAACAACAATGTTAATTCGTTTAGGCTGGAAAATTATTGGTCACGAATAGACCTAACATGTCAGACGGCGCCAAACTTGCTACACTTACTGCTCCGTGTGGCCGCTTCCATTTAACTCAATGCGGTCTATAATTCCAGCTACATTTGTCGCAGAAAGTTGCTACAAATGTCGCTACGTGTGGCATGTCATGTGGCCACACGTAGCGACATTTAACGCAGAAACTAGCAGTAATTGTAGCGCCCGTGTGGCTACCCATTTTGCGACAATTACGGCAGCTTCATTTGTAGCAGAAAACCTGCGACAAATGTAGCTGGAATTATAGGCAGCATTGAGTTAAATGGAAGCGGCCACACGGAGCAGTAAATGTAGCAAGTTTGGCGCATCCCAAGGTCGTGTCGCAACTCGAATGGGTCCGGGTCCATTTTTTCTGCGACATTTACTGCTGTTGGGTGGCCACACGTAGCGACATGGGTGGCTACACGTGCAGCTACATTTGTAGTAACTTTCTGCGACAAATGTAGCTGGAATTATAGACCGCATTGAGTTAAATGGAAGCGGCCACACGGAGCAGTAAGTGTAGCAAGTTTGGCGCCGTCTGACATGAGGTCTATTCGTGACCAATAATTTTCCAGCCTAAACGAATTAACATTGTTGTTAGTTAGTGGGAATTTCTTATTATGAAATCCATATTTTTTAAACTTTAAATTTATATTAATATTTATTTCCGCTTTACTAATTCCCAGAGGAGACTCACTGAGTCAAAGAATATACATGTCAAAAGACTTTTATCTACTAACTGGCAATACATAAAGAATAAATATCATGCAAAAGAAAACAAAAAAATTGTAATATAAGTACAAACAACCGTGTAAAATGAATGTTTATGCTTTAATTTTTTAGGAATGAGATAGAAAGCGAAAATCAAATGTCATGTAAAGGACACACAGATTAAGACTTAAAAAAGAGCGAAATAACAAATCAAAGTTATTCATTTTACAGTAGAGAATTACAATAATTTAGCGCAATGTAAATTTACAAATGCGTATGGATACACGCGTAAGCTAATTTTAAATACTATTTTCTTAATCTTATTTCTGTTTTTTTGTTACTTCACCAGAAGGAAAGTAAATATCGCCACTAAGTTCCTTTCTGGTAATTGAATTTGCAGCCAGGTATACAACACCTTGGTATTTTATTCAGGCTTAATGTATTTAAAAATAAAACAAGTGACATTGATGAGTGCAGTGAAATTAGTCTCTCGAATTAGCTATAAGATATCGCAATTTGTACCACCCAGCTTATCTTTTAGCGTTAAAATTGTCTTTTGTTGGTAAAAAAACTTTGAGAGACATGAAACTGTAACATACCCTAAGATTCACATTTCAGTTTCCCCCCTCCCCCGAAATTGAATAATCTGAAAAACGTGATCTATCGTGTTTAAGAGGACGTAAACTCTGTTTTCTATAGGATAAGATGTAAGCCTACAATGGGAGAAAGGCATTCTCAAATTTGAAGGAAAATCCGTTTTTTTAATTGTTGAAATTCTCAATATGTATATGTAATCATAACAACAGAATTAACTTGTGTTTATGAGGGAGTGACGTAGAGAGGGAGATTGACTTTTAGATGGGAAATTATTATCATGACAGATTTATAACAATACGATACCAATATATAACAAATTTTGTTACTAACAATACGGTGCCAATAAATATTGCTTCGCTTATGTGTAGTCCAGCTGAGTTGACCTATTTTTTAACTCTCTTCAAAATATATTTCTTTAAAGAGTACATATATTTTTCTTCTTTCAATTTCGACCTAAAGAATTCTTCAATAATAAAATGTATACAAAAGCGTTCTAGCAAACCCTTCACAGCAATTTTGTTTCGTAAAAAAACGTAAAATTCTTTTGCAGGACAGACCTCACAAATCAGTATTGTTTATAAAGACGTTTCCACTTTGAGTTGTATTTTGGGATATAAGGATCAAGTTTAAATTGCCGCAACGTCCAATAAGCATTCTGCAAAACCAAGAAAAAGAGAACTTTTATGATAGATGTGTTCACTTATACTCTTTTCAAAATACCGTTCTTTGAGAGTACACATTTTTTTTCTTTCATTTTCGACCAAAGGTTTCCTTTAATAATAAAATCTATACAATAGCGATCCAGTAAACCCTTCACAGCGACTTCATTTGGTAAAAAAGAAAAAAACACAATTCTTTTACAAGACAGATCTCTCAAATATGTTACAAACAAATTGCCTCTCTGAGTTGTGTTTTGGGTCATGTTTAAAACTCCTTTTTACTTGGAGATGCTTCAGAAATTCATGTATTGACAAGGGAAGAGCATGTCTAATCTGTCGTACAATTCCAATGACCCTTCTACAGAACCACGCAGCCTTTCAGCAAACCCTTCACCCACACCGTACTTCTGATTGTTACTGACGAACAATATTGCCTGTTGTGAAATCGACACAGAAATAAAAGTTAACTTTATGGCACTGCTATAAATTTTCTTCTCATGCGCATTACAATTGTGTGTCACCGTAATAATGTATACTAACAACACACACAAAGCGACTTGGGCTTCATAATCCATCTCGGAAGAAAGCTTCCACTACTACGGCTGAGTGCTGCAAAACGCAAAAGAACTAGCTACAAATGTCGCTACTGGCGAAGTGTATCAACATCGGTTAAAAACGCAGTAATCATAGATTACGAAACGACGGTTAAACAGTAACAGTGGTTAAAATGTAATTTCTGTGCACCATTCACAATTACCGATTACTTAAACATGGCTAGCTGACACCTCATTTAACCAGAGTAATGTCTATGATGGTACACTGTTTCTACAAAATTACTAAAGGAAAGCATCCATACCGCTGCAAAGATAATAGTCAATGTCTAAAAAGGGCTGCGCTCACTCCGTCCTACATCGAAATGAACGTGTCCTACATTTTCGTTTTGCATTTGTTTGCCTTTGGGCGCTGTTATATTTGCGAGTTGCATTTCTTTGCTTTTCAGTGCTGTTAGGTTAAAATCATACAAAATAGAAAATTGAATGCAAAAATGATTATATCCCAATGTGAGGTTGAAGTATCGATAGACTCAATTACTAGATTTAAATATAATATATATAAAAAAGATGGAATATTTATAAAGGAAAAGGATGCAGAAGATTAGTAGGAATGTGTATACGATCCAGGACCCCATTTACACGAGGGAACTGTTCATTATCCCAAGATCCATCCATAACCTCTCTTTGTTCAGCCAGTCACATGGAGAAAGAGATATTCGAGTATTCCCCCTTTTAGTACAGAAAATAACAGTTACATAGAATCGTAATATATGCAACCGATCTATAGGAGAAATATGACTTTTTGTGTTATTTCAAGTGATCCATTTGTACATTTTGATAAACGAAATACCTCCTGAAATTTTCTGTCACATAATTCCTCGTAAGAATTCTCTCTTTCCACTAAAGAAACTTCACGTTCATGCTCTATCCAAGAAATTCAAGTAGGCTACTGTGCGATAATAATTGTCTTCGAAATAAACATGTGTGGCTCTGGCCGCCATTTTGCTTTACTTGCTCTACTAATCACTGGTTATCTCTTTTAACCGCTCGAATATGGCCGGTTAGAGATTACTGTGGTTAACCTCCTATTTAAGTAGTAACCGAGGTCGATCCACTGTAAAAATGCTTAACCAGCGGTTAGGTGACAATTTTAACCGGTGATTACACTAACCGACGTTGATGCACGTGGGCATACGTGTGGCATGTCATGTGGCCAAACGTAGCGACATTTAACGCAGAAAATGGCAGTAATTGTAGCGGCCGTGTGGCCACTCATTTTGCGACAATTACGGCAGCTTCATTTGTAGCAGAAAACTTGCTACAAATGTAGCTCGTGTGGCCGTACCCTAAAGGGAGTCGAGATTGACAAAAATCCCGATTTTACAGGTATTAGCCTTAAACATATTTAATCAAATTAGTCTGTAATTCTTATTACACGATATTTTTATTTATATATTGGCTCAAATGGTAACATTGTAAACACAGAGATAACCTGCGGATATTTAGTAAGTCTATGAGGTAGCCCAGATGATTGCCGTAAGGCAACTAAACTCGCAAAATAATACTTCTTCTAGTTCTACTGCATTGTTGATTATTCCGTTCCGGTCCCTAGTCGCTGTTCTCGTAATTAGTAAACATTGTGTATTTCAAGTGCGTTGACTGGCAAGAAAGATAGCGTTTTGATATCGTACTTTACACTAATAACAGAGACATACAATTGCTGCGTTTTATAGTTTAGTGAACTATGTTTAAACATGGATTCATCGTCAGATAGTAAAACTGTTGCAGTACCGGTTCCAAAATTAATTTATTATCAAATTGTTAAAACATAGGCTATTAGCGGTTAGTAAGAGAAAAAATAATTGTAGTGTTCACTGTACTGTGTGTCCGTCGTATTTTAGTGTTTCTCACGGAGGCGAATAGCCCTACTACTTTAAAAAGCACGTGAACACTGTGCAGAAAACTGCTATGTGAGGATCACGTAAGTTCAGTTCCCAAACAGCAAATATTTCCGCCTTGTCAGTGTTGCCAACTGTTACCAGATATCACCACATGTAGTAAAATCACGATCCTATGTACTGAATGACTTCTTTACTCACCGTACTTCACCTTAATGTTGGAAGGTTATTCTAAATAGTTTCAATAATAATGAGAATAATAATAATGAGAAATGTATTACTATGTTCTATTCTCTTATTCCTTTACATTATTATTAGTATTAGCATTAATAGGTTATTAGACGTAAATATACAACAAAGTATAGTATATAATATTCAAGAATCAAATCTGTTCCAAGACCAATTAAATTATTGTCACTTCACTTCAAAGATTCCAGCGTACATATACTGTACTTCCTAAAGGTAGATAAATTAATAACCAATTGACGTTTGGTTGGAATTCGAATGAACTTCTGATTATCTTTTGAAATTAGTAAGGAAATGGATAATACAACTAGGCTAAAACTGAAATAATAATAAATCAACTTACAAAAATAATTTTGGTCCTTAAAAGCCATAAGTAATTTCACTTCTAGATACCTTTTTAAAGATTTCATTTGTTTGTAAATTGCTTAATAATGTTACACTTACACTTATTATTTCTGCAACTCCACGTCTGTCATTGAAAAAATGTATGATACATAACTGTGAAGTCTCTTTTTGGCTCTTGTGTCCTAAATTTAAATAAGAAAAAACAAATAATTCAAGAAATGTGAGCTGGTGAAAATTAAATACTCAATTAATAAAATAATTACTACCAAAAGAGTATTTTATTAATTCTATACAAAATATGGATTACACAGAACAGATGGCCAGAAATCATAGATTTATACACAACATACAGAATGAAACGATCATCAAAAAATGCTTTTTGTACACAATAACATCTTTCAAACGAAGTGAAATAGCCAATAAGTTCAATAAATATTATGCTAATAAGTAATAACTATAATTAATAATTATCTACAAGCTGTAAAAGGGAATAAAATAGTATATTGTTGAAATTAGGGGGTTATGGTTTATTACGTGCATTTATAATTTTAATTACTTTTTCTACATTTAATTATATTTTAATTTCTATTAGATTAGTTGGTGGTGTGGTTGTTAGTTTTATCTGTGTACGTCAGACTATTAAGGAAAAACTGAAAGAAATATTAAATCTACAATCTACTTTATATAACAATATTTAATCAAGAACTGAATATTACTATTAATTTAATAACATAAGACCCAAAACATCTCCAAGTCCAGACAATACACATGCTGATTTTCTTAAACATGTTGGCAAACTCACTACTTTTATCTTGTAATCTCATCTAAAATACAATATCTGTCTGGAGAAAATCTATCATAACATCAATTTTGAAAAGCAATTATTCAACTAATATCTTTTCGAGTTATCGACAGATACCACTTACTAGTATGATAGCCAAAATTATGGAAGAGATGATTTCATAGATTGAATTGGTTCCTGGAATCTAGTAACTAACTTTCATCTTATTGAGTTGACTTTAGAGAATTGCATTCAACAAATGGACAGATTTTAAATTTTAGTCAAGATATTAAAGATATTTTAAACAGAAAACAAAACACCTTAACAATTTTAATTTATTTTCAAGGATCATATGGCTCTGTAGATATAAATCACTTAAGAAATTGCAAACTTAGGGTGTCCATGATAAAGTGTTACACTGGGTCAGTGACTTGATTATTTGATTCATTGTCACAAATATGTAAATAGAGACAGATTCATCTGGGCTTCCCACATTGTTGTTTTCAGGAATACATTTTCCAATATTAATGTCGATGGTCTAACTAACGAAATAGATCTTATGATAATCTCACAATGGCGGCTCCTGCATATTTCTTAAGAGGAGGAAAGAAGTAAACAGCACGAAATGACACCTTCTTGAATGAAACATGCTACAAATTAGCCTACATGCATACATGTAAGACCAGGTAGTGTTGGGGTTGGCCTTCCTTTCTGTATAGCAATAATCTGTTCTTGTAAACTGAGTTTCCTAAATTGTCCAAAATATATTATGTTTTCACTTCCATTCATTTTTTAATAATTGCGCAAATTAACAATTACAATGAAATTCACAACCTCGTAGCATTTTTCGAGCACATTACAGCATCACACGTGTTGGAAGAGACTAGCTACTAACTCGTAACCGGAACCGTTTTACGGAAATGGGAATGGGAAATAATCTGAGGAAAGCGAGAACACTGCACCCACCCACGTGGTCTGTATTGCCACATGTACATTTTGCAAGTTCAGTATCATATGCTTTTGAAGAATGTATGTTAAAAATTATGTAGTTTGGAGTACCTACTTTCAGTTTAAAATATATTTGTACAAAACTGACAACTTGGCTGTTGCCTTGTCTAGTAAATAATGAATTTCAGGGGCCAACTACGTAGAACTACTTCCTCTTTGTTTTATATAAACCCGACTTTAACTTTCAAATATCCACGAAAGTTTCAAACCATGAATAGTAGCCTATATAAAGTGTAATGAACAATATTTTTTATTTATAATTAAAAAAAAAGTTTACATGGTGTCTTTCATAGCGTTGCGTTAAAACTGTTTTTGTTGTGTCTCCTCCTAGATGTGTTACAGTCTTGTTGAATGCAGCATCGTTAGATGGCAGCGGCAGCGAGCTTGCTGCACGACCAGTCGGTTCCCGCCTATGCGCTGATTCAGAGGAGGATCTCCTCCCTCTCCATTCATTTACTGGCTTTAAAACTCTGCTTCTTTCTCTGGCTGCTAGTGCGCTGTTGTCTATGTGTGTTAACTGCAGTAGAGGAGGAATGGAGTGCCTTTCCTCTACACAGACAATCTCGCATCTTTCTCACAGTTTTCTACAGCACATGAGCGCGCGTCGTTTAAAACTCGATAAACCGAGCTTTTCTTATAGCTGTGAACTTAAAAATTATCGAATCTTCCTCGAATTTCAAGGCACATATTTTATTTGGTATTTACTTTCAAAAGAAGAAAAATGTGAGGAAGACGTTCCTCCCTTCCCTTCCCCGAGGAACCGCCACTGTAATCTCATCATTTGCAGATAATATGGTTGTCTAGAACAAAAAATCACAGTCCACAAATATTAATAAACTGAGCCAAAATCCCAACAGACTTTTTGACTCTACTTGAAGAACTCAAACTTGCTCAATTAAGGGAAACTTTACTAATAAAACACAATCCCAAGTTATTTGAAAATGAATAGTATATAAGTTAACTTTAACAGGTGATGTTAAGAAATGTGATACTTCTCCAGACATTTTAAAAATCATTAGAAACGATAAATGATCTGGTCAGTGAGTGACTACATACAGTATTTTTTATAGATGGATCCTGTTTACCAAGCCATAGATGTAGTGGTGTTGTAGTACAATACCAGTATATTCCCTTTTACAGGGAATTATATTGAGACACTTGTTTGCCCCATTTTAACCGTGACAACGCTTTTTAGTTCTTTTAAATATTCTGGTTATTGTATTGAGTTTGTGTTTAGTGAAATATTTTAGATAAGGGCGCAAATAGCCATAGTAGCTGACGCGCCCTTTTTAAACGCCACTAACTAACTAACTAACTAACTAACTAACTAACTAACTAACTAACTAACTAACTAACTAACTAACTAACTAACTAACTAACTAACTAACTAACTAACTAACTAACTAACTAACTAACTAACTAACTAACTAACTAACTAACTAACTAACTAACTAACTAACTAACTAACTAACTAACTAACTAACTAACTAACTAACTAACTTCAAACACTGACTAATTTTGATAGTGAAAATTTAGATACACTTTTAAGCTTACAAAATCTCCAGTATCAACTTCATAAATCTGAGAAGGCTGTCATACTATCAGATTCAAAATCAGATATACTTGCTGCAGTATTGGACGTAACAGCATGAAATCTCAATATTTTACAGTGTTTTAATATTTTAAGCAAAATGGTCGAATTACATCGACGACTGGTACTTCCGTGGATCCATGAACTTTATGGAGTGGGAGGTAATGAGGTAGCTGAAAGGTAGCAAAATTACTGTAAGGTTATCTATACCTGCATCTTACCACACTGTTAAAAGAATAACAAGATCAGAACATGACAATGTGGTAACAAAAATCGGAATGATTCTAAAGCAAATGAAAAAATTGCAATAGGCCATCCGGCATCCGCTCCACGATGGAGGAAAATCCTCAGAAGAAACCAACTAATCAGACCAAATGGGGGATCCAAACTACCCTCGAGTGCAGCTCTGAATTTGCAGGCCAACGAGTCTACCGACTAAGCTACATTGGTGGCTCCACTAAAAATATGAAGTACATGGCACTCAGATTATTAAATTGACAAACCTAAACAATTATTCATCAGTTAAGCTATAAAATATAATACATAGCAAGCAAGTTCATTCAATTTAAAAGTATAAACAATTCAATCAGTTGAAATATACAGAAATTGATAATAAATATGATGCAAATTACTTCACATTACAAGCATAAACAATTTATTACTTGTGGTATACAGCCTACTATTTAATTTACAGCACATACAATTCATCAGTTAAGCTATAGGCCTACAGTCTACTATTCAATTTACAGCATATATAATTCATCAATTAAGCGAAACAAAAATATAGTACAATACATAGTAAAAATAATACACCTAATTTAATAACTGAACTTCTATGAAAATCTACAGTGGCAGTACTCATATTATCACAGGCCATGATTGTCTCAAATATTTACAAAGAACTGATATTTCAGAATCTTCCCATGCCATTTCTGAAATCTCAATGAAGATATGGATCATTGTCTTGACTGTTTAACTTTACACAGCTTTCAATCATCTGGTTAAATATTGGAGTGCAAGATAACAAATGACATCAACTGCTGAACACTTGGTATCAATCAACCAACAACTTCATTACATTAAAGGGGGAAAAAAACTGAAAGAATTGTATATAGACACAACACATAAGACAAGGCCGCTTCAGAACAGTAATTGGCAAGGCTCTGTTGTCTTAGGATTCTTATGTAGATTCAATTTCACCTGAAAGAAAAAAGTAGCATCTATAAGTATGCCTAATTATGAGAAATAAGAGAAACGGTTGCAATAGTAGTAGTAGTAGTAGTAGTAGTAGTAGTAGTAGTAGTAGTAGTAGTAGTAGTAGTAGTAGTAGTAGTAGTAGTAATGATAATAATAATAATAATAATGACTGTAAAGTATGGAAATTAATATTGCAATGTAATATCAAAAGGTGATTTCACACCATCAACTCTTATCATTTAGTACAACAAATCTATTATATTTAGTTGCAATCACCAGTAGCTGTTCTTTCCTCCATTTTGTTGTTGGCTGATTTTTCACAAGTCTGCTATGATATGCAGCACTATCCATGACAATAACGCATTGCCCTAATGTTCTCAGGTCAACAACAGTGTTTGCACCCACTTCTCAACTACAGGGCTATTCATAGCACTATGGTAATCCTGACTTTTCTTTCAATTGCATGAAAAAATTAAATCAGCACCTACAATAAAAATTATACCTGGGCATCTAATTACGTCACATGAATTCACAGCATTTAAATAAAGAAAATAAAACATAACATAACATAACATGACATGAGATCCTCTTTGGTGAAAGGCTTTCCCACGTTTTTATTTAGTCACCAATTTTTATATTTTTGTACCCTGATTAAAAAAATTACTCTTGCCAAATTTATGTAAAATATAAATCAATATAACTTACAGAGTATAAATCCACATTTCGTTCCGGCATCTAATCTTCCACCCTCATTTGTTGGTCTACGAATAATACCATTCATGTCACTGGAAACTTCACCTGGTTTATTTCATGAATAAGTGGGTGATCCTACTTAAAAAAACAGAGAGAGAAAAGCAATTCACATTGACACTCTAAGAGACACAAAAATTTTAAAGACAGGAAAACCGTTCAAGAATTTTATAACTAACCTCTAGTTATAATATGAAACTATTAATTGCAAAACATGTTGTTCCCACCTGAATTCATTACTAGTAGCCTATATTAATTGCAATTTCATATTCCACATAAATGTTAACCTATTTTTTAGTAAAAAATTCAATCACTCAATGTCTCACAATACATTGAAATTTACCATTCATAAAAATCCAAGTCTCATCCAAGAATACTACGGGTTTAGGGTTCTCACGCTCCACATTTCTTATATATTCTCTTAAAAACGAATAACATCACTTTCTCGTACATGTGTATAAGGATCTCCTTTGCTCCATAGAAATTTCATCTCTTTCAAAATTTTTTTCACCGATGATAAGGATACTCTAAATAAATATGTTTCATAATCATCATTCATATGTTCCAGAACTTTTGCTGCTGTTAGTACTTCCCCTGTAACAATAAATGAAAATTATGCCATATTTTTATACATATGACTAATATCAGAATTACATTGCATAAATCAACACAATAATTCCTGTAACTTCCCTACCTTTATGTAACTTGTCATAAATAAATCTCGCAATTGC
The DNA here is from genome assembly GCF_040183065.1 of Periplaneta americana. Lineage (NCBI taxonomy): Eukaryota > Metazoa > Arthropoda > Insecta > Blattodea > Blattidae > Periplaneta > Periplaneta americana. The sequence continues at coordinate 86,742,328 of NC_091130.1, read as the reverse complement.
ATCTTTCGTAAAATCATCAGCATCAATCACTGGATGTTTACGTAGTCTATGTTTTCCTGGTGTCACAAGTGGGGTCCCCTTCTGTGAATTTGTTATCACTTTCGTGGCTGTAGTAAAGCCAAGCTGTAATAACAAACAATAACACAACACTTCTAAAAATTGTTATATCATAAAATTCATGCATGATACCAACATTTACAGCTATATGAATAGAAAATGATCAACATGTTAGGTTGGGTCTACGATAGGTTTAAGTAGGCTAATATTTAGGTAATTCTCCAGAAAAGCTACATCAAAGAAGGCATAATTTTATTTTGTTTAATTGATTTCTGTGATATTTACATAGTGAGGAACACGTGGTTTTAGTGCACAGCCACAAATACTTTCAGCACAAAAATCCTTTGACACTTACCTGTATATTCTAATGCATTGTTGTAGTCCCTCCCTCAAACTTGTTACTAATTACCAATATAACATGTGAGAGGTCCAGGACGAAGAGAAATGGTTAGTTTCCCAGTGGTGCGTCCTCGTCCTCTCGAGTGTTATATCTTAACAAGTACTTTGGGTGGCGTAGCTTTTCTGAAGAAACACCATATTTAATATTACTTAGACCAGTCATGAATAAATTATTCAGCCAGAGTCAACGTTCCTATGCTTTATAGAGTATGTTATATAGTTATTATATAAAACTGAATTATTTTTAAGCACCGTAACAGGCCAACATTCATGTAATATTTGCTGCAATATCAAGTTAATAATTACAATATGACTTGTATTTTCTTCGGCCGATGTGGCATGTAAATTGTGATCTGAACGGTTAATTTAATACCGAAAGAGAAAACTGGAAATTTACTTTCGTGCTGTTTATTTGTTCGTCTAATTTGTAAATGTATTTAAGCTATCACCTACTGCAGTATTACAGTATCTTAAATGTATTTAGTTTGGCAATATGAAAATCACTGACTTGATTAAACATCTAGGCCTAACCTAAAAATTTGTTTTGTTTGACCACAATCATGAAATTATTAGTGCAAACTCCTAAAACTGAATACCACTTTGAAATGTATGCTTAAGAATACTTACTCCTAATAATTTTCCTATTCTGGTTGTAATTGCTGTCTCCGTTAGCATAATTCCTTCTTCATTATCTTCTTTCTTCAACTCATTATACATGTGAACTACAGATTTCTGAAGCGTACTCTGAATACCACACATTTTCTTCTTTGGAGGAGTCACTGCCACACTATTTCATTTTTTTGACATTGTAATAAAAATCTAAACACGAAAGAAATTCATTAAAATTTGAAATAATATTTCTATCCATTACCCACGTGCATTATCACGCCCAAGTATATTATATTTATTCGTACTTATCTGACTATTCTTGAATTATAACCACAACGCAACACATAAAATAACTATTATGTATTAATATTAATACTAATATTAATTAATTATTAATAAGTTCGAATTTCACTATCTTCCAGTAACCGGCTGAGAAATCTAGTACAATTTTAATTTCATGGAACTCCAGTACCGGCAAATATTGTCGATATTTGCCTCAGCTGCCAACATATCAGTTACAAAATCACTACCATTTATAGTATTTGTCAGTATCGAAATTCGAAACGAAGTTGGCAAAAGAAAATTCAACCTTCAAACTAGAAAATCACCATAATCCACTAGCATTTGTAGTAATGGGGGAAAAATGGTTAGGTTTCACCCTTAGGGTATCAAGTTACCTGGTCTTCCCAAATCTTATGATAGGCTATATTGTTGACAAGTCTAATGTCTTGGGTTAGCTTCTGATATCCCGACTTCCCTCGCAGAAAACCTAGCAGCTCTACTGACAGTAGAGACACGGTATTAAATGTATCGCAAAGGAAGTGTTGTTCCTTTAAACAAAAACATTTAGCTTTCGGATACGCAATACAACACGTATTCAAATAGCGGTTTCGAAATCCCGCGCGTTTTCTACCTAACAAATGGCGGCTTTCTGCTGCTTCAATTTGGGAACATATTTCTCACTTCTCCGCTACGGCGTGGTAGGGGCTCGGGATGCACTTGATGGCGAGGAATTGTGGAATGGACGCGATTGTTGTGTGTAGAGAGCGAGCGCGAAATTTAAATATTGAATAATTATTATTTGTGTTGTGTTGCGCATCTTGTGTTGAGTGATTATTTAGTGTTTAGTGTGTTAAATAACATAGTAATTAAGTTATATATACTGTTTCTTCTTCCGTTTATTGTTTTACTAGCTGTACCCGTGCTCTCCGCTGCACTTATTAGAAATAAACATAAAGTAATTACATAATTAAAATAGAACATTGGGTCCAGGGAACATTCGTCTTTGATAGAAGAATGAATAGTTTAATATGCTACTTAATTTAAATTGTATTTAAATAATTAAAATGCTATCATTTTGGACCAGAGACCACTCATTTGTGCAAATATAATTCGTTTAACATTTTTCTAAATTAGTATTGAATGCATCCTTTAATAAATCACTCCAAATTAATATAGTTGATTTTGTAAAAATGTAAGAATTCACGATCTCCTATGCATTACTGCCAAAGAATTAATAAATTTGTTTTTCTTCCTACTAAAAAACTTTAATATTTTGCACATAGCAGTTACGGAACAACGACACTATAATCTGAGGCTGCGGTGGAAATGTATTGTATTGTTATTTTAAAACTCTTGTATATCCTTAAATATCAGTCCTATTAAAATTTTGCCTGGAATAAAACTTATCGGAAATCATTTTTAAAGAAACTTTTGTTATGTAACATTTTTCACAAAAATCAATAATAAGCGAGATATTCCGGTTTATTTAATTCAGGCCCCCTTATAAATAAAGTATTTTGAATGCTATATAGCCTAAAATCTAAGTTACAACGAACTTAATTTATATTCCAATTTTCATCGAAATCCGTTCAGCCATTATCGCGTGAAAAGGTAACAAACATCCAGACAGACAGACAGACTTAAATATCAGTCCTATCAAAATTTTGCCTGGAATAAAACTTATCGGAAATCATTTTAAAGAAACTTTTGTTATGTAACATTTTTCACAAAAATCAATAATAAGCGAGATATTTCGGTTTATTTAATTCAGGCCCCTTTATAACCCCCCTTTTAAGTAAAGTATTTTGAATGCCATATAGCCTAAAATCTAAGTTACAACGAACTTAATTTATGTTCCAATTTTCATCGAAATCCGTTCAACCATTATCGCGTGAAAAGGTAACAAACATCCAGACAAACAGACAGACAGACATACAAAAAAAAATTTCAAAAAAGCGATTTTCGGTTTCAGGATGATTAATATACATGTTAACACCAATTATTTTTGGAAAATCGAAAATTACCAGAAAAATTTCGCTTACAGATTTATTATTAGTACAGATGTATTTTAACTCGATTCAATTGAGCATAATTAAAATTTGGATTATAAACTAATGGAATGCTAAGCTAACATTATTACTGCATACTAAATCAATACACTCTCGTTGTTCGTTAATTCTCCGAGATAAACATTATTTTAAGAAATACAGGAAACGAATACACAGAATAGCCTATCACGTTTTTTGTGCATAAGAAGCTATTTTAATCTTACCTGTCCTCAATTCACTCAGAAGTTACTGTAATAGCATATAGCATTATGTCCATATAGAGAAACTACATTTTCCAATGGTGAAATAATAATTAATTACACAAATAGGTTCATTTAGCTTCCGATATTACTTCATACAAACACAGAAACATTCTCTGTAGGCTATGATTCATAGCTTTCGATTGTTCTTGACCATGGCCCCTTATAGACAAAGTCATTTGTTTTTTATTTCATTATACCGCCTTAGATGGCAGTTATTTTAATTTTAAAACTCATTTATCTCAGTAAATATCAGTCCTATCAAAATTTTTCAAAGAATAAAACTTATCGGAAATGACGTTTAAAGAAATTTTTGTTATGTGATATGTTTCACAAAAATCAATAATAAGCGAGATATTTCGATTTATTTAATTCAGTCCCCCTTATAACTCCCCTTTTAAATAACGTATTTTGAATGCCATATAGCTTAAAATCTAAGTTACAACGAACTTAATTTATATTTCAATTTTCATCGAAATCCGTTCATCCATTATCGCGTGAAAAGGTAACAAACATACAGAGAGACAGACAGACAGACATACAAACAAAAATTAAAAAAAAAAGAAGCGATTTTCGGTTTCACGGTGGTTAATTATATATGTTAGGACCAATAATTTTTGGAAAATCGAAAATTACCAGACAAATTTCGGCTACAGATTTATTATTAGTACTAGCCGTACCCGTGCGCTCCGCTGCACCCGTTAGAAATAAATATAAAGCAATTACATAATTGAAATAGGACATTTGATCCAGGGAACATTCGTGTTTGATAGAAGGATAAATCGTTTAATATATTACTTAATTTAAATTGCATCCAAATAATTAAAATGCGACCATTTTGGTCCAGAGACACTCATTTGGTGCAATGACAATTCCTTTAACATGTTTCTTAATTTTTATTACATGCAACCATAGTTTAATGAAGATTGACATCATTTAGATTTAATGTGTATATTTTATTTTACTTGTTATAGGTTTCCATTGATTTATGGTAATAACTTAATTTTAACCCTTGTTTTCTACGTATTCAGTAAATGGCGCTTGGCCCACTATGGTTCTGAACCCTTCAAATAACTTAAATTATATAATATAATATTACATATTATATTATATTATATTATATTATATTATATTATATTATATCAGAAGTTACTGTAAAAACATTATAGCATTATGTCCATCTAGGGAAACTACACTTTCCAATGGTGAAATAATAATTAATTATACAAATCGGTTAATTTAGCTTCCGATATTACTTCATACAAACACAGAAACATTCTCTGTAGGCTATCTTTCATAGCTTTCGATTGTTGCTGTCCAAGGCCCCTTATAGACGAAGTCATTTGTTTTTTAAATCGTTACACGGCCTTAGATGGCAGTTATTTTAATTTTAAAACTCATTTATCTCATTAAATATCAGTCCTATCAAAATTTTTCAAGGAATAAAACTTATCGCAAATTATTTTCAAAGAAACCTTTGCTATGTAACATTTTTCACAAAAATCAATAATAAGAGAGATATTTCAATTTATTTAATTCAGGCCCACTTATAACCCCCCTTTTAAATAATGTATTTTGAATGCCATATAGCCTAAAATCTAAGTTACAACGAATTTAATTTATATTCCAATTTTCATCGAAATCCGTTCATCCATTATCGCGTGAAAAGGTAACAAACATACAGACAGACAGACAGACATACAAACAAAAATTTCAAAAAAGCGATTTTTGGTTTCAGGGTGGTTAATTATATATGTTAGGACCAATTACTTTTGGAAAATCGAAAATTACCAGAAAAATTTCGGCTACAGATTTATTATTAGTATAGATAGATAAATCTTGTGATAAAAGACACTGATTCCTAACAATTGCCTCACCAATCAAGAAATCCTTATGGAGGAAACAAATAATTATCCATAACAAATAAACTATCAGACTCCAATTGAAGAAGATACTTCAAACTTAACTCTTCACAGAGGCCCACGAACGAAAACGTACACCTTAAAAAAAGGTATGTTACATAAAGTCAAGCAATCAAAAAAGTCTTCAGCTAAGAAAGAATTAATCAATCCAAACAGATCACTTGAAGTACGTAACTTACCAATATTTCAAAATACTCCACATTCGGTTACATCAACACCACAACCTGCAGCACCAACTTCAGGAACATCAGGTATGAATCAAGATGATAAACTCAAGATACTATAATCTTCATATTCAAAAGAACTTATTTCGATTCCTACAAATAATTATTTTGACCCACTTTCCCAGCTAAATGGTGATAATGTAGAAAATATGGAAACTAACTATGTATTCTCGCACGATCCTTGTGGAAATGATGAATCTCAAAAAGAGGTGCTAGATGCTACTCCTAAAGTAACAACTGCTAGATTTCCGCCAATCGTTGTTCCTATACTTCCTAAATGTCCTAACTATTTTCAGTACCAGCGGGACTTGGAGAAAGAGTTAGGCTTTCCTATAAGAATAATATACAATCAATCACAAGGAACAAAGTTTCATATTTCATCAGAAGAATTTCCATTATGTAAGAAGTTTCCGATAAGCAAGTTATAATCTTAGTATCTATACTAATAATAATCTGTAGCCGAAATTTTTCTGGTAATTTTCGATTTTCCAAAAATAATTGGTCCTAACATGTATAATTAACCATCCTGAAACCGAAAATCGCTTTTTTGAAATGTTTGTATGTCTGTCTGTCTGTATGTTTGTTACCTTTTCACGCGATAATGGATGAACGGATTTCGATGAAAATTGGAATATAAATTAAGTTCGTTGTAACTTAGATTTTAGGCTATATGACATTCAAAATACATTATTTAAAAGGGGGGTTATAAGGGGACCTGAATTAAATAAATCGAAATATCTCGCTTATTATTGATTTTCGTGAAAAATATTACATAGCAAAAGTTTCTTTAAAACTAATTTGCGATATGTTTTATTCTGTGAAAAAGTTTAATAGGACTGATATTTAATGAGATAAATGAGTTTTAAAATTAAAATAACTGCCATCTAAGGCCGTGTAATGAATTAACAAACAAATGACTTCGTATATAAGGGGCCTTGGACAGCAACAATCGAAAGCTATGAAAGATAGCCTACAGAGAATGTTTCTGTGTTTGTATGAAGTAATATCGGAAGCTAAATTAACCGATTTGTATAATTAATTATTATTTCATCATTGGAAAGTGTAGTTTCTCTAGATGGACATAATGCTATAACGTTATTACAGTAACTTCTGATATAATATAATATAATATAATATAATATAATATAATATAATATAATATAATATAATATAATATAATATGATATGATATGATATGATATGATATGATATGATATGATATGATATGATATGATATGATATAATATGATATAATATAATATAATATAATATAATATAATATACTATAATATAATATAATATAATATAATATAATATAATATAATATAATATAATATAATATAATATAATATAATATAATATATGTATAATATAATTTAACTTATTTGAAGGGTTCAGAACCATAGACACTCATTCTACCTCACTTCGATTATTGCGACGTTTTGTTCAGTGATCTCAGGATTGATTCCGCCCAGAAACTACAGCGTGTTCATAACGCGTGCGTCCGCTTCATTTGTAATGTTCGATACTATGATCATATCTCACCTTCTTTCGAGAAGTTATCATGGCTTAGGTTACATGAGCGGAGAAATCTGCACTCACTTTCTCTCCTATATCGAATTATGCACACTTCATCCCCCTGTTATTTATTCGCTATCATAATATTAATACTCGATCACAACGCGATAACACGCTAGAAATTCCACTTCACACATCATCTCTGTATTCCTCATCTTTCATTGTTGCTACCTCTCGTCACTGGAACTCTCTGCCACCTGAAGTCAAGGGCTGCCGAACATTGAAATCTTTCAAATCCAAGTTAGAAAATTATCTTATGACGAGTTGCCAAACTAACTTACTATTATGTGTTGTATTGCATGTTTCCATGTATTCACATTTTTTTTATGTTCTAGTGATATTTAACTTATTTTATATTTTTGTTTTCATATTTTCCGATAATGATATCTATATCTCTAATGTGATAATTTGAGCTATATATAAACATAATTTTCCTTACTGTGTATACTTAAAAATATTGTATTCATTTTATGCTTTGTACTGCACTATTTTATTACTACTATTAGTATTATTATTACTATTAGGCCTGTTATTATTATTTTATTTATTAATATTATTATTATTATTATTATCATCATCATCATTATTATTATCATTACTAATGTTATTCATTATTATTATTATTATTATTATTATCATCATCAATAATTATCTTATTTTTTATACTTTGTAGGCCTCATTTATTTTTGACCTGCTGTTCACATTTTATTATGCTTTTTTCTTTCCTTCTCTATGTTATATATTATGTCTGATTTCCTCTTACTTGTTGTTTACATTTTATTATTATTATTATTATTATTATTATTATTATTATTATTATTATTATTATTATTATTATTATCTTATTCAGTTTTGTGTGTACTTTGTAAATTTGTGGTGTTTCTGTAACGCAGTTTTTACTCCTGGTTGAGTGTTAGAGAAGGCCGTATGGCCTTAACTCTGCCAGGTTAAATAAATCATCATCATCATCATCATCATTATTATTATTATTATTATTATTATTATTATTATAGTGGGCCAAGCGCCATTTACTGAATACGTAGAAAACAAGGGTTAAAATTAAGTTATTACCATAATTCAATGGAAACCTATAACAAGTAAAATAAAGTATGGTATACACATTAAATCTAAATGATGTCAATCTTCATTAAATAGTAATAATAATAATAATAATAATAATAATAATAATAATAATAATAATAATAATGATTTATGGTTGCATGTAATAAAAATTAAGAAACATGTTAAAGGAAGTGTCGTTGTACCAAATGAGTGTCTCTGGAACAAAATGATCGCATTTTAATTATTTGGATGCAATTTAAATTAAGTAACATATTAAACGATTTATCCTTCTATCAAACACGAATGTTCCCTGGATCAAATTTCCTATTTTAATTATGTAATTACTTTATATTTACTTCTAACGGGTGCAGCGGAGCGCACTGGTACGGCTAGTATAGAATAAATTAAGAGAAGACTACTCTAACAACATGCCATCGAAATGATCACGTGAACTATTGTTAACATATGTATTTTATATATTTTATCCTTAAGTTGTGTTTTATGTAGTTTTATTAACAGCATCCATAATGTTCATGAATGTTCCAATCCCACAGTTATGCAGACCTATTTAAATGTAACAGGCATTCGCATTTGAAAATAGTACACATGTACTGAAAACGTTAATGCTATAAATGTAATACTAGATAAGCATAGACTGTTTAATTTATTCTCTATACTAAGATTATAACTTGCTTATCGGAAACTTCTTACATAATGAAATTAGTAAACGCTAGTCAAGCTAAAATACTCAATTCTTTTGTGAACACAAAAGTAAAAATACTCAAAACCAAGGCTAACATCTGGTTCAACACACAATGCCTGACAAATAGAGTCACACCGAAATATGCTAGAATAAAGAACAAACACTGTTCATTCCCCTCATGGAAATCCAATATCCAATACCAACAATTACATGTGCGTAATGAAATAAAATTTCTGCACAAAAAGAAAGAATACTTAAACAGAAAATTATATAACATTAACTTACAATTGGGAAATTATTTTGATCAGACATGGAATCAAATCTATATGAGTAAATCAGAGAAAATCAACAACATATTGAACCTCAAATATGAAACGTTAAAGAAAAAACTAAACGTCCTAATATGCAGCCAAACACAACAACAAACCGACAATAACAATGTAGTAAAGGACAATAAAATAGTGAATTTAACTAACCTACAACTCAATAATCAAGAAATAGACATACTCAAAAATGGCTATAAACATAATTCCCCCCCCCCCAGCAACATACACAACATGGTTGACACATTAGCAATAGAAACTCAGCATATAATATCACAAAGCAACCATGAAAACAAAGAATATCTACAATATAGCGCAGCCAAAATAATCGAGAAATATATCACAAACCCCAATACCAAAACAGAACTTAACAAAGCCAAAAAACAATATCATGAAATAAAGAAACTAAAACAGAAACTTGAAGATAACAATATTATACACGTAAAAGCAGATAAGAATGATGCCGTTGTTTTAATGCATAAAACTGAATACATTAACAAAACTAACAGCTTTTTCAACAATAATCAAATAACAGAACTTAAAATAGATCCAACCGAAACATATCAAAAACAAATTAAAACAGCTATCAAGAATGCACCCGACATAATACCAAAAAATAATAGTCATACATTCTTACAGAAAAACCCCAAAGCGCCCACATTGAAAACATTACCTAAAACATATAAAGCCGAATTATCCATGAGACCCATAGTTAATTGCAGAGATGCACCCAACCACAAAATAAACAAATTTCTATATAACTACTTAAAAACAACCATCATTCAAGAAAATCAATATACCATTAAAAACACTAAACAGTTAATAAACAAACTACGGAAACTAAAAATCACAAAATTCGCAAAATTACTTTCACTGGATATAATCAATTTATACACCAATGTCCCAATAAAGGAAATCTTAGACATAATTTCTTCCCAAATGAGTGATCTCTAAATCAATAACAATGTAATTCAGCAAGTAATCAATCTCTTACATACGTCACTGAAACAAAACTATTTCAAATTTCAAAATAAGTTTTATATTCAACCCGCAGGATTGGCAATGGGAGATCCTTTATCAGGCCTCATGACCAACATATTCTTACAACAAATCGAGAAAGAACAGTTCGCCGTGTACACCAGATATGTTGACGACACTCTAATCATATATGAAAATAGAACCAACCAGGATACATTAATTCTTGAAGAATTTAATAAATTACACAATAATTTGAAGTTCACCCTTGAAACAGGCGTAAATAACAGCATAAATTTCCTAGACTTAAATGTCAGTGTCAAACCTCCAGAAATAGATCTCGACATATACAGAAAACCAACCGCTACCACACATTCCATTGACAACAAGTCCACCCACCCCAAAACGCATAAAATCAGCAAATTCAGATATTTAATAGACCGGCTAATCATGACATCATTAAGTAAAGAGAATTATAAAAAAGAATTAAATTATATCCAAAACCTTGCCACAGAAAACGGTTATGACAAACATTTAATTCACGAATTATTGAAAAACAGGAAAGCCAAATTATCCAAGAATAAACAAACCACACTGGAACCAGAAAGAGAAAAACCAAACATAAAATGGAAAACCATGACTTACTATGGAAAAATCTCCAACCAAATTAATAATTTTTTCAAAAAACAAAACATCAACATTGCCTTTGAAACTAATAATAAATTACACAATATAATCCCCAACAAAACAAACAATAATGAACCATGTTTAAACAGTGACATATATCAACTACAATGCAATAACTGTCCTAAAATATACATTGGTCAAACTCGCCGCAGTTTCAAAATAAGATATAAGGAACATGCCACAGACTTCAAATACAACAGGAACAAATCAAAATTTGCTTATCATCTTATTGAGGAAGGTCATGAGTTGCATAATATAAAAGACACACTAAAGATTATAAAAGCCACCAATAGCCCCGCAAGAGATACAATAGAACAGTACCACATTGAAAAAAGTTTTAATCAAGGAAACAAATTACTAAATGAACAAATAATCAATCCTAATAACCCGTTATTTAATCTATTCAAATTAATATCAAACAATCGAACCATACCACCTCTGCTTCCGACCGCAGATCCCCCCACCCCTGTGTCATTTCCGGTTCCGCCGGACACACATTAGGTTAAGAGCTAATGTACATCTTGAGCGCTTCTCAGTCATAACCAAGCCATTGGGAAACAAACATCATACCCAGACCATGCACGTAAGTCATCAACTCTATCTTTGCATTTCAACATCAGTATTAATTACACGTAAATACAATATCAAATTTAATGTTCGCAGTGCACAATGGCTAGACTGAAAACCGCACGAGGTCACTAAGAATTCTGTACCTATTTCAACAACTCTCCCACCAAGCTACAACCAGGTAATACAAAACCTACATTACGTACGACATATCTAATGGGAAATAGTGCAACATATAGCATATATGAACATAAATGAACATTAATACTACTCAACAAGACTACAGTGTTTTATAGTGATTATCAGTGCAGTTAATTTTAACATTTACCATTCTATTGGACATTTTATAATATTTAACCACGATGATCCACATTAAGAGAAGACTACTCTAACAACATGTCATCGAAGTGATCACGTGAACTATTGTTAACATATGTATTTTATATATTTTATCCTTAAGTTGTGTCCATAATGTTAATGAATTTTCCAATCCCACAGGTATGCAGACCTATTTAAATGTAACAGGCATTCGCATTTGAAATTGGTACACATGTAATGCTATAAATGTAATACTAGATAGCACAGACTGTTTAATTTATTCTATATACTAAGATCATCAGAAGACGTTTTTAACAAGCTTGAAAATTTATTTCAAGATAAGCATATTGGATTTTATACGTTTACTCCTAAATCACGCAAGCCGCTACAAGTCGTGATCAAGAAACTTCCAGTACAAGTAACTGCTCAACAAATACAAGAAGAGTTACTAATGTTAGATTTTCCCGTTATCGGTGTTCGACAGCTCACTACTACTCGACAGACAACAGGTATTGTTGAAAAATTTAATATACCAGTATGGGTTGTGTCCTTAAAAAATAATGAAGTTGGGCGAACAGTTTATGATCTTAAATATATATGTCACCAATCAATATTAATTGAAACTTACAACCCAAAATCAAAAAAATATCAATGCTATAATTGCCAGCTCTATGGCCATACGTCTTCGAGCTGTCGCCTACCTACTAAATGTGTAAAATGTGGTAACAATCATAGACTTGAAGACTGTCCAGTGAAAGGACCATCAGTCGCACCTACTTGCGCAAATTGCGGTGAATCACACACTGCTAATTACCGACAATGTAGCATAGCTCTTAAACATCGAAATGTACTGCAACAAAAACAAGATCTGAAAGAACAGAGACTAAGAAATAGAGGAATAGGTTATACATTTAATCAACATGATTTCCCAAGCTTGCCAAAAGTTACATCTAATCCAGCTTGGACGAAAACGAACTCCAACACAGAGAGTACTACAAACACACTCATGGGGGATAGTCTATTAAAGAACTCTATACTGTTCTTCAAAGCATAGGCTTTACCAAAATTATTAATCAAATTAAACAAACTACATTAAAATTGCAACAGGCATCAGATACATTCTCTAAACTATTCATAATATTTGAAGCAATTACAACAATACTGACTCCAGAAACAAATGTTCCTTAAACCAACACAAATTAAAAACCTTCGTATAATTAATTTCAATGCTAATGCATTAAACGACAAATTTATGAACTTCATAATCTCTTACTTGAACATAGTATCGAATTGCTCTCATCACAGAAACCCATTTGGAACCCACTGATCGTTTCACATTACGTAACTACGATATCATTCGCTCTGACAGGCCTTACAGACGTGGAGGAGGTACTGCTATAATCATCAAGCGAAATATATCCTATGCTCCAGTCCAAATAATTGGCTTAACGTGTGCTGAAATCACAGCTATAACACTCCTTCTCGATAAAAATGAAGTAATGATTGCATCCCTATATATTCCTCCTAATTCAAATCTCTCTCCAAATGAACGTGATAAAATCATCAGTGCACATCCCAGATTTATCATTGGCGGTGATCTAAATGCCAAACATACATCCTGGCATTCAAGATTAATAAATCCAAAAGGACGCGTGCTCCACGCACATTCAGAAGAACACAATTACTACAATCTCGCCCCAATATTTCCAACTTATTACCCGCATCAAAAGATAAACTACCTGATGTCCAAGATATATTTCTTCTCAAAACATATGGGATGCCCCCAATCATTGAACCACTAAACGCTCTTAATTCAGATCACTTACCTGTTCTTATACTTATTAATACAACTAATTCTTTTTCTTGTCAAAAACTACGTAAGAAGTATTATACTGATTGGAACTTATTTGAAAATACCTTAACACAAACTCTGCCAGTAAATCCAAATCTAGTCACTAAAGACGATATTGAATCCGGTATACAGATCCTTACTGATACTATCCATGACGCTTATAGAAATTCTTCCAGTTGCATAGAAGATCATGACCTCGACTTGCAAGAAAATAATGAACTTCTCTTCCTTATCAAAGCAAAACATAAAGCAAGAAAGAATTGGCATGAAACTGGTAACCCACAAGCTAAACGATGCTATAATCGACTTAACAAAGCTCTCCAAAGAAAAATAAAATCTCACCGAATACAAGAGTTTGAATCTGCAATTGAAAAGATAACAGAAAAACCAGAACATCTTTGGTCCTTAAGTAAGAAACTACAAGGCACATCAAAGAAAATTTCAAATACAGCAATAGTTGACAACAATGGAGTGAGATGTTACAAACCAACTGATAAAGCGAATGTCATTGCAACTTCTTAGAACAGAGATTCTGGCCAAATAACACTCCAATAAATATACAATTCGTTCATAATATAGAATCTCAAATACAAAATTTGCCAAGTCTTCCCGACAAACATGATATTGCTCAAACTTCGTCCACAGAAGTAAAAACTATAATCTTCGAATGTAAACAAAATAAATCACCTGGACCAGATAAAATCACAACTGAAATGTTAACTCACCTTCCGCAATTGGCCCTTACACATCTTATAAAAATTTATAACGCATGCTTGCAACATAAATATTTCCCTAGATCCTGGAAACATCTCATATTATTATATTTCCTAAACCGGAAAAGAACCCAACAATTCCTAATAACAGACGGCCTATTAGTCTGCTAAGCATTCCCGGAAAAATTGTAGAAAAAATCATTGCAAGACGTCTACTTCCTTTTCTTCAGACACCATCAAGAACTCATCACCAGCAGTTCGGTTTTAAGAAACATCACTCCACAGCTCATCAGTTAAAAAGAATCACTACTCACATCAAAACTCATTTTCACACAGATCAGCATACAATGGCAGTTTTTCTCGACATCGCTCAAGCTTTTGATACAGTCTGGCATGCTGGTCTTATCCATAAACTACAAGTACTCACCATAGATTACGGACTTACACGTATAATTCACAGTTTTTACTCAGATCGAACCTTTCAAGTTAAAATGGAAAATGAACTTTCAGCAGTTCAAAATATTCACTCAGGAGTTCCACAAGGTTCCATAATTGCACCACATCTCTATTCTGTCTATGTTCACGACATGCCACGCTCTGCTAATTGTAAATTAGGGTTATATGCAGACGATACTGTGTATTACACAAGTGACTTCAAAATAAACAATGCCCACATCAAATTACAAACGCAACTCAATGCTCTAGAAACGTGGCTTACAAATTGGAGAGTAAAAGTAAATATTGAAAAAACACAAGCTATCATATTCACCCATAGGAAACCTAAAAAACCAGATTGCCTTCGTCTCTTCTCAGAAAACATTGACTACAAGAATGAAGTTAAATATCTAGGAGTGATTCTCGACAAACGTCTGCGCTACAGTGAACATGTAGAATATGCAAGCAACAAAGCTCTGGCCAGATTTATTCACTTATACCCACTGATTAGATCTCCGTATCTTAACTTTCCCCTCAAAGTCAGGCTTTATACATCGGTCATAAGACCAGTGATTACATATGGTTGTGAAGTTTGGAATTCCGCTCATCCAAGAATCATCAGAAGACTACATGCAATTCAACGATCAGTCTCCTTAAAAGTCACTGGTGCTGACTATACCACATCAAATGCACAGCTCGAATATGTTACAGATTGAATCATTTTATGATTTCATCAGAAGAATTTCAAATAACATTCGAGAAAAATTGCTGTATCATCCTAACCCTCTCATTCGAGCTCTGACTACCTGAAGCGAAATTTGATTAATTAAATGCCTTCAAGAAAAGGATAACTAAGTTGGAACCAAAAATCATTTTAATATCTCCTTATATTACTTTAAAGTAAAAGCCTTATTTATATATAAGGCTGAAATTTATGTACAAATCAACATCATGACAATAAAAAAAAAGGATGCACTTGAGTCTAGCGCTAAAGGTACGGTCACACGCCACTACTTTTGCAGCGCTGCAGTACGAAAAACTGCGCAACTCTCGTACGAGATTGGGTTATTGTTGAAATCGTTGATAGATACGTAGCTTGGTTATCTAGTGAATTATTTCAATTTGTAAGAGCACGGCCGACTTGATGTTACCTTCGCGGAGCGAGCATCAAGTCGGCCGTGGTAAGAGATTTATAATTGAAGGTTTTTTTTTCTTTTTTATTTAAATTCAACAAAACAATTACAATTAAATAAAGGTGATAATATATAAGGTGAGTGTATACTTTTGTGTACATTACCAAACTCCTTATACTCACAACACGCTAGTAGACATTTACATAATTGTCAAATCAATTTAGAAACTAAAATAAAATTATTTTAAATAAACATGAAAATGAAACTTGTCAATTTATATTCATGAAAAAAGTATCACACTTTGCACACATACTTTCAACTCACAACACAATAGTAATGATGTTTACTTATTGTCTATCATTATTTTAAATACTCTACACATTTGAGTATAAACGAAACACCAAAAAGTCACAGTAAAGTATTATTGTACATCGTTGTGTACATAGATATAGGCAAAAGTCACGGTAAAGTATTATAGTACATCGTTGTGTCGTTGTGTACATAGATATAGGCAAAAGTCACGGTAAAGTATTATAGTACATCGTTGTGTACATCGATATAGACAAAAGTCATAATCAAGTATTATTGTACATCGTTGTGTACATAAGTATAGACAAAAGTCACAGTAAAGTATTATTGTACATCGTTGTGTACCTAGATATAGATAAAAGTCACAGTAATGTATTATAGTACATCGTTGTGTACCGAGTTATAGACAAAAGTCACAGTAAAGTATTATAGTACATCGTTGTGTACATCGATATAGACAAAAGTCACAGTAAAGTATTATTGTTCATCGTTGTGTACATAGATATAGACAAAAGTCAACGTAAAGTATTATAGTACATCGTTGTGTACATAGATATAGACAAAAGTCACCGTAGAGTATTATAGTACATCGTTGTGTACCTACATAGATATAGATAAAAGTCACAGTAAAGTATTATTGTACATCGTTGTATACATAGATATAGACAAAAGTCACAGTAAAGTATTATTGTACATCGTAGTGTACATAGGTATAGACAAAATCACAGTAAAGTATTATTGTACATCGTTGTGTACATAGATATAGACAAAAGTCACAGTAAAGTATTATTGTACATCGTTGTGTGCATAGGTATAGACAAAAGTCATAGTAAAGAATTATTGTACATCGTTGTGTACATAGATATAGACAACACTTGCACTCCGAACATGCTATTAATATAGTTTACATAGGCTATATGTGAAATGTTTAGAAAGTACAATTATTTGTGTAAAATAAATAAATGAATAAATATACATTTATATTCATAACACATTATCATATTTACATAACAATCGATGAATTATGTTTCAGATTTCCTATCAATACGCAGACCTAAAAATTAGATCCTTCACTTTTTTTTTACACTTAAAATATTGCGTACATAACAATTAGCCTATTTTCATTTGTAAACAGACTTGGATAGAGTGTTTTCTATTATTTATACCTTCCATTTCAAAACTATAATATTGAGAACAAAATAAACTTGCATTTTTTAAATATAGAAACACCGTTCCCCTTGTGTCATTGTTACATAGTGTTCTGAGTTCACACCTTAATATTTATTTTTAGAATTACGACCTTGAATCACAATAAATTAAATTGTTATAATTGAAGCAGGTCAAGTTGGTGGATTTTTGATCGAGCGTCACTTTGATATTTATATTTTAATTTAATCTTTTCCGTTTTCAGAATTCCTATATAGTCATTTACAGTTGGTAGTTCTGTTGTTAATTGGTAATGCAGCAAACTTACTGCCAACCACACATGTACGAATACATTGCTTTCTGTTGGTGGGTCGATACAAAGGAGGACCTGATTCATACCATTCACACTCTTGATGTCTCCTATACTACACAATCGTCGTTTTGCTTCTTCCCGAACAAACTTTGCAGGTCCACAGTTAGTTACACGATGTTTTTGTGTATCCAAAAACCCACATTTTTTGCAGGCCGTGACGTAGTGATATTGTGGCGATATTTCTTCTCTTCCATTGGGATAATTTCATTGATGTATTCGTATGCTGTAATCTTCCATGTGGTGGGAACGTCCGCTAGGTGAAGGTAATTCCAGATTTTGGACCATCTCTCATTCGGATATCGTTCCATTATATATGGTGCCTGGTAAGTGTCTTGCAGAATGTGCTGATATATCATTTTTGTTTGTTACGGGCTATTTACCCCCAAAATATCTGCTGGGCATTTTTCAATTTGTTCCCAAGATTGTTTTATCAATGGGGTAATGTGGATGTCCTCTTTCGTAGTGATGGTGTGTGATGTTCCCAGAAATTTATATCTACCTGATCCCCCCTTCTTTGTAGTGCTCGCATTACATTTCGTATAAAAAGTGCTTGACATTTCTGTTTTACGGCTGTTAGCTGCAACCCACCCTTCTTTTTCGGTAGATATAATTGCGTTTTTTTAAGCTTACAGAAATGCCCCTTCCATATATAATAGTTTACCGCTTTTTCCATGATGCATGAATACTTGTTAGTCATCGGCAGTACTTGAGCGATATACCATAATTTTGACAGACAAAATACATTGACGTGCCAAATTTTTTGAAACAAATTTAGATTTCTGGTGATATTTTTAAACATTGAGGCTCGGCTGTTGGCAGTGACTTTAGACCAATTGCTTTCCACCATATTGTCAAAAGAGGTGCATACCGTTAGACCTAGTATATTTGTTTTAGCTTTAATTGGGATGTTATTAATTGTTTGTTGTTGAGGCCATTTCCCTACGGGCAATAAAGTTGATTTTTGATAGTTTATTTGCGCGTTTGAGGCCTCACAATAATTTTGCAAAATATCTGGTAGATATTCACACTCTTCGATGTCACAAAGTAGGAGGACAACGTCGTCTGCACATTGGTGTTGGTACTCGATTTCTAGAGTGCAGTATCTGATTAGCAAGTCGTATAAATGGTTCTACACTGACTGCAAAAAGAAACATAGATAGAGGACACCCTTGTCTGACTGAGGATTTTATTGGAATTATTTTATTAATAAACCCGTTAACTTGAATTTGAGAATGTGCCTTAGCGTATATCGCTTTAATAGTATTAATTATTTTCTGAGGTATACAGAAGTGCTGCATGACTGCGTATAAATAATTGTGGTTCACTTTGTCGAAAGCTTTCTCAAAATCGAGTGCTACCAGTGCACCACTTTCATTTGGATGTTCTTCATAGTATAAAATGGTGTCTCTGATGGCAGTGAGATTGTCTATGATGGACTTATTGGGGATGCCACATGTTTGCCCTGTTTCAAAAATATCTTCAGATATTGGTCGAAAACGGTTGGCTAGAACTTTCATCAGTAATTTATAATCGGTGTTTAATAGTGTGATGGGTCTATAATCGGCTGCTGTATTAGAAGATTTCTTCTTCGGGATGAGCGTCACCACATCATCACTGAACCCATCAATTATATCATGAGTATTAAAAATATAGTTGAACAGTTCCAACAAATATTCTTTCATCACTATCCAATGTGTTTTATAAAACTGATATGTTAGACCATCTGGACCGGGTGCTGTGTGTTTAGGCGTTGAGTCTAATGCTTTCCGGATTTCCTCTTCTGTGATTGGATGTTGCAATTCCTCTTGCTGGATCACACTTAAGTAACGATTGACATGTTTGAGTATCTTTTGTGTTTGCTGCTGCGAAGTATTTGTATTTTCATACAGAGACGTAAAGTGTTTCTCAAATTCTATTATACATTCATTGTTTGTGTTGAGCGTTTTCCCAGCCGCCGTCTGAAGATTTGTAATGAATTTGGCATGTTGTTTTTGCTTTTCTTTTACTAAGTAATAGAGGGCACATTTTTCGTCTTCGTTTATTGTTGGAACTTTCGATCGAATTACTACTCCATACATTGTCTTTTCCTGTAAAGTGCATATTGTGCTTTTAACTTGACGGATTTCTTCCCATTTATTACCTTCTGTCTTGTGACGAGAATAAAGTTCATTCAACATCTGATAATAAAATTGAAGTGTAGCTCTACTTTCCTGTGCTCTCAGATATCCCGCAGTCTGATAGAACGACTTAATTCCGGGTTTTATAATACGAATCCATTTCTGCATAATACTTAGAGGGGAATTTTGTACTCTGCGTTTTATATTTTCAAACTGATCATTAAAGTTCTGCTTCACATCATGCCGTTGAATTAAAGAGTTGTTTAACTTCCAATAACTGCGTCCGTACAAAGGAGGTAGTGTTTCGGTTATTGTTGACAATCGCACACAATCATGGTCGGAGAATGGTGTAGGAATGACTGTCACGTTGTATATGTCATTTGTATAGGCCTACGCTTCACTGATGTAAAAACGGTCAAGTCGGGACGCACTGTTCTGTCTGTGAAATGTAAACGTTACGTTGTTTCCATGCTTATTTTCCCATGTGTCCACAAGTTTTAAGTCTGTCACTAGTGTTTTTAAAACAGGCGAGGGATTGTAACTCCCAGATTGGTCCTTGGCTTGTAGTACACAATTCCAGTCTCCTCCGAGAATTAGCTGATTATATCGATGTCGTAAAAAGAAGGGCAAGTCTTTACTAAGGAAGTTCTCTCGTTCATTAGATTATTAGTTCCGGATGGGAGGTATACATTCACTATGTGGGTGTCATTTAAAGTCAAAGATGTTACTCTACCACTTGGATGTCCTTCTATATTTTTAACAATAAAACCAGCACGATAGATTATAGCAGTACCTCTCTTGTTTTCTCCTATATGAACTACAAAATCAAATTGTGGTCCTAAAAAACTAAAATTATACATGTTTACTTCTTGTAATAGTAATACATCTATGTTATTGTTTCTAATAAATTGACTCAATTCGTTTTGCTTGGATTTACTCTGTATGCAATTTTTATTTAACGTAGCATAGTTTCTTAAGATTACCATACTGAAAAAGTAAAGAACAGTAATCGCATGTAGAGTATAGTTTCTAGGAAATGTACCACCACGTTTCATAATAAATTTTTGCAAGAAAAAGCTTTATTCTACGAAACACAGCCAAACTTTACGGCAGTGTTATCTCCTGGCTAGAACCCGTTTCAACCGCGTTTTCTTTCTTGGTTCCTTCTTTAGTACGACCGTATATCGCGTAAGGATGGGGTCGCGGGTTGTTCTTAATTTTACCTATTGTACTAGTGTTCTGCGACTCTTTTTCTACGATGTTACTTGAATTTGTTATTTCTCTTTTTCGCAGCCTAGGATCTCGTATAATTTCGTGTTCTACTGTTGACTTCAGTTTTTTGTTGGGAGTTGCATCTACCTGCTGCTCCTGCACTTTGCAGTCCACAGACATTGTTATATCTTCTTCTGCCGGATGTTTCTCCTGATGTTGAATTTTATTCTCCATGTCTTTGTATTCTGCTTTGTTATCCTGTTCTTCAGGTGTTTGCTCTACCAAGTCCTCCGTTGCCTTCAAATAATTTACGTCATTTGACTTTTCTACAGACTTCATGACGGGTGTAGGAGACGCCGGATGTGTTTCTTCTAATTCCATTGGGTCGGGCTGTTCATCATGTATTTGCTCCGTCGTTAAAGTAGATTCGGTGTGCTCCGCGGCATGGGAAGCTGGCGCAGAACACTCGCTAATCCCCGCAACAACGTCACTTAGCAGTAGTTTCCGGGGTTGAACACACATTCAATTTGGTTTTTCGTTTAGGGCATTCTTCTTTTAGATGACCTGCCTCGTGGCAGACGAAACACAACTGCGGTTGACTAACGTATGTTATTTGAACAGGGAAGCCAGCAATTTTTATTGATCCAGGAATATGTTGTTTAATCTCCATTTTTACTGCCCTAATTCCGTTGTTGACTGGGAAGGGAAAGGCTGTACTCCACTGTTCGTTTCGTATTGAGCCAATGGTTCCATATCGATTTAGCACATGTGTCACTACGGAATTTCGTATTTCCGGGGGGAGATTAAATACTCGCACTGTGAATGAGGGAAAATCCGCTTTGCTAATTTTAACTTGTGTGTTTTCACCATTCTAATATTTAAAAGGCACTTCCCCTTCATATGTTTGTACTATTCTCTCAAATAAGTTAGGAGAAATTACCTTAAGATAAAGTGATCTTTCCTGTGTGTTGAGCTGTACCATGTCCAACTGATCTGCTGTTATCTTTAACTGTTGTTGTATCCATCTGTGCAGTTCCATTGCTGTAGGTCTCGTTGCCGTTGTCTCAGATTGAACCTTGATGGTGTTGACACGACGAAAGGTTGTCATTTTTGTTGAAATTCACTTAAAGCACCACTATTTATATTAATTAGATGTATATTGTCTGTTATTAATGTACCTTATTTGACTGCACTATGTCACTTACACTATAAATAATAAGAAACTATACGTGCACGTAATCAATCAGTTCTCGTCACGGTAAACAAGCCGGATCGGAAACACACGACCTTCCTCTACCGTGGTCAGAACCACATTGACGGGTTCAGAGCCATAGTGGGCCAAGAACCATTTATTAAAAACGGAGAAAGCAAGGGTTAAAGTTAAGTGAATACCATAGTTTAAAGAAGATTTACATATTTAGTTTGAATGTGTAGACTATAGTTTATATTACTTGTTATATGTTTCCATTGAATTATGGTGATAACTTCATTTTAGCCCTTGTTTTCTACGGTTTTAGTAAATGGCGCTTGGCCCACTATGGTTCTGAACTCTTCAATTTAATTGTGTTCTTTGTGTTGTGTGTGTTCATATTTTGTTTGTCAGTAACTGTAAAAATGGCCTCAGGGCCTCAAAACTTGAACTCTCAAACATCGTCATGTAATGATTCACATACCAACAATGGTGGACCCATTTCTAATGTGTCTGACATGGTTAAACTTTTCATTCTCAATCCTCCTTCTTCTTCTTCTTCTTCTTCTTCTTCTTCTTCTTCTTCTTCAGTCCCTTCTGCTGCTAAGCGTCGGGTTCGCCTCTCTCCGTCCATTTCATCCATTTTTCCCGGTCTCTACACATTCTCTTCATCTCTACCATTGTTTTTCCTTTGTTGGCCTATTCTTTCTATTGTTTCCTCCCATTTAATCCTTGGTCTTCCTCTTCTCTTTCTTCCTTCCACTCTCATTTCCATCACCTGTATAACCTTCCTTTCCTCTCCCATACGATATACATGCCCAAACCATTTCAACTGCCTTTCATTAATCACCTCTGTTAATGCTTTTCTCATTTCAACTTCTTCTCTTATCCTGTCATTCCTTATCCTATCTCTTCTGGTCTTTCCTACAGTTCTTCTAAGATATTTCATTTCCACTGCTGTTAATTTACTTCGATGTTTATCTAAGAGTGGTAAGCTTTCGGTACTATATTGTATTACTTACTTACTTACTGGCTTTTAAGGAACCCGGAGGTTCATTGCCGCCCTCACATAATCCCGCCATTGGTCCCTATCCTGAGCAAGATTAATCCAGTCTCTACCATCATATCCCACCTCCCTCAAATCCATTTTAATATTATCTTCCCATCTACGGCTCGGCCTCCCCAAAGATCTTTCCCCCTCTGGCCTCCCAACTAGCACTCTATATTATAATTATTATAGGTTTAATTATTGAATTGAATTCTGCCACATTGAAAACCTATTCACGACTTAATACCAATACTACTCCAGCTTCCTCGCCTCACAAAACGCAGACTACGGCCAATCTAAACATAGGCTGCAGTGTAGGCCTCCCCACACCGACGCGAAATATTCGCACCGGTGGCGAATGTTTCGCTTCACAAAGTTGCCACTGCCTCAATGTACATTGCGGTATACATGGTACAGTCATTAAGTTCTGACACTGACGCCTGAAGGGTAGGCACCCACAAGAATCTGGATGTCTCAGAAGATGCCGCGTGATACGGCGTACACTTAAACAGATCGACATCCTCCCTCTATATAGTCGCCGTTGGCTGCTATGCACGTCTGCCAACGTTGGTGTAGCTGCTGGAAGCACCTGCTGAAAGATGTTGTTAGGAAGACGCCGTATGGCTTCTCTTGTGGCAGTCATGACCTTTTCGGCCGCATAAAAATTACGCCCACGTAGGATTGATTTCATGAGGGGAAAGAGAAAAAAAATCGCATGGTGCGAGATCAGGTGAGTACGGAGGGTGTGGCAAAACAGCGACCTGTTGCCTTGCAAGTTCCTCTTGGACAAGGATGGAGCGATGTGCAGGGGCGTTGTCGTGTAGCAACAGCCAATTCTTCCTATGCCAAAGCTCAGGACGCTTACGACGAATTGAATTGCGTAAACGGCCAAGAATCTCTTTGTAGAGGATCTTGTCTACAGTTGCACCTTGTGGGATGAATTCTATGTGAACAATTCCATTTGAATAAAAAAAAACCGTTAAAGCATCACCTTGCCTTTTGACCTGTCTTGTTGCGGATTTTTCTGTCGTGGAAATAATGGCGTTTTCCAGGTGGCGGATTGTCGCTTCAGTTGCGGATCGTAAAGGAAACACCATGTTTCGTCTCCAGTTATGATCGGTTATAGCAGTTTCGCCTAATTTCTGACAGAACGTGACGTTTGCCAGTTGCTCAAACTGCAACATACTCGAGTTCCGACGCGCGCATTCTAATCACCGTCACAACAATGACCGTAGTTCAGCTTACACTATATGCACGTAACTGTATGATGCTGGGACGAGAGACTAACTGACAAGGTACCATATCACGGCGCCACCTATCCGTTCTAGTGCACCACACCGCCACTATGCCCTCAGTCTCAGAACTTAATGAATGTACCACGTATGAGTGTGCCCACACCGACGCGAAAGTATCGCCGGACGTCTGCGAATCTGCAGCGTTGAAATTTAGATTCGCCGCCTGCGCGGTTTTTTTCGCTGCCGCCGCGAATATTTTGATAGTGCTCTGTGAGAAATTGTAAGGAAACATCCAGTTTTATACGATTTATTCTAGAGGACTATAAGTAAGTAAGGAAAAAAGGCAATATAAGCTGCAATCCAATTGGAATTTAATGAAAGTGGTAAGTTATTCACATCTTTAACATATCCTAAGAGAAAAATTCTAGCCTACATACGGCCTGTCTATAAGGAAAGATTTCATATTCGCATCTTTGTTGACTTTTATCAGTCCTTCAGAATATCATAACATTGCTTAATACAGAAATATATTTCTAGAGAACCTACCTATATGAACTTTGCGTAATTTAACATCTTACTAAGGTTTACTAGTTCAAAGTTAATAATTTTCTTCATTTAGGGAAGGTTTAATTCTTAAAAGCAAACATATAAGCCTATATTTAATAGCAATTTTTTGTCAAAACTAATATCATTCATATTTTACTCCTATGCAATACTCTAGGAACTTTTGTATTAGCTAGTACTCGGTAATTTTTTCAAAAAACAAAACATCAACATAGCTCCCAGCACCAAAAATAAACTAAACAATATAATCCCGAACAAAACCAACAACAACGAACCATTACTAAACAGTGGAATATATCAATTGAAATGTAAAAACTGCCCCAAAACATACATAGGTCAGACTCGACGTAACTTCAAAATTAGATACCGCGAACACACTTCCGATTTCATTTACAATAGGAACAAGTGCAAATTTGCACAGCAGCTCATCGAGGAAAATCATGAATTAACAAATATAAATGACACATTAAAAATATTAAAAATCATAAATAACCCCACAATAGACACCGCGGAACAATTCCACATTATGAAAGAATTTAACTCAGGAAAACCCCTCCTCAACGAACAAATAGCCAATACAAATAACCCACTTTTTAACCTATTTAAATTATTCCCGCCAAAACAAACATACGCAACAACCACACAGGTCCCACCAATACCCCCTCCACTTCCTATTCCAGACGACGTACATTAAGAAAATACTGTAATTGAGCCCGCCATTCTAGTCTCAGCCATGCACCACACAGGAACACCCCGACATCAGCTATAATTGTAAGTACTTTTCCACGCATCAGTTTGACGCGAGATAAATGTCAACTTAACAAAACCATCTTAATTCAACCTATTAATATAATGTAAATTGTTTGCAGACACGCACGGCTGAACTAGATATACGGGCCCAACAAAAATATCTTGTATTATATACGTCTAAGAACTTGCATACAGCTAAAGCATCAATGATCTTCACAGTAGTCAATATGAACAACAAAAAATAATAAGCCTAAAAAAACTCCAAAAACTCCAACAACATACAATCCCATACTTCAGATAATCAGTGAAAGTGCGTCAGAAAGACAGTGTTTTTTAACCGAGAAACAGTAATAACAACCCAATTTTACGACATAACAGGCTAACACAGCCAATCATAACATGATAAAAGTGCCATAGTGTTTACAGTGTTTTATAGTGTTTTATAGTGTATATTTTATTTGTTTATAGTTATGTGTCATAATATTGGTTTTAACATAATTACCTATGTGTGCTTTCAAAAGAAAGACTTTTAACAAAATCACAACAAGCAACCCCACACTGTATCAAGTACATTTTATAGTAATTGTAGCTAAATGAAGAAACAATGATAGGTCACAAGCACGTGAATAACCCACTACATAATAAGAGGCTAGGTCGTTACAACACATACTGGCATATATATCTGAAGATGATACACACTGCGTATCGAAAACGTTAATATAAATCCAAATATATAAGATAAGCAAAGGTGGAAATAAAAACTGACATTGTAAAACATTAAGCTTATCGGCATCCCCAAAATGAAACTAATAAACGCTAACCAAGCAAAAAGCATAAACGCATATATCAATACAAAAACCAAAATATTGAAAACCAATGCTAATATTTGGTTCAACCAACAATGCTTAATACACAAAGTCACTCCGAAATACGCAACTATCACTAAAAACAGATCTTACACACAACCAGCACAAAAAACCAATAATCAATATCAGAAACTACGAATCAAAAATGAGATCAAATTTTTACACAAAAAGAAAAACTACTTGAATAAGAAACTTTACGACCTACATTTGCAATTAGCAAAATCTACCGGCAACTTATGGGATACTATCTATAAAAATAGCCAAGAGAAAACTAACAAAGTAATCCAACAGAAATACGAAACACTATAGAAAAAGCCAAACAACCTAATCAATAATCAACCACAAAAACAATCCAACAACTCTACACACAACAATAGAATAGTGAACCTAACAACTCTAAAACTAAACAATCAAGAAATAAACATCCTAAATAAAGGTTACAAACATAATTACCCCCAAGCAATATACACAAGGTAATAGAAAACCTAGCAATTGAAACCCAACATATTATTCAGAATACTGACCACGAAAACAAAGAATTTTTACAATACAGCACTGCAAAAATTATAGAGAATTACGTCAAAGACCCAACAACAAAAGAAGAGTTCAAAACAGCCAAAAAACAACACAAAGAGATAAAATTATTAAAACTAGATGAAAACAACATCAAAAACATAAAAGCAGATAAAAATGACGCAATAGTACTGATGAATAAAACAGAATACATAGACAAAACCAACGCATTCTTCAATAGCAACCAGATAACAGAATTAAAATCTGACCCCACAGAAACATATCAAAAACAAATAAAAATTGCAATAAAAAATGCACCAGACTTCATACCAAAAAACAAAACCCATAATTTTATTATGAAAAACCCTAAAGCACCCAACCTAAAAACACTGCCCAAAACCCACAAAACAGAAGTCACAATGAGACCAATAGTAAACTGTAGAGAAGCCCCAAACTACAAACTTAACAAACATTTATATAAGTTTCTAAACAATAACATCATCCAAGACACTCAACACACTATCATCAATACTAAACAAATTCTAAAAAACTTCAAAAATTGAAAACCACGAACGACACCAAAATACTCTCATTAGACGTCACTAATCTATACACCAACATACCAATAAACGAAACCATCAATATAGTCACTAGAAAACTTAACGAGGCCCAATTAGACAATAACCTAATCCAACAAGTTACTCAATTACTGAAAACATCTCTAAAACAGAATTACTTTAAATTCGACAATAAAATATACACCCAATCAACAGAATTAGCCATGGGCGACCCCCTCTCCGGATTTTTAGCTAACATATTCTTACTAGATCTAGAATACAAACACATAAACAACCTAAGCAAAAAAATCAACTTTAGTATTTACGCGAGATATGTCGACGATACATTAATACTATATGAAAACACTCAAAACATAGACAATCAAATATTAAATGAGTTCAACAAACTGCACCAAAATATAAAATTCACACTAGAACAAAGTAACAATAAAAATAGTCTCAATTTTCTAGACCTCAATATAACAATAGAACCCCCAATAATAACATTCAACATACACAGAAAACAAACTTCAACCACACACTCCATAAACAAACAATCTACGCACCCCATTACACACAAAATCAGTAAATTCCGCTTTCTTATTGACAGATTACTTACAACCCCACTAAACAAAGATAATTATAACAAAGAACTAAATTACGTAAAGAAACTAGCTAGAGAAAACGGATATGAAAACCAATTAATCAATAAATTAATACAAAAAAGAAAATTAAAACTAAATAAAAAAGACTCCACTACACTCCAACCCGAAAAAACAAAAAACAAAAAACAATGGCACGGTTTGACTTTCTACGGGAAAATATCAAACAAACTCGGTAATTTTTTCAAAAAACAAAACATCAACATAGCTCCCAGCACCAACAATAAACTAAACAATATAATCCCGAACAAAACCAACAACAACGAACCATTACTAAATAGTGGAATATATCAATTGAAATGTAAAAACTGCCCCAAAACATACATAGGTCAGACTCGACGTAACTTCAAAATTAGATACCGCGAATACACTTCCGATTTCATTTACAATAGGAACAAGTGCAAATTTGCACAGCAGCTCATCGAGGAAAATCATGAATTAACAAATATAAATGACACATTAAAAATATTAAAAGTCATAAATAACCCCACAATAGACACCGCGGAACAATTCCACATTATGAAAGAATTTAACTCAGGAAAACCCCTCCTCAACGAACAAATAGCCAATACAAATAACCCACTTTTTAACCTATTTAAATTATTCCCGCCAAAACAAACATACGCAACAACCACACAGGTCCCACCAATACCCCCTCCACTTCCTATTCCAGACGACGTACATTAAGAAAATACTGTAATTGAGCCCGCCATTCTAGTCTCAGCCATGCACCACACAGGAACACCCCGACATCAGCTATAATTGTAAGTACTTTTCCACGCATCAGTTTGACGCGAGATAAATGTCAACTTAACAAAACCATCTTAATTCAACCTATTAATATAATGTAAATTGTTTGCAGACACGCACGGCTGAACTAGATATACGGGCCCAACAAAAATATCTTGTATTATATACGTCTAAGAACTTGCATACAGCTAAAGCATCAATGATCTTCACAGTAGTCAATATGAACAACAAAAAATAATAAGCCTAAAAAAACTCCAAAAACTCCAACAACATACAATCCCATACTTCAGATAATCAGTGAAAGTGCGTCAGAAAGACAGTGTTTTTTAACCAAGAAACAGTAATAACAACCCAATTTTACGACATAACAGGCTAACACAGCCAATCATAACATGATAAAAGTGCCATAGTATTTACAGTGTTTTATAGTGTTTTTATAGTGTATATTTTATTTGTTTATAGTTATGTGTCATAATATTGGTTTTAACATAATTACCTATGTGTGCTTTCAAAAGAAAGACTTTTAACAATATCACAACAAGCAACCCCACACTGTATCAAGTACATTTTATAGTAATTGTAGCTAAATGAAGAAACAATGATAGGTCACAAGCACGTGAATAACCCACTACATAATAAGAGGCTAGGTCGTTACAACACATACTGGCATATATATCTGAAGATGATACACACTGCGTATCGAAAACGTTAATATAAATCCAAATATATAAGATAAGCAAAGGTGGAAATAAAAACTGATATTGTAAAACATTAAGCTTATCGGCATCCCCAAAATGAAACTAGTACAGAAGAGTTGTTTCAATAAACATAAATAGGCCTATTAATTGTTTTCATTGAACCTTACGGATTCGCACTGTATCTCCTAACATTAGTACTCGCGTTCGGTAATGTTTTGGACTTAAGATAATATTTTTATTTTATTATGCGATATTTGTCTACATAATATTAAAATAACCGACTTGCAATTAATGTTTAAATATTAAATACAATATTATAGGATTGTTGTTTAGTCAATTTTCCGAAGAAAAGTTTGAATCTCACAAATGATACCAAGAAGGCACCACTTATGAGGCAACTAGGCCAGGAGATAATGGAGTAGGGTGGCCAGTTCCTTTCCCCCTCCATTTCATACATCGCCTAAAAATTAGTCAAATTCTACACCTAGCAGATACTGCTTTACACTTACACTTACACATAAACAGGATAATTTTATTAATTATACGCGAATATCACTACTTGTGGGACAAACCTCTCCCAGGTTTTAGAGGCATCATCTCTTGTCTTCCTTCTCTTCAAGGACGCATTATAACAGAATCAAAGAAAAGTTAGAAAAGACGAGACGAAGTAGAGTCTCTTCTGTTTTCGAGATTGTGTTAGGCACTTAACACACGTGTATTATAAACTATTTTTGCACGATAATATATTTAGAACTGCAAATACTGTATGAATTTTATGATACTTTCTGCGTTGAGAGCGCATTTTAGTGAATGTAGCTATATACATTCAAGGGAGTAGACTATTATTTTGCTAAAAAGTTTAATAAAAGTCAGTATGGTTTTCTCTTTGTATCTAATGACGAAAAAAAAAACATGAACAATATGTTATTGAGGGGGTTTAGACGTATTATATTACATTATAATAGAAACGCGGACAATTAAAGTGTAATAATTGTTTCCAAAATGTGAATGTATTGATTTCACGGCACTAAAATGATTTATATCGTGTTAGGAGTTTGTTGAACGTACTCTCATCAATTCCTAGAAAATTGCTAAATGACTGAGAACGTTCCAACGTCATCTCTCTGAGTAGGAATAAAAAATATATTACAAATAAAGGATCTTTTATTTCATTTCACTATTTTAAATTATTTATATGTGCTGGGATGGTAATTCATGTTATGAGGGATTCTCTGAATATTCGTATCATAGGTAATTTATCTTTTCAGATATCTTTAACTTCTTGTTTCTGATGCACTTATGTATTTTTCTACGTGGACTTCACTTTCTCACCCACACTTCTTTTTTGTTTTTATGTGTTCTCTCGTCCAGAGCTCTAAGTTCTTTGACAACGTTTGCAACCGCAAGCACAACATCTAAGGCTAAATACTAGGTATCATCGTTCGCCATTTTGATCCTTTACTTTTAATAATTTAATTAAATGTATTCTAATATTTCAGTTACATTTATTTTAATTTTGTAACTACATTTATTTTAATGTTTTGATTACATTTCTTTTTAATTGCATTATTTATATTTTAATTACATTTATTTTAATATTTATTATTACATTTCAAAACACATACGAGTATGAAAACAATTTAAGCGATGGAAGTATTTTGTAAGCGGATTTGAAATCAGAGGAAAGATTTCTGTATTAGCAGACAAGAGGTTGTCTTTGAGTTCTTCGCCAAGTGAAAAATACTCTTTTCTTTAACTCGCTGTAACTTGAAAACCAGTAAAGATTTTGAATAGCAGCAACTTTTAAAAGTAATTTCCATTCTTTCTCAACATTTCATTCGCTTTGACCCCCATCTAACGTGAAAAAATAAAAAAGTTTTCCGCTAACCACTTCTGAAGGTCTAAATGTGTATTTTGAACAGATCACTTCCAAATTAGTATCTCCCCCCCCCCCCCTGCGTTTTAAAAACAATTTTGATTTCAAAATTTGTTCCATGCTTTCTTCAGACATTGACCTGCCAATCATAAAAATAACAGTGCGATTGATTGACTATCATAAAAGCTACGAAATGATATTCCTCTGCATACGCGAAATTTGGTCTCCGTCAGCGCTGCGAATATTTCGCGTCGGTGTGGGTTAACGTGCGAATTTCGTTGCCGCTGTATACGCGAAATATTCGTTGCCGCCACGCTTGCGAATATTTCACGTTGGTGTGGGAGGCCTTTAGCCTTCGGGTCCTCCTCCGTACAAGAAAAAGAAATAGTACAGAAAGTGTACAATCTTCACATGCGTCACAACGCCTTCAAAAAAAAAAAAAAAAAAAAAAAAATCTGGCAACTCTACCATCACTAAAATAACTCCTGTTATGCCCTCAATTCATCCTGATGTTCAATTACACAACAGACTCGAACTTCTCGCAAATGATATGGAACAGGATTCGACTTTAATAGATCAAGTTACTTTTACTACTAATCAGGCTACTACACCTTCACGTCCAGTGTGTGCAAGAATGCTGAAGGTAATTTCACAATCACTACTAAGTCAACCAATTAAAATTAGCTATTCTAATGAAAGCATCAAATATTACATAGCTTGCAGATCTGACTGTGATAAGCTTCATTCTACATTGCTGAAAGAAAATACAGAATTTTACTCTCATGAACTACGCGAAACAAAACTACTCCAGATTGTTGTTAAACGTCTCCCCACCTCCGTTGATTCTAAAACTCCGAAAGAGAAATTATAAAAACTAAACTTCTCAATTCATCATGTACGACAATTTTAATGTCAGCTTCTCACCAACAATCGGACGGCACATACACCAGACGTAATCTTCCAGTCTGGGTAGTAACTCTCCCAGAAATGAACTTTCTCAGGCCATCTACCAAGTAAAGGACATTAACCATCACCTTGTGAAAATAGAATCTTACAAATCAACTCCTCATATAATACAATGCCATAAGTGCCAAGGTTTAGGCCACACCTCCAAACGGCGTAATATCGAAACTCATTGTGTGAAATGTGGATAGAATCATTTCTTTTCGGATTGTCCATCAAAAATCCCAACACACCATCCAAAATGCATTAACTGCCACGGACAGCACACTACCAGTTGCGGTCAGTGACCCATACAGAAAGAACAGCGAGCAGCGCTACAAATTAAGTTGAGAGAAAAACAAAAAACTTCACTACACAGCGCCAAAATAACTTTATATTTCATAGCTCTGAATTCCCAAACCTTCAAAAACCTCATCAGAATGACTCGGAATCATTCAAAAATTATATGGTAATGGAGACAAACCCCAACTATCCTCAGATTCTGAATCTCTCACAGAATCGCTGAAAGAAATTTTTGCTATGCTTAAAAGCGTCAACATAAAAAACATACTTCGTATAATTAACTCAAACTTCAACGATTCACTGCAGCAAAAGAGCCCCTATGAAAAATGTTAATAATTCTGGAAGCTTTCTGCGACTTCACACAAGCAACAAATGGTCCGTAGAGATCTAATATTAATGAAGTTCAATGGAAACGGAATTATTAATCAAACATTTGAATTACAGGAATTTCTCACACTATATCATGTTGATATTGCATGCCTATCTGAAACTCACCTAACAACTACAACATAATTCAAGGTACGCAACTACACAATATACCGTTCAGATCGGATTGAACGATATGGAGGCGGGACCGCTATATTAATTAAATCACTCATTCCTCATCGACAAGCATAATTATGCCCAATTTTAATACACTGCAAGCTACTGGTGTCTATATACAGGTTGACAACGTAGAAATCCTAATTGTAGCGACATACCATTCACCATATAGACAACTAAATGAAGCAGATATGAATTCACTTATTTCTCTTCACACCGATTTCATAAAATGTGGCGACTTTAACGCCAAACATTAAATGTGGAACTCCCGTATCAATACACCACGAGGAAAATCTATACTATAACATTCCATAAAAAATCAGTATTCTGTCAGTGGACCGGAAGACCCTACACTTTATCCTTGGTCAACGACACACCAACATGTTGTACTCGATATCTGCCTCATTAAGACAAAAATACACCCTGCGACACAAAAAAGTATCTTAGCGCTTGACTCAGATCATGTATCAGTACTATTCATATTCAAGATCCCAGCTACTAAATATAAAAAATCTACCACAACAACCAGAATAACCGACTGGAATGAATATACCAAACATCTTCATGCATCGATAACAGTGAATCCTCAGATTCTATAACCATCTGATATAGACATTGCAGTTAAGATTTTCACAGACACAATTATCACAACCCTGAACTCCGTCACCACAACATCTTATTCGTCTCCTCCAGAGAAAAATCCAAATGAGTTAACTTTCCTACTCAAAGCCAAAAATGGAGGCAGGAAAAAGTGACAAAATACTCGAGATCCACAAGCAAAAAGGGCCTGCTTCCGGTATCAAAGAGCCATACAACGAAAACACAAACTTAAAAAAAAAATTAACTCTTTTGCAGATAAAGTTGAACACTTCAACCAAGTGGAAAAGAATTCTGGAAAATCACAAAACATTTATTAGCCAAATCTACCCAAGTTAAGAACACACTTTTAGAAAATGCAGAACGTCAGATGGTGTATGATCAACAACGCGAAGCAGAAACATTTGTAAACTCCCTTTTCTGGCGATTCCAACCTCATCATGTTAATTCTGATTCAGCCTTCTTTAAACAAATAACAGAAGAAGTAAATCTATATCTTCAACAACCTCCTGTTGAACAAATTCCAAATACCTAGCCAAAAGAAGTCAAGGACATCATAAAAACATTACCGCTCCATAAAACTTCTGGTCTCAATGGTGTTTTCCCTTTAGCTCTTAAACGAGTGCCCAAACGGGCATTAATACATCTAACCAAAGTTTATAACGCCTGTCTAAAATTTTTACACTTCCCATCACAATGGAAAGAAGCAACTGTCATCACAATTCTGCAGTGCTCGGGAAAAGTGACATAAGTCAGTTTCCACAAACCTTTTTTGATAATTTATTGACAACTTACGGAACATCTGTTTGCTTGGAAAAAATACATAAGTATTTCTCCCATTACAATAATTCATACAGAAAAATTCAAATCGACATAAACCAGTATAAGTTGTCAATAAATTATCAAAAAAGATTTGTGAAAACTGACTTATGTCACTTTTCCCAAGCACTGCAGAATTGCTAAACCAGGAAAAGACCCCACACTTCCTAACAACTATAGACCGATAAGTCTACTTAATTTCCTTGACAAAGTTCTGGAACGCCCAGTTCTAGCCGCCTAGACCAACTTCTAAAAAAGCCAGATAGAATTCAACACGAACAATTCGGCTTTAAATCCAAGTACAGCACAAGAGATCCATTCCATATGCTCACTCACTACATAAACAATGGATATCAACATTTCGAACACACAATAGCAACATACAACAGGCATTCGACACTATGGCATGACGGACTTCTTTGCAAACTACAGAACATTTCAGTTCCTGATGCATACGTACATTTTATTGCAGACTACCTGAAAAAAGATCATTCAGAGTGCGACAAGGTAATTGCCTTTCCAGTTCAAGACAAATTGAAGCAGTAGTTGCTTAAGCTCTGTTCTGAGTCCAATTCTCTATACTACTCGTACATAATATGTTCATGACATTCCCAGGCACACCAACTGCCGACACGCCTTATATGCGAATGACACAGTCCTATATACAAAACATTACGACATCAAATGCAATGTGGGGTACATCATTACATGTAAAGAAGTGCTGTGACGAAATATATCATATAGAACATTACGACATCAAATTAATGTGCTTTACAACAGATGCAAGAAGCCTTGGACTTACTTACCCAATGGTCTACAAGATGGCGACTGAAAATTAACGGTGAAAAAAGTACAACAGTAGTTTTGACAAGGATATTTTCACGATTATAACAACCGCTCTCTGTTCAGAATCAACACATCCCCTTCAAAACAACGGTCAGATATCTTGGTCTAGTACTGGACAGTCGCTTGACATACAGACAACATATACAGTTAGTACGAGACAGACCTTTGCAAAGATTCTTAGCATTATATCTAATTCTTAAAAGCTTCATTCTCCTCAAAACCAAACTATTACTGTACACATCACTTATACGATCATACATGTCCTACGCGTCAGAAATTTGGGTTCAAACCCATCCCCGCCACATCAAGAAACTCGAGGCCATCCAAAGAGCTTGTGCAGCACCATCACAGAAGCTGATTTTTACATTTACTAACGCAGAATTGTGTAGTGACCTGGAAATCATTTTATTCAGTGACCACGAACAGCACTTACGTAAAAATTATCTTCAGAAACTACAAACACACACTAATCCACTTATTAAACCATAATTACACGCAGCATTCAGTGAACAATCAAGTAATGTTAACTTTTCTGCTAAATCATTGACTCTGAAAGTTTACCTACATACCAGCTCACCAGTCTCCGTTTCTGTTGGAGAAGATGGTCACACTTCATTTACCTACTCATGTCATACTAAGTAATATTCTTGTTAAGGCAAGGGTCCATGGGACCTGGAACTTGTAATGACATGTGTCTTTATTGACATAAATAAATAAATAAATAAATAAATAAATAAATAAATAAATAAATAAATAAATAAATAAATAAATAAATAAATAAATAAATATAGTACCAAAGACGTTGCAGTTATACACGGTGTTAAGAAAAAAGTATCCAATATTTTAGGCGGTGCTAGTATTCATCAAAATAAGAGAAAAAGTCTAAGACACATGGATCTTACAAATACTTTCAGAGATCTGAACACTTGTTCATAGGAGGTGCTCAATGTGACGTCCATTCATGGCAATGCATTTCTCTGCCTTTCGGCGTAAGGCGCTGAAATTGACCTGGTTGTTCTTGATAACCAAAGGTCTAGGAGATTTAGACTTGAGGAACGAGCAGGCCAAGGTGTGGGGCCTCCCCAATCAATGCAGCGGTCCTGAAATGTCAGCGTCAGGTGTTCACGCTCATTGGGGAAAAAATGTGCTGGTATGTCATCATGCATGAACCACATATGTAGTCTTTGCTGACATGGCACATACTCCAGCAAAGTATGCAATACATTACTTAGAAAAACCTGATAACGAGCCCCAGTTGATCTCTGTGGTAGCACGTATGGCCCTTCATCTATCGCCAAGAACGCCTACCCCTACGTTGATTGAGAATCGGTGCTGATGCCTTGTTTCTTTAAGTGCATGGGAATTTTAATCAACTCACACATGCTGATTACGAAAATTGACAACACCATCTCTGCTCAACCCCGCTCATATCCTCAATTAAACTCTTCTTTTCAGTATTCCTTGCGACGCATCAGTATTCCATGCCAGGGGTGTCAACTGCGGTATGATTATCTAGTAGTCTGCTGTATTGTAGGGCAGAAAAATGCATTGTCATAAATAGACGTCACATTGAGCACCTCCTATGAATAAGTGTTCAGATCTCAGAAAGTAGGTGTTGTAGGACGCATGTTTATTAGACATTTTTTTCTTGTTTCCATGCACACTATCACCTCTTAAATATTGGATACTTTTATTTTAACAACCTGTATATCTAGACACATAATTGGCGCTGGTGTCGTGTACAAATTTTAAATCTCTCGCGCAGATTCGTGCGACGCCATGCTATGGGAGCACAAATAATTGTTTCTATAAAGCATTCGGAAATGCCATTGGGTATATAGACGTTTTCTTGGCGGACATCGCCCTTCACTCTCATATAACTAAACTTATTTAGATATTTTCTTACGTATAATAAGTAAATCTAAATACTGTAACGCAACAAAGCATTGCTTTAAATACAAACGCCTTATATTGCTCATAAATATACTTATTAGTTTATTTCTATTTCCAATGACAGAATATATGGAATATTTTTACTTATGTTATTTTATATAGCTACGTTATAAAATACGTAAATAATTTAAATTATATTACAAAGAGGGGGTTGTCCCCTACATACCCAATGGTATTTTCCAAACAGTTAACGCACTGTAATAATAATACACGTTTCGAGAATCAGAGGCGATATGACTCTTCAGAACTTTCAACTGCAGACATGATTGCAATTTCCTCATTCTTACATCTTTCTCAAGGATAGAATAGTGTGAAAATGTGATTGTAAGCATTGATGGCTTAGTTTTTAAATCATAATAAAACATGGTGTAATAAATCTAAAGATTCAGTTTATGGTACGTGGGCCTACCAACAGTAAACAAAATCTCTTTCTTTTTTTTTTTCAACGAAAGAATAATGGGAGTCTTGTCATACCATCAGCTGAGATTATAGAAATATGCCGCTAAAGTGAAAGAGGGATTACATAGTTATTGACAGAGAACAGCCTAATGGCATATTACCACCCAAGGGTCTCTCTTACATCATGTGAAAACAATGTTCTCTAACAGTAAAACACTTACACAATCTTTCTATAACTATAGGAACATATTTTACAAAATGGGTCCCAGATTCCTCTCGAGAATCATATTTTAAACTTGTTGAACTGATCATAGCAGTACATAAAGAGCTACCGGCGTAGCTCAGTCGACTAAGGCCTGCCGATCCGGAGTTGCGCTCGGGCGCGGGTTCGATTCCCGCTTGGGCTGATTACGTGGTTGGTTTTTTTTCCGATAGCCCAAACCGTAAGGTGAATGTCAGGGAATCTATGGCGAATTCTTGGCCTCGTTTCGCCAAATACCATCTCGCTATCATCAATACCATCGATGCTAAATAATCTAGTAGTTGATACAGCGTCGTTAAATAACTAAATAAAAGAAAGTACTACATAAAGAGCAGATGCCAGCACATAGCTTAAAGTTACAAGTACAACATGACTTTACATAAAAAAAGTTGTAAGACAACATTTAACGGAGTCAATAATAATAATAATAATAATAATAATAATAATAATAATAATAATAATAACAACAACAACACTGCGTAACAATGATTTTGTTTAAGTTAATTTTTTGTTCTGTTTCTAATTCAGTATGTTGCAAAACACAAGAAAACATCAATTTCCCATGTGAGAAATTGTTTTTAGATATATGGCATCGATTTTCTTAATTTCAAGAAAATACCTTGCTTTTGTATAATGTAAATGGGTTTACAATAACACTTTTTTCTATATTAAGGCAGAAAACATATACATGGGCTGAGAAAATGTGCAGTAGTTATGAAAGTACATTAAAACACTTACACGTCATAAAAACGCATACACAAAGTATTTAAAGATATATTTTTTTCCTACTCTTCCTTTTGTAGGTTAAAACACTTACACTTCATGGAAAGATATCTGCAGAGTGTCTAAAAATGTATTTTTTCCTACTTTTCCCCTTGTAGCTTACATCAGAATCTGATCATTCTCCAGATGTAATCGCCAAGCATCCGCTCATTATACTGCACTTGGTAGTGTATCTCTTTTCTAACAGTTGTAGATCTTGATGGAATCTTTCGCCATGTTCCTCTGAGTTTGGTGACTTGAAAACATCTAGATGCGACTGATGGACATGCAACTTGTGACATTCTGCAACACATTGCATTGTAATTCTTCAGAAAACTCTTCACCACCTCCTTGTAATTGTCCACCCTGTGATTACCCAGGAAACCATTCACTATTTCACGGAAACTCTTCTAGGCTTCCCTTTGTACAGGAGAAGTTTTATGATGAATTCACCTGGAGACCCACAAAAATCTCAACCTGTACCTTCACTCAGAGTTTGGGGAAGAACAGTTTGCAGATACTTGACATTTGAATTTGTATCTAATGCTTTTACAAATTGCTTGATGAGGCCAAGCTTAGTGTGGAGCGAAGGCATCAGAATCTTGTTTTCCTTCACAAGGAGTTCCCACTTTATGTTTTTCTTACCAACTACAAACTCCGTCCTCACTGGTCTCAAAATGCCTGAATATATCCCTGCTAGTCCACAGGCGGAGAAAACAGGGATACTTTGTGTATCCACTTCCTGGTCCCATCAAAAACGCAATCATTTTGAAGTCACCAATTACATTCCACTGTTGTTATTCTGCATAGTTAACCATCTGCAGAATCTGCTGGACATTGAAGTAATCTTCTTTAAGATCAGCTGAATGAGCAATATTGGAAATGAGCGACACTTGTTGCTATTGTGGAGGAGAACAGCTTTCAGAATCTTGCACTAACTGTCAATGAAGGCTACCAGTCCTTTGGATCATAGGAAAACCCTATTTCTTTAACAGGTCCCCCACATTATAGCAATAGCACAGTTTGTCAGCGAGAGTGAAGTATTGCGAGAAGGTTTGCTGATACTTCCTCCGTCCGGATACCTTGCAGCTCTTGTCCGTATGGTTCCACTCCTTTTAATCTTGATGTTAAAAGTTCTGCACTGAATTCTGTTAATCCTAAGTCCTGATTAAATTGTTTAACACCTTTTGTGTGTGAAAGTGAGATGTATCCTCTGCATCCTCTGAGAAGTGCTCTTTCTCGATGATCTGGGGACACGATTCACTACTGGAAA
Source organism: Periplaneta americana (assembly GCF_040183065.1). Taxonomy (NCBI): domain Eukaryota; kingdom Metazoa; phylum Arthropoda; class Insecta; order Blattodea; family Blattidae; genus Periplaneta; species Periplaneta americana. Next base: position 86,701,617 of record NC_091130.1, on the reverse strand, counting down.
AGTCAGAGTACTGCCGTCCTGGAGGAGGAAAAACCGGAAACTCTTCGTGTGCAACAAGCCTGAATGATGATAGCACATTCGAATATTCGAACACATTGGTTTTCATACCTCTTCTGTGATGGGATAAGTAAAAACCATAGAAATAGCAGTTATGCAGGTGATCTGCTGGTTCACACCAGATTCGAGGTATACCAAACTTCATTCTTCTGCTCTACCCTCTGTACCAGGCCTCGAGAGTGGATCTGCAACTCTTACACACATCTGGTGCCCATTTTTTGTCTTGGACACCCATAGGTACGCCTAAATATGACTTGTAGGCTGGGCGGAAGTTGTGGGCATCCTTGATTCTGTGCTTCACCACTCTGGAGATCAGGAAAATCAGCACAATATTACAAAACCAGTCTGGATCATGCTTACTATCATGGGAAGTCACCATCATTAATCAGCCTTGTTTGTGAAGCAGTAAATCAGATTAACACTATAAATCTAAGTTAAATATCACATAAAATACAGAAGATATGCTAAGCAAATATTACATAAACAATTAAATTACATAATTGACCACTAGAAATAGAGAAACGATTACAAGAAGGTAGGAGTACCCAATCTATCTTGTTTGTGATGTAATTTATCCAACACAAGCATAACATTTACTTAAACAGACCAAAAGTTTTTTTCTTACACAGGGTAATAATAATAATAATAATAATAATAATAATAATAATGATAATAATACAATAGGCAAGACGTTCTGTACACTAGGCCTGAGTTCTATTATATGACTAATTCACTCATATGACGTTTATTTCATACTACAGCTGTGATAATAAGCTAATGCATGGTACACCTACTTATATTTCAAACTGAAATATTAGGTACCTGTTTTTATTTCACAGGTCTTTATTATAGTTCTTTATGGTTGTGGAACTTGGACTCTTACTTTGAGAGAGGAACATAGGTTAAGGGTGTTTGAGAATAGGGTGTTTAGGAAAATATTTGGGGCTAAGAGAGATGAAGTTACAGGAGAATGAAAAAAGTTACACAACACAGAACTGCACGCATTGTATTCTTCACCTGACATAATTAGAAACATTATATCCAGACGTTTGAGATGGCAGGGCTTGTAGCACGTATGGGCGAATCGAGAAATGCATATAGAGTGTTAGTTGAGAGGCCGGAGGGAAAAAGACCTTTAGGGAGGCCGAGACGTAGATGGGAAGATAATATTAAAATGGATTTGAGGGAGGTGGATTATGATGATAGAGAATGGATTATTGTTGCTCACGATAGGGACCGATGGCGGGCTTATGTGAGGGCGACAATGAACCTCCGGGTTCCTTAAATCTCAGTAAGTAAGTAGGTATTTATTATATGATATGGAAACGGATAAATAATAATTGTTCGTTTCCCGTCTACAGCAAAGCAAACATGTGTTTACAATATAGGCCTAATGTAATGCCTTACATAGGCAGTGTATTGTTAATAATAGTTAATACTAATAATTTTCTTTTCATCTGAACTGTTCTTGCAATATGCATTTGTATTTATGACGCTCTATATGTTGTCAAATAGCCTAACTATACAACTTCTTTGGTTACTGTATCAAATTGTTACAGTTTACTTTCGTTTCATTTCAAACTAACGGTAACTAAGCTTGATTATGTCCATAACGTGGTCGCTTTGAATGTTAATAGGATTTTTTATTCATTTATCCATTAAGATTAATTTATAAGGGACACCAAACAATTATATTGTGAAAGCGACGTGAGATTCGAACTCACGACCAGCGTCCCGCAAGAGAGAAGGTCGCGCGGGCTCCACGGAGCACTGAGAGACGGCGCGCGGTGGAGAGAAGTGAGGGGAAAGGGCCTAAGCGGCGAGGGAGTGTGCGCTCGCAACTACTGCGTGCGGAGTGGAAGGGGAACGGACCCTCCCGACTCTTCCAGAAGTCCGTCGAAATGGAGATATCCAGATAATTCGAGAGGACACCCGTAGAAATCTATCGCAACTATGATTTTGCTATAAAAGAAGAAACGCGGGCGAACTTGAGCAGTTTTTCAGTTGATTAGTCAGCCAGTCAGTGAGTAAGCCAGAGCAAGCAAGCCAGTCTTGTGTACCGGAGTTCGGCTCGAGTGTGCGTCCGCAACTGTCTCAGCATCCGAAGGCCTGAGTTCGAGTGCAGTGGACCGCAGTTGGAGGGACCTGAGTTCGAGTACAGTGAACTGTCTCTGAAGGTCTGTGGTTCGAGATACTGTGAATTCGAGTGACTGAGCTAGAATAACTGTGAACTGAGAACTGATAGTTCTGATTTGTAAATTGTGCTTTGTAAATATTGTTCAGATAATAAAGTTACATTGTTGTTTAGTTTAAAAAAAGTTACACTGGTGTCAGAAGTGGGATATTATCGACATAATGGAGAACCTGCAGCAAATCTTGCAATCCATCGCGGAAATGAAAGCAGAAATGAAGAACAATATCAGTGAGGTGAAAAGTGACATAAATGAAGTGAAAGGCGACATAAGCGGAGTGAAAGGCGACATAAGCGGAGTGAAAGATGGCGTCACTACGCAAATTGAAAGCGTTTCGGCCCACGTAGATGGAATTGTCGCCATCGTGAAAGACGAACTTAAGGCCGATTTGGATAAACTAAACCAGAATTTTACAATTATAAACGAGACAGTAGCCGAGTTGAGACAGGATGTAGACAATTTCGACGGCAAAATCCGCGATCTCGAGCGTCGTCAAGAGCAGACAAGCGAGTTGCTGGATAAGACGAGTGAGATGATGGACAAACACGCTGAGGAAAACAAGCACATCCTCGCGTTGGTGGATCGCCAGGCCAGAGAACATAAACAGATAGTTGCAGAGGAGGTTCGACGCACAATGCAAGAAGCGGCCACAGAGTTGAGGACTCCATATAGTGGCCCTGGGGAACCATCGCCTTCAGCCAGACATTACAACGTCAAGACGCCGAAGTTCGACGGAACGACGTCTTGGGCGATATTCCGTCGCAAGTTCGAGGCCATCGCAGAGCACAAAGGGTGGACGCCAGCAGAGAAAACCACTCAGCTGCTGGCCGCGCTTCAGGGACAGGCGTCGGAGATTCTTCACAGCGTTCCAAAAGCTGGGACAGCCGCTGAGATAATAGCGGCCTTGGAGGGACGTTATGGTGACCATCAACTTGCGGCGGCATTTAGGACCCAACTAAAAACGAGGGTCCAACAGTCAGGCGAGTCCCTACAAGAATTTGCGATGGCGGTGGAACAACTGGCCCGTATGGCCCTCAAGGGCCTACCTAATGATTTCATCGCTGGAGAGGCGGCCTACACCTTCAGCAGCGGAGTTCGAGACTCCGAAATCAGACAACAGCTACTTTAGCAGAGCATCGCACAATCAACGCAGCTCTGGCGGTGGCCCTCAGGATGGAGGCAGCAAAATTGACGGCGAATGTCTCGACGTCGCACCGGATAGGAGCATCGCGGCGGCCGACGTCGAGGAGCGTCAACCGAAATCACCCGAGCGACGAAGACGGGGAGTGCCCACCTGCTGGTCCTGCGGCGAACCTGGACACCTGAGGAGGGACTGTGACCGATCTGGTCACAAACAGGAAAACTAAAAGGGGCGATGCGATGAGGGGCACGTCGGCGCCGTCATCACCATCCCCTCGGCTGGTCTTGAAGACGGTTAACAGAAGATGCGACGATGGGCTGATTGCTGACGGATGGATAAGAGGTCGTCCATGCAGAGTACTGGTAGACACCGGTGCGTCGCTCACCATCGCCAGACTGGAAGTCGTGCGTGGCCTACCTGGGAGGACGCCGCTGCGCCGATATGAGCTACGTACTGCCTCAGGCGAGAACCTGCCCATCCAGAAAGAGGTTTTCCTGGATTTGACCTTGGGAAAGAGGAGATTTTAGATGTGGGTGTTCGTCGCCAACATCACTGAAGACGTCATCCTGGGACTCGACGCCATGCGGATCATCGATGCAACGGTGGACGTCCGGCGCCGTATCCTCCGTTTTGGTAAGGATGAAGTGTTCCTGAGGGACGTCGAAGACCAACCCATGGCCAGCAGACTCACCTTAGAGAGTCATGTGACAATCCCGGCAGGCTGCGAGATGGTGGTGACGGCAAGACTAGACGGACAACCTAAGAGAAACCTGCTCCTCGATTCGCAAACAACTCCGATAGATGGGGTTTATGTCGCCAGATCCCTACCCCCGAATCAGAAGGTGGTACCGGTGAGGGTCATGAATTTCACCAATCGGGAGAAGGAGGTGCCTAGTGGAACTGTACTAGGTAACGTCGAGCCGGTGGTGTCTGTGAAGTCGCTGGCAGAAAACGTGGAGTGTCACCGACCACGTCCAGATCTAGACCCATCACTGAAAGAACTGGCTCAAGAATTGCCGGCGAATTTAAGCAAAAGAGAAAGAAGACAAGTCCACTATCTACTGACAGAATTTCAGCACGTGTTCAGTCTGTCTGAAAATGACTACGGGAGAACGGAGAAAGTTCAGCACCGCATCGGCACCGGAAATGCTCGCCCAATCAGACAACCTCCTTGACGCGTCCCTCTAGCTAAACACAGGAAGATTGACAGCCAACTGGAGGGCATGAAAGCAAGAGGGGTCATCGACGAATCCGACAGCTCTTGGTCATCACCTGTGGTGCTGGTGAAGAAAAAGAATGGGGACGTGCGTGGACTACAGAAGACTGAATGACGCCACCAAGAAGGACTGCTTTCCGCTTCCACGAATTGACGACACCTTGGACACCCTGGCCGGAGCCGAGTGGTTCTCGACGTTGGATCTCAAGTCAGGATACTGGCAGGTGGCGCTACATCCGGAGGACAAGGAGAAAACGGCATTCTCTACAGGCCAGGGACTATGGCAGTTCACCGTTATGCCGTTCGGCCTCTGCAACGCTCCAGCTACATTCCAGAGACTAATGGAGTCCGTAATGAGAGGCCTGACATACGTCACCTGTTTGCTGTACCTTGTTGACGTCATCGTGGTGGGCAAGACTTTCGGTGAACAGCTGTTGAACCTGAGGAAAGTGTTCGAGAGACTGCGACAAGCCAGACTGAAGTTGAACCCGAAGAAATGTCATCTATTCCAGAAGAAAGTCAGCTACCTGGGGCACGTAGTAGGGACCAACGGAGTGGCCACGGACCCGGAGAAGCTACAAGCCGTCAGAGGATGGCCGAGACCGAGGGACAAGCAGGAGTTGCGCCGCTTTCTCGGCCTCTGCATTTATTACAGAAGGTTCGTAGCTGGGTACGCCAACATCGCTAAGCCTCTAACCCAGCTGACCGAGGAGAAACGACAATTCCAGTGGACGGACGAGGCGGAGTCATCCTTCCAGTCACTGAAAGAGGCGCTCTGCACTGCTCCTGTACTGGGATATCCCATCCCTGGAAGGAAGTTCACGCTCGACACGTACGCTAGCAATGTAGGCATCGGCGGAGTACTCTCTCAGGAACAGGACGGGCAAGAGAGGGTGATTGCCTACTTTAGCCGAACATTATCCAAGGCTGAGAGAAACTACTGCGTGACACGTAGAGAACTTCTTGCCAATGTGGAAGTCCTGAAGCATTTCCACAAATCTTTGTATGGCCAGGAATTCCATCTGAGGACAGACCATTCTGCACTCACCTGGCTATTGGGCTTCAAGAATCTGGAGGGGCAGACCGCCCGTTGGGTTCAACGTCTGCAAGAGTACAACTTCACCTCTGAACACCGCCAAGGGAAGAAACATTCCAACGCTGATGCCTTATCAAGCCGCCCGTGCCCGGACGGCTGCAAACACTGCCTGAAAGTAGAAAAGCGTGATGGCGCCCACGCAGTCCGAGCAATTGCCGCCCAGCCGAGCCCAGGATGGGATAACGCCGCCATAAGGAGGGAGCAGCTGGAAGACCAAAACATTGGACAGCTTCTGCGTGATGTGGAGTCCGGCCAGTGACCAGTGTGGGCCGATATCGCCAACCGTAGCACCACTCACAAGAGCTACTAGACCCAGTGGGAATCCTTCACTTTCAAGGACGGTATCCTGAAGAGGATTTGGGAGTCGGCCGATGGAAAGACCCGCATAGAACAACTCGACCTGCCCAGGAGCAAGGTGAAGGAAGTGCTGGAGGAGACTCATGCTGGAGTGACTGGAGGCCACCTGGGAGCCAACAAGACGCTGGACAAGTTAAGGCAGAGGTTCCATTGGTTTCATCAGAGATCCGACACGGAACAATGGTGCCGAAGATGCGACACCTGTGCAGCCAGTCGCGGACCAAGGACACGCAGCAGGGGAGCCATGCAGCAGTACAACGTGGGAGCTCCTTTTGAGAGGATCGCCATCGACATTGCTGGACCGTTCCCGGTCACGGATCGCGGTAACCGCTACCTGCTAATCGCCATGGATTACTTCACAAAATGGCCAGAGGTGTACGCGATTCCCAACCAAGAGGCTTCGACGGTGGCCGACGCGCTGCTTGAAAACTTCATCTGCCGATTCGGGGTGCCCCGGAAATTGCATAGCGATCAGATGCGCAACTTCGAATCCAACCTGATTGGAGAATTGCTCGAGCGTCTGGGGGTGCATAAAACCAGGACCACTCCCTCTCCACCCACAGTCCGACGGCATGGTGGAACGATACATCAAAACCGTGGAGGAGCACCTTCGGAAGGCGGTGTCCAACCATCTGCGAGACTGGGATGCCAGAGTCCCACAGTTCCTCTTGGCCTACAGAGCTTCGGTCCATGACACAACAAGGATGGCACCGGCAAACATGGTCTTCGGGAGAGAGCTGCTCCTGCCCTGTGATCTGCTGTTTGGCACGCCACCCAGCGCCGACCAGCCAGCGACTGACTATGTGGCAGAATTAACCGAGAAGTTGAACGGAGTTCACCAACTGGCCAGAGAGCACCTCAAGATGGCCAGCGACAGGATGAAAGTGCGCTACGACAGATTAGCCAACTCAGCAGGATTCCAGGAGGGCGACCTGGTGTGGCTGTATCGACCTACGAGGACCAAAGGGAAATCACCAAAGCTGCAGCGTGCCTGGGATGGACCATACCGCGTGGTGACCCGGATCAACGACGTGGTGTACCGCATCCAGCGACAACCTCGAGGGAAGATGATGGTGGTGCATCTGGACCGATTAGCAGCCTACCAAGGGACTGCCCGGGACGAGCAGTCCTAAGGAGGGAGCAATGTGACAGCGACGTGAGATTCGAACTCACGACCAGCGTCCCGCAAGAGAGAAGGACGCGCGGGCTCCACGGAGCACTGAGGGACGGCGCGCGGCGGAGAGAAGAGGGGGGAAAGGGACTACGCGGCGAGTGTGTGTTCTCGCAACTGCTGCGTGCGGAGTGGAAGTGGGACGGACCCTCCCGACTCTTCCAGAAGTCCGTCGAAGTGGAGATATCCAGATAATTCGAGAGGACACCCGTTGAAATCTCTCGCAACTATGATTTTGCTATAAAAGAAGAAACGCGGGCGAAATTGAGCAGTTTTTCAGTTGATTAGTCAGCCAGTCAGTGAGTAAGCAAGAGCAAGCAAGCCAGTCTTGTGTACCGGAGTTCGGCTCGAGTGTGCGTCCGCAACTGTGTCAGCATCCGAAGGCCTGAGTTCGAGTGCAGTGGACCGCAGTTGGAGGGACCTGAGTTCGAGTGCAGTGGACCGCAGTTGGAGGGACCTGAGTTCGAGTGCAGTGGACCGCAGTTGGTGGGACCTGAGTTCGAGTACAGTGAACTGTCTCTAAAGGTCTGTGGTTCGAGATACTGTGAATTCGAGTGACTGAGCTAGAAGAACTGTGAACTGAGAACTGATAGTTCTGATTTGTAAATAGTGCTTTGTAAATATTGTTCAGATAATAAAGTTACATTGTTGTTTATTTTAAAAATGTTACAATATTAAACATTCAACATTGCATAGTATAGCCGTGTGCTAGCCGGTGCTTCTCCCAAATCATGGCGTCAAGCTTCAATTTGTCCCTACTCTGAACTTCTGCGCAGCCTCGGCTGTAGGAGCTTGTTTCGTACTGCGACGTGTGAACAACAGTGCAACTCGAAAAGTAGCGACAGCTGAACTTGCTGCCCCCTACTTTTTAATGTTACGTGCAGCATAAAAGTAGCGACGTGTGAACAGGATTCTCAGGGTTGCAGCCGCAGAATTTTTGATATCGGTTTTGTTGAAACCAACGAGTTCTAATTCGTTGGTTGAAACTTTTGCAGCGATTGCGACCAGTGTTGCCACACAAATGTGCCAATGATACTTTTATTGTTTGGATATATTTTAATGTTAGATGTGATGAAAATAAATAATTTGTAGCAGTTACTAAATGTACAGCTGTCAAAAGAAAAAGTGGCCGCTCTCCTGAAACAAAGTTCCCTTCAGGTATCTTCGCTACAATTCGGAGACAGGCGATGTTATATGTTGTTGGACCACGTTGCCTGATATCTACAGTTATAATTGAAGTGTAATGTGTGTTATTCGATAGCATAATGGTAGCGTTCAGGCCTCTTATTCATGAGGTCCTGCGTTCGACTACAACCTCGTGCTTTTTATGTCCTTTTTTGTTCTGTTTTTGAGAGAGACAAACTAGACATAATGGCTCCTTTCTCTTATACGATTATTTTAGTAATTAACATCAGGTTCATTAATATATTATGCCATGACTTTATCATTATCATTATGATATTGTGCCTGCAAATGGAAAGAAAAAAGATTTTATTCTCTTTCGTGGCATAAACATAACAAATTTACTGGCGTCGACCTTAAAACATTCGAACAATTAAGCGTTCAAAAAACAAAACAAAAAGCCACAATTCAATATTTAGTCTATCTTCCGCTTATCTCGATCATCTTGCAGTCGAGTGGGCATGGAATTGACTAGTCTTTGCAAATAGCGACTGTTTTTAGACACGATATTCCAGGCATTCTGAACATACATATATAAATGTTCTGTCCATGGGCAGGTCTTTCATTGCAAACCCAGCAATCTCCAATCTTTCCTATTTTCTGCCTTCCTCTTAGTCTCCGCATATGATCCACATATCCTAATGTCGTCTATTATTCTTTTCAACCAGAGACCCAACCAATTCCTTTTTCTCTTTCTAATCAGTTTCAGCATCATTCTTTCTTCACTCACTTTTTCAAACACAATTTTAATTCTTATTCTGTCTGTCCACTTCACACGCACCGTTCTTCTTTTCTCTTCATTTCGTCGTAATGTCCATGTTCTTTCCCCATACAATGCCACACTCCACACAAAGCACTTCACTAGTCTCTTCCTTAGTTCTTTTTCCAGAGGTCCGCAGAAGATCCTTCTTCTTCTATGAAAAGCTTCCTTTGTTCATGTTTGCAGTTTTTCTTGGGAAGGATAGACCTAAATGCGGTAACATCCCGTTGCTTTCCGCACACCACTATCTCTTTCGCATCTTATTAAATACCAGGGGGCCCAAGCGTGGAGATGAGGAGAGTGGATTTGACTAATTGGGCCCTCCGGACTTCACCGAAAGTCACAGCAAGGGTTAAATATTAATTCTATCAGGATGTTTGACCCGGTCAGAGACCGGGAAATCTCAATTAGCCTTTGCCCCCCGCATCCTGGACTAGCTTCTACGAATCATCAGAAAATCTTAGAGAGTGATTGGGCCAATTTTTCCGAAAATATTTCCACACTTTTGCTCTCGTAGCTCAGCGGACGAACGTCGGAATTTAGATGTCAACGTCTAAGGTTCAATTCCTCGTTACTCCTTTTCATTTTATTGTGGTTCAAGATAGTATAATGTAATAATAGAAAAAGAAAAACTAATACCAGTATTATGCAACTGGATTTTTCCAAACCTAATATTAAATGTATGTTATTTATATCGCTAAAGAACGATTACAATATAAATAACTTGAATATTATTTATACCGTATCACTAAAGAACGATAACATAATATAAATGATAAATATCGGTTTGTTTAATTAATATATTGCGAAAGAACAATAACAATATAAATAACTTGAATATTGTTTTATAATGCTAATGAAGGAAAACAGAATATAAATGATAACTTGAATATTATTTAAATCGCTAAAGAACGATAACAATATAAAAAACGTGAATATTATTCATATCGGAATTTCACAGATTTATTACAGATGTATTTAAGAAATTGTAGAAGAATAGTAATTAGTAACAGTGTCCTATTTATTCTTCTTGGAGCCAAATTTGTAACTTTTAAAAGTGCGGTTACTATGTTGAAGTATGTGTTGTAACGGATGCTTGATTTGTTATGTATGTGAGTCAGTTATGGGATGCTTGATGTCGTCGCAATGTCGTAATTATAGTTTAATTGTGTTTGTGTGACTATTGTATATTAATTTATGATGTATGGTACGGAAAGCTGCATATTTGTGTTATAGAAGTGTTACGTATGTGTGTTGTTAATGTTTTTGTATCTTTCAAATTGATACCTGATATTTGTTTTGCAATCGCAATGCCTAATTTACGGATTGTTTATGTTTTGTTTACATCGCGTAAGCTAATTTAATTTTCTTTTCCATTTCTCTTTATGCTTATCTTTTTTGTGTATAAAACTATAGCCCTAACATACATATGTAAAATAGGGCTAACCCCCATTGGAGATACAATAATAATTATTATTCATATCGTTATAAAACGATAACAGAATACAAATGATGACCTGAATTTTATTCATATCTCTAAAGAACGGTAACAAAATATAAATAACGTGATATCCATAAAGAACGATAACTGGATATAAATGATAATTTGAATATCATTTACTTCGCTAAAGAACGATTAAAAAATAAAATAAAAACTTGAAGAAGGCCCGAACCCACGACCTTTGAATCATTAAGCAAGCACTCTACCGCTGGTCTACAAGGCGCAGATATGGATCAGTTTCATAGTTCCGGAACTCCTTGTACAAGCACATGCATCGTGTAACATCGCCGCGACCCGAAGTGGACTTTGAAAATATTCGCTGTAAACGAGTGCGGCCACTTTTTTTTTGACAGCTGTACAACACAGCTGACGATATATATATATATATATATATATATATATATATATATATATATTTTAATTTTCCGTAGTGTAGTTTCAAACAGGAGGGTTGCCAATATTGATTACGTGAATATGCTGTTTTTTTTTCCTTGTACGAAGGAGGGACCCGAAGGCTTACACTGCATCCCCAGGCTTATTCTGCTTACCACTCCTATTCTTGTGAATGATTGAGTAGCCAAACATCAGCGCTCTTGTACAAGTACAGCACACTGCATTGTGAATCTAATCCCGGCTATTGTATGGTGATGATGATATGTGAATTAAGGATGGCGAAATGAGTCCGTGGTCCAACGCCTGAAGTTATCCAACAATTATGTTTCAATTGATTGGGTGAAAACCCTGGAGAAACCCCAACCAGGTGGTTATCATTTAAGTATATAGGTGTTTTTAATAGCTTTATAGTAAAAATAATGCCAATTTCTGAATATTAGTTAGGACAGAAAAGCAAATAATAGATAATTAAGGTATCGCATGAGTTTCATAATCCGAAACTCTAATGTGAACATAACTACAAAATGTACAGGGCATATCAAAAGTCCGGTAACACTTTCAATATTTTATTACACAAAAACTACTAATGATAGCACTTTCAAACACACGTCAGTTTAAAATCAAACTCTCAAAGTTCTGTTTACACCTTACAGAGATTCAATGTGTGAACCACGAGTGACTTGGCAGATGTCGAAACGATAATCAAACTCTTCCCATACCCTTTTCAACATATCCTCTGTGACCGTGGCGGCAGCTTCTCGAATTCTGGTTTTAAGTTCCTCTAAATTACGTGGTATATGCGGTACAAACACACGGCCCTTTAGTTACCGCCATAGAAAAAAGTCACATGCAGTCATATCGGGTGACCTTGATGGCCATGTTATGAAACATCTGTCCCTTACTCCAGCACGTCCTATTCAACGATCAGACATCTCGGACGAGTTTTCTTGCCAGCTACAACAGGCAGCAGACGACGATGACTTATTCAGCCGCTTAATTTTCAGCGACGAAGCGACATTCCATACGAGTGGAAAAATTAACAAGCACAACTGTCGTGTTTGGGGTACACAGAAACCTCACAGAATTATTGAACAAGAGCGTGATTCACCAAAGGTGAATATTTTCTGCGCGTTGTCACAACGAAAACTGTACGGATATTTCTTCTTCATTGAGGCTACTGTGGCTGGACATTCATATCTGGACATGTTGGAGCAATGGTTGGTGCCTCAATTTAGACAAGATCTCGATGACGATTTCATCTTTCAGCAAGATGGGGCTCCGCCACATTTCCACAATGCAGTTCGTGCTTACGTGATGTCTGATCGTTGGATAGGACGTGCTGGAGTAAGGGACAGATGTTTCATAACATGGCCACCAAGGTCACCCGATATGACTGCATGTGACTTTTTTCTATGGCGGTAACTAAAGGACCGTGTGTTTGTACCGCATATACCACGTAATTTAGAGGAACTAAAAACCAGAATTCGAGAAGCTGCCGCCACGGTCACAGAGGATATGTTGAAAAGGGTATGGGAAGAGTTTGATTATCGTTTGGACATCTGCCGAGTCACTCGTGGTTCACACATTGAATCTCTGTAAGGTGTAAACAGAACTTTGAGAGTTTGACTTTAAACTGACGTGTGTTTGAAAGTGCTATCATTAGTAGTTTTGTGTAATAAAATATTGAAAGTGTTACCGGACTTTTGATATGCTCTGTATATTGAAAAGTCAACACAGAGATGGAACGCTGCATCTAGAGTGCGACTGCAAAAGTACCGTAGCGCCTTATGTGTGTACAGACTCGCAATCTCCAGTTGCAACTTTTGTAGTGCGTTGAGCAGCACGAAAAGTATCGTGCAGCGCACTATTTTTGGCTTACGTTTGAACACGACACGCAACTTTTGCAGCTGCAATACAAAAGTTGCGCAGCAAAAGTAGCAATGTGTGACGACCGTACCTTACTCCATGAGTACTTACTTGAGTAAGTAGTTAGAATTGCACTCGCCAGGTGGCAGTGGTGTTACAGTTTTCGTATTAATATAATCTTTTGATGCTAGATGGCGGTAACTTTAAAGCTGAAAGATAGAGGCTTTCGTGTTAAAATGCTGTTAATTTTATTTATTATTTTATTAAGCCTTGCTGCGTATTGGCGTTAGCCATAGTGCTGTCGGAAAAACCTGGAAGCGTTATCTGAACACAAATACATTAGTATATAGGCCCTGAGAAGGTCGTTCGAAGATAACCATTCAAGTTGAAGACAGGTATTGGGGCGTCTAGATCGTAGGGAGCTAAAAACCCAATGCTTCAGAGCTACGAAGTGATTTCTTTTGGACCACTGGGAAGCACATAAGCACCCAGACCATCATAAATCGTATTCACGGGATAAACAAGCATGCAAGGAGCCCATGACGTATACCTCCACCCAACCACCATCGTCGCGCAGCTCGTTTTCGATGGATAAGAAAGCATCAGAGATAGGAGCAAAAGAGGTGGGGTTCTGTGCTATTCACAGATGAGACAAGGATTTGTCTGAGACCTGGTTCAGGAAGAGTTCAATTCTGGAGACTACCTGGTTATGCAACCCGCGCCTGTCGTCCCTTAGAATACTATAGGCAGGGAGATAGAAGTATAATGCATAATGTGTGGCTTACGAACACCCCTAGTGCCCATGATAGGCAATATGACTGCAGTGAAATAATGAGAGATTGCCCAAAGTCTTGTCATCCCCTATAGGGAACATTTTGGTGAAGATTTTATCTTTCAAGATGACAATGTCCTGCTAGATCAAGGAAGGTACGTAAATGAACGAATTCAGGCAGCTGGAATAACTCGTATGCAATAGTCTGCTTGCTCACCAGATACGAATTCCATAGAACATGCTTGGGACCAGCTAAAGAATGCCATTCGACAGTTTATTCTCCTTACAGTACTGTGTTTGTCTTTTGTTTATTTATGCCTAAAGTTAAAAGTAATTTTTGTTTAATATTTTATTATATTATGTGGTTAAAGTAGTCACCGGATTTCCATATTCAAACTCGAATAACAATACTGGGATACGAAAGGGCTCTTAAAGTCTATTTGGTTCCAATAATAATAATAATAATAATAATAATAATAATAATAATAATAATAAGTATCGTCGTGTCGTCATTTCTGACGCTGGATTTTCAGGCAGGTACGCTAATAGAAAACGTTTCATAATTAGATAAAAGAGATCACGAAGATCCGTTGAAATTGCATTCTGAAGTAATTTTGTGATTGTGCATGCATGTTGTATAAGAATATCATTTTAATAAAATTACGAAAAGTGTATCATATAAAAAGTGAATCTTCTGGTAGAGCTGCGGCAGTCTAGAAAGAAAGAATGTTTTTACGAATACATCCTCTGAGAAATAAAAAATTCGAGCTGCACGGATATAGAAATATACTTAAAACAATATTGTCTTATAATTTTCACGCGTATCCACGACGGTCTTCATGCTTATTCTTTTCCTCGTCTTCTGTTTCTTCTTCTTCTTCTTCTTCTTCTTCTTCTTCTTCTTCTAATTCTTCTCTCTCTCTCTCTTTCTCTCCCTCTCTCTCTCTCCTTGACAACGGAGTGCCAAGGAGGCAGCAATCTCGCTAATGGCTGTTATTGGTTTCCACAAAATGGAGAAAGAGGGTAGGGCGAGGGAGCGAGAGAACGAGCTCTTGAGAAATGGTGACGGCTGGATCACGCACTCGCTGCTAGTTGATTTATTTCTTACTTGGACTGACTGTGCGCTCTACTTAGAGTAATGAAACCTCAGACACAATCACATTCAAAATGGCTGCGGTGATTAACCCACAATAAATTACCCTCCACTTACCGGTGACCATTTTCCACATGGACAGATTGAAGAATAGATGCAGAGTCGACTATTAAAAAAATACGGACTAATCCGACAGTCCAGACACAGAACTATGATCTTGGAGCGAATACATAGGGTCCCAGACAGTGTTCTAAAATTTATACTGCACATCAGACTAAACAATTTTAAGAAATTACCTTAAAATACAGGGTAATTAAAACAAAATTTAATTTTTTAACTGACGTAAACAGTGTTCAAAATTTATACTAAACATCAGACTAAACAATTTTAATAAATTACCTACCTTAAAATATAGGGTAATTAAAACGAAATATAATTTTTAAACTGACGTAAACAGTGTCCCAAAATTGATACTGAACATCAGACTAAATAATTTTAATAAATTACTACCTTAAAATACAGGGTAATTAAAACAAAATTTAATTTTTAAACTGACGTAAACAGTGTCTCAAAATTTATACTAAACATCAGACTAAACAATTTTAATAAACTACCTACCTTAAAATATAGGGTAATTAAAACAAAATATCATTTTTAAACTGACGTAAAAAGTGTCCCAAAATTGATACTAAACATCAGACTAAATAATTTTAATAAATTACTACCTTAAAATATAGGGTAATTAAAACAAAATTTAATTTTTAAACTGACGTAAACAGTGTCCCAAAATTGATACTAAACATCAGACTAAACAATTTTAATAAATTACCTATCTTAAAATACACGGTAATTAAAACAAAATTTAATTTTTAAACTGACGTAAACAGTGTCCAAAATTTATACTAAACATCAGACTAAACAATTTAAATAAATTACCTACCTTAAAATACAGGGTAATTAAAACGAAATTTAATTTTTAAACTGAAGTAAACAGTGTTACAAAATTTATACTGCACATCAAACTGAACAGTTTTAATAAATGGTTTTGAACTTAATTTTCAAACTGGTCACGAGGTTGACTTATAAATTTTCATACACATTTATTCGCATTCTACAGGAATCATGATGGATGAGTTACATTAAAGTTTATAGTTAATTTTCTTGAATTATTCTTTAAAGACATAAATAAAAAAAATTAATATGCATAATTGTGCACAATTTATAATATTGTTTTTATATTATACAAAAATTTCTATTTAAAATTAAATGCTAAAATATACCAGGTGTTATACTGACACTTTATGGAGTTTTCTACGTTCTTAAGATCCTGTTTCTGCCTACTGATTCGATGCTGCGCTTGGAGGTTAGTTCGAACTTAGCTTGGACTAATTACATGGTTGAGTTTTTTTTTTCCGAGAGTTCCTGAAATGTAAGACGAATTTCAAGTAATCCTATGGTGAATGATAGGATTCATCTCACTAATTACTATTTCACTATCAACAATTCCAACGACGCACAGTGGTCAATATCGCGATATTAGGAGGACAAAAGTCGAAATTTCGAGTTTCCCTGATGATGTTTTGTTGTATGGGAATGCGATAACAAAGAACCAAAGCTTTCTAAACTGAATATAGTTTATGGCTTCGATGTTTGTATTAAACTTGAGAGAGGGTCAAAGTTATGGGTTCTTGCGTATCCCTCAGTCGTGCGTTATCTGCAGTGTGGAGCGATCGCATTTCTTGTGTGGTTCTGTGTTACTGGTGAAGTGTTTCGTTAAATCTGTTGTGCAGGAATGGAGAAGAATGTTGAAGGTATGTTTTACATTTTATTCCAAGTCTATAACATTAATAGTTTGGGTGTACATGCTTAACACTTATGCGCGTAAAATATTATAATTTTAAATATATTTCGCAACTTGCTCTTGGAATATAAAAATTGGTTCACGATAGGTCACGATAAAATCTTAGCAGTCAATTTCCTTAGACCTTAATCTCTAAGCCTGCATATATTTTATTTGCCGAGGTTTGCCCGTTTTTTCTAAATATCTACTTTCTTGCAGATTGTGCGACTGCAGTTACGCGCCGCGATCTATTCACTTTTCTCCAAAGCACAAACTGTGTAATGAAAGCAAGGTCATCACAAGTGTTACAACAATTACTTTCATATGCATTGTCAAAATTGAAATTTGAAGGTTGTGATGAAAACCTTAAGTCAGAACTTTTAAAAAAAATTAGAATTTTTTCATGTAACCTGTTACGAAGGTGGAGGTCATGTAATAGGACAATGTCGCGATTTTTAGAGAAATATTCAGAATGGCTTGATGTAGAATTGTCAGTTCCAATACCTACTGAGGAATCTTGCCAAGGAGAAGCCTCGGGTGCAGTTAGGGGGCGCCCAAGGAAACTGTTTTCTTCGAGTAATGTAAAAACAAAGAAAAGAAAAGTGGAAAATCTTTCAAAATCTTGTTCGTCACAAGAACTTGCCCTGGCAACACAGATGTCTCTTACGTATGAAGGTAAAAGAAATGTGGCAACAATTATTCAAGAATCTGTGTCGAAAAGTCCGAGATCAGTCCGGAAAATAAAAACAATTTGCCAACAGCCAGCCACTGAGCCTAATTGTAATACATATACAACAGAGGAGGCACTAGCTTTGCTTGTTGATTTAAAATTAACAAAACATCAATATGTAGCATTACAAAAAAGTGCGAAAGAAAGAAGCGCAAACATCTACCCGCCATATTATAGACTGCTAAATGCAAAATCAGAATGCTATCCCAGTCAGGAAGCGCTAATAATTACAGATTCACTGGCAGAAGTAAAATTACAATGTTTACTTGACCACACTGTTGAGCGTTTATCTATTGTTAAAAAAGAAGTTCTTGAACATTCCTTTCAAAACGAAGAAAACTGAATTCACAAAATTCAAATGACTTACAAATGGGGGTGTGACGGGAGCTCAGGCCATTCCCTTTACAAACAAAATATTTCGGGGTATGAAGGAGCTACAGATTCTGAAATACTTTTGTCTTCAATAGTGCCTTTACAACTCCTGGGCGAAGATGAAGAGTCTGGGCGAAAAACGGTTCTCTGGCAAAATCCAACTATGGTCGACGGCAAAATACGCAACGCTCTCATGGATAATCCTTCAGCCCAAGTGTGTTACATATGTGGTGCTAAGCCGAAAGACATGAATGATTTGAAAAAAAATACAGTCATTACCTATAAATAAAAGTGCATTTGAATTTGGACTTTCGACACTGCATGCAAGAATTAGATTTTTTGAGTGTTTGCTTCATATTGGGTACAGAATAGAAATAAAGAAGTGGCAGGTACGCGGGGATCAAAGGAAGAAAGTAGCTTATGAGGCAAGGAAAGAAGAAATTATTAACAAATTTAGAACTGAAATGGGCCTTTTAGTTGATGTTGTGAAACCAGGTAGTGGTACCACGAACGATGGCAACACTTCTCGCCGATTTTTCGAGAATTCAAAGAAATCGTCTGAAATAACTGGCGTTGATGAAGCTCTTATCCATCGTTTCTCCGTAATTTTGGACGTTATGTCAAGTGGATATAGCCTGAACATTGGTGCATTAAGAAAGTATGCCTTAGACACTGTTGATCTCTATGTGAAATTGTATGGATGGTACTACATGCCTGCCACTGTCCATAAAATACTTATACATGGTGCAGATGTTATGAACAACATGATATTGCCTATTGGACAGTTATCAGAAGATGCCCAAGAAGCCAGACATAAAGAGTATAGATTTTTCCGAGAAAACAACACTCGAAAAATCTCAAGAATAAATTGTAACAAGGACCTTTTGCACATGCTTCCAATTTCTTCTGACCCGCTTATTTCAAGCAAAAGGAAATTACCAAGAAAGAAAAGTTCCCTTGGCAGTGAAGTGTTAGGTTTGTTGGAAACACCGAGACTGGACAGCATTGCCCATGGTTCAACGGATGGGAGTTCAGAAGAGGATAGTGATTAAGGCCGTCTCTTCCTGTGATTGATGGGAAAGAATACCGTCTTCATTTTACAATAATATCAGGTAATTTATATAATATTTGTAGAAGTTAACAGTGTTTATAAATTAGTTGTATCTAAATATATGGTAACAGTAGGGCATGTTCGTAAAAATTATAAATAATAATAATAATAATAAATATTATATTTTCATTATCATTATCAACATGAAGTTGATATTTAGTTAACTTCTAGTTGTATCGCATGTATTTTGATACTATTATTATTATTATTATTATTATTATTATTAAATTTTACGTCTTGTAATCTTAAGAGTGTCAATTACTAACAGGAAAGTAAAAAAAAACCGATGCTATTGCCAGTAGAGAACAAAAAATAAATTTGTCCTCCTAAAATCGAGAAATTGACCACTGTGCGACGGTACCGATAGTTGATATAACATCTTGAAATAACTGTTTAAAAGTTTTTGCTTCAATAGTAAACTCAGTGAAATAAACGGTTTACTATGATCACTGTCAGCAACGATATTCCTCTTAATAACAAAAATAAAGGTACTGCAGCTGCTCTAGCTATATAAAAAATTTTCAACCCAAAGTGGAAATATTTATATATAATTAATTTCTCATAATAAAACTTTTACAGTCAATAGTAAGTTGAGTGTCCTATATGCCATTTACTGAGTCACGAATCATCTACTGTATGTGTGTTTGACTTGAAATAAATATCAATTCATTGTTTACTGAAAGTTGTTGTACACAGTGGAAATGAAATAACCCTGCAGATTTTCAGAGCGAATAGCTCATGTCATAGCTATGTAACAAAACGTGTAATACCATATTGGTGAAAAGTCCATCATTTTCTCACAAAAATTTTTTTTTTCCAAATGTTTAACACCCCTTAGGCCTATTCCGCAACTATTATGAGTAGGATCGTAATTTTTGTCTATATCGGTAGAAAATCTAATAAAGAATAAT
The DNA here is from genome assembly GCF_040183065.1 of Periplaneta americana. Taxonomy (NCBI): domain Eukaryota; kingdom Metazoa; phylum Arthropoda; class Insecta; order Blattodea; family Blattidae; genus Periplaneta; species Periplaneta americana. The sequence goes on along the minus strand of NC_091130.1, from coordinate 86,681,856 downwards.
TTATAACTCTGGCGTATTTACTGACCGATGCGATCAGCTTGCAACATTGTAGCCAAAGGGGAGATGAGAGGTAGTTCACTAAGGCAGACAGACTTGAGTTCTTTGATCTCTTATATCTCCATTACGAGAAGAAAGAGCAGTGTGTTAGCGGTGATGTTTCCAAACTGCTGAAACTTCCAACTCAATTTTCTAATTAACCGTGCATTTAATCACAAAGCGCAATATAGGTTTCCTATTCATTCAAGTGTATCCAATCGTCCCTTTTTATCTGCAGGATTATTTCACTTCCACTCTGTATAGTCCACTATGCGGCAAACTCCGGATGATTCACTCATAGGTACTTAATATGAACACAAAGTTTATTTTGGACATTCTGTCTGTCTGTTCGTTTGTTTACAGCGATTATTCCAAAAACAATGAACGAATTTTGTATGTACGTATGTAAGTATGTATGTATGTATGTATGTATGTATGTATGTATGTATGTATGTATGTATGTATATTTATTTATATTTTAGTTGGTTATTTAACGACGCTGTATCAACTACGAGGTTATTTAGCGTCGACGAGATTGGTGATAGCAAGATGGTATTTGGCGATATGAGGCCGAGGACTCGCCATAGATTACCTGGCAATCACCTTACGGTTTGGAAAAACCTCAGAAGAAACCCAACCAGATAATCAGCCCAAGCGGGAATCAAACCCGCGCCCGAGCGCAACTTCAGACCGGCAGGCTGTATATATGTATGTATGTATGTATGTATGTATGTATGTATGTATGTATGTATGTATGTATGTATGTATGGCCTATGTATGCATGTACAGCTGTCTCTAGAAGCTAAGTTCCCTTCGGGTATCTTCGCTACAATTCGGAAACAGGCGATGTTACATGTTGTTGAACCACGTGGTCTGATATCTGCAGTTTTATGAAAGTTTTATTAAAGTGTACTGCGTGTTACTGTTGTAGCGTAATTCTAGCGTTCCGGGCTGGTATTCGTGAGGTCATGCGTTTGAACGCAACTAGTACTTTTTATGTATTGTGGTGTAGTGTGACGTTTTAGTTCCTCATCACTAGATGGCACCTCGTATTAGTTATTACGTGTTTACGTTAGATGGTGCTGTATATTTTGTTTTCCCTTTATGCCCACTAGGCGGCATAATTGAACTTTGCTTACGATTGGGTCCGAGATTAACCAGCCTTATTAATGTTAAGACGAGCTATCTGATTGGCCGGTTTAAAGTCTAACGGATTTTCTTGTCTGGCTTGCCGAGCTCGTTCTTGGAGAAGGAGTTGACGACCAGACTTCATTGAGGAGAATTCATCACGAGAGTTCATCGAGGAGACATCATCAAGACAATTCATTGTGGAAGTTCATCACGAGAGTTCATCACGAGGAGAGGTCGAGGACATTACCTCTGAGAGAGGAGTTGGTTGCAGGACGTCGCAGAAGAGAGTTGGTTGGGGTTTCTCTGGGAGAGGACCTAAACCCAGGATACGTCTGAGAGAGTCCGACTACAACACGGGTGTTGGGGAACAGTCGACTGGACGTTTCCGCAGACTGGTATTCCTGCAGTGGACTTGGAGTCCGGAGATATCTACGCGTGGGGAACGGGCCGTGAGCGTGCCCGCTCACATTGGAGTTCGTGTCTTGCTGAGTACACGAAAGCACCGCTTCGTGTATACGAGAGTGATCCGGCGGCCACGTACTGGGACGGATTGGTGTATCCGTTCAGAGTGGAATCCGCTGGGAGTGAATCGCTACGTTGGAAGGAACGCCGCAAATTGTGATTGGGAATCACAATGTCTACGGATGGTGTACAGACTACGCGGCATCGGCACCCCGAGGTCGAATTATCCACGGAACGTCATACACCTGTGTCACGAGTCGTTTATGGATCGTCAGCGGTATGTTGGAAATATGCTGCCAGGTAGTGGACTTCTACTCAAGCCGTAGTGGTACATTTCGGATTGGTTCCGGTGCGAGTGATACCGAGATATGTACTCAGATTGATGGCAGAGGTCAAAGTAAGGTCGCTCCCTTTTGTGGGAAAAGACGTGTGCGTCACCGAGACAAGTTTGTGCTTATGGGAACTATGTGTTCGTCTCGCGTGGCGCAGTTATCATCAAGAATGGACCTCTTGTCTAATTGTAGTGTCCGCGGGATTTTCCCCAGGACTCATTAATCATCCTCTCACTCATTCTAGTATAGTTAGATGTAGCTCTCATTTTAGTATAGTAATGTGTATCACCCTTTTATCATTGTTAATTTTTAGTTTTTCATTTAGTTTAATAAATCATCATTTAATTGTCAATAGTTTATTATTATTTGTAATCTATTCGTTCCCCGTGTAACAATGAGGCAACTCGAAGGTGCTTCGCTAGAAGCACGATCCACGGACCAAGGGAAATTGGACATGGAAAGCTACGCACTGAAAGCTAGGACCCAGAGCAACACTGACGTCACAACAGTATATAAAATATAATTGCTCCTGTCTCTCTTATTACTGTTTTAGTAATAAACATCAGGTTCACGAATGTATTATATCATGACTTTATCATTATTTATTATGAAATTATGGCTGTAAATGTAAAGAAAGAAAGATTATATTCTCAACAGAAATATCTTTCGTGGCATAAACAAAACAAACTTACTGCCTTAGAAAATTTAAACAATTAAAAGTTCAAAGAACAAAGCAAAAAGCCACGATTCAATATTTAGTCCATCTTCCTCCTATCTAGATCACATCTTGGAGTCTAGTGGGCATAGAATCGACTAGTCTTTTCAAATAGCGACTGTTCTCAGCCACGGCATTCCAGGCATCCTGGATGAGCTTCCCGAAATCATCAGGACGTCTTGGAGGGGATTCGGCCAATTTTTCCGAATATGCTTCTTTACTTGTGCCCTCGTACCTCAGTTTGGAGAACGTCGGAATTTAGATTTCAACGTCTCAGATTCAAATCCTGGTCACTCCTTTTCATTTTATTGTGTTACAGGATAGTATAATGTAATAATATAAGAAAAACTAACATTAGTATTATACAACTGTATTGTTCCAAATGTAACATTAAATTTATATTATTTATATCGCTAAAACGATAACAGAATATAAATGATAAACTGAATATTATTTATATCGCTAAAGAACGATAACATAATATAAATGACAACTTAAATATTATTTATTACCAAAGAACGATAGCAGAATATAAATGATATCTTGAATAATATTTAAATCAGTAATGAACGATAAAAAAATAAAATGATAACTTGAATATTATTTATAACGTTAAATAAGGATAACAGAATATAAATGATAACTTGAATATTATTTATAACAAAATAAAATGTTAATTTGAATATATTATATACTCATAACGCTAAAGAATGATAACAGAATGTAAATTATAACTTGAATATTATTTTTATCACTAAAGAAAGATAAAAGGATATAAATCATTAATTGATATTATTTATATCGCTAAAGAATGATAGCAGAATACAAATGATAACTTGAATATTATTTATATCGCTAAAGAACGATAACGGAATACAAATGATAACTTGAATATTATTCATATCACTACAGAACGATAACAAAAAAATGATAAGTTTTACAAGGCTCGAACTCACAACCTTCGAATCATTAGGCGAGAACTCTACCGCTGCTTTACGAGACGCAGTTACCATATATCTCCATCGTTCGAGACTGTTTCTACAAGAGCATGGATCGTGTAACATCGCCGTGATCCGAAATGGACTTAGAAAATATTCGCTGTTCAAGAATGTAGCCACTTTTTTTTTTTGATAGCTGTACATTCTTGGTGTAATAAACTTCCTTATCAATAACCTCACTCAAAATTAACATTAGCCTATATATAGGCCTATTGAACATCCCACAATTACCAATTTCTTTTATGGACTTCAGAAATTATGGACATTACATTATTTGGACGCCTTTATCGTGGACTTCATTTTGTGGACATTTAAGTAGTGAACATAAAGTAGTGGACATATAATTTATGGACATTAATAGGCGCCGACTTCTTTGAAATGTTAATTACTGTTTCTAAAAATTCATTCCACACTTTACAGAAAATAACATCGTTTTTCATATAGACCTAATTTTATTGTTTAACCCAAAATGGTTGAAAACTACGGCCCTTATGCATTACATTTTCCCTTTTACTCTTTCGTTCACCTTTACAGTAATGATAAACATGAAAAGCTATTAGTTTCGCTGCCATTACTACAACCCAATTTATCATATCATTCCCGTTCATTTCAGATTTAGTTCGGAGAGTTTTCTTTATTAAGAATTTATCCATGATCAATAGTTATATCGCAGTCACTGATCACCTAACACCGCGACGTCGATCATCACAAGAAGCGATCGCTAAAACCGAATATTGATAAGATTACTTTTAAATTTCGTAACAAATTTAATTATTCATGAAAAAATATTGATATTAACATTATTTTGTTAACTAATGTAGGCAAAAACACAGTCGACTGTACTTTTTATAATTGACCTGTTAATTCCGTATTATTATTTCCACCTTGTGATACTTAATATAACCGTTACTGTTCGATAGCTACAGTTGATAGATTTGAACTGAACTGAAAAACATGTGGATTGTAGACAAAAACGTGGAATCACCGTTACAGCTTGTGTGCGAATTCACTGGTCTCAAATGCATGAGGAAAGAAAGGGAGGGGATATTGTTCATTGCGGCAACTGACCCTTTGGATATATCATTTTTGGTATATGTCCTAATTCATCTTTCCAACAAATTAATTACTTTTTATTAAAGATTAGGAATCTCTCTTAGAATTATTTGGAGGGGCGAGGCTCTCTATTAATTTTATTGGGGTGGGCGACGCCCCTGAGTTTATAAGTTTAGGGAGCAGAAAGTGCTTTGCTCTCCATAGTTCGTGGTGTCTATGTTAACATTACCAAGTAGGTATCGCGCAAATCTGGCTATCAAGTAAAGCTCCATGTGAAGCACACTTAAATAATTTCAAGAGAAAAATTGTTCCGGGGTCGGGTTCGCTTAGCGTACGAATGCTCTACCAACTGAGCTATCCAGGAACTACACCCGATACCGTCTCAAATTTTCCGTTTATATCCACACAACTCATATCGGCTGACAAGGCGCCAGAAACCCAACTTTGAGTGCACACAAACTCTGTGTGTCTTGAATTTTGGTTTTCTGTTAGCGTACCTACAATGAGGTATATATTACGCAAATCTGGCTTTCAGGTGAAGCTCCCTGAGAAGCAGACTTGAATAATTTCAAGAGAAATATTGTTCCGGATCCCGCTATCGATCCCGGGACCCTTCGCTTTGCGCACGAATGCTCTACCGATTGAGTTATCCAGGAACTACACCCGACTTACTTACTTACTTACTTACTGGCTTTTAAGGAACCCGTAGGTTCATTGCAGCCCTCACATAAGCCCGCCATTGGTTCCTATCCTGAGCAAGATCAATCCAGCTTATTTGAAGGATTCGTAACAAGCTGTTTTTTTTACAGTGATGGGTTGTTAGCCCTTCGCTCTACCCCCAAGCTAGAGGACCACCCCTAATCGGCTGACCGCGACTGCTTATTCAATATATTCACACTACACTCGGCACCGTCTCAATTTTTTCCTTTACATCTACACAACTCATGTGGACTGACAAGGCGCCAGAAACCAACTCTGAGTGCACACAAACTCTGTGTATCTTGAATTGTGGTTTTCTGTTAACGTACCTACAGTGACGTATATAGTATGCAAATCTGGCTTTCAGGTAAGCTCCCTGAGAAGCAGACTTGAATAATTTCAAGGGAAAAATTGTTCCGGGGCCCAATATCGATCCCGGGACCCTTCGCTTAACGCACGAATGCTCTACCGACTGAGCTACCCAGGAACCACACCCGACACCGTCCCAATTTTTCCCTTTATATCCACACAGCTCGAGTGGGCTGACGAAGCGCCAGAAGTAGGTATCGTGTCTGTGTTTCATTTAGGTGTGTCTTTTCAGTAACAGAAACAGAAAATAAATTATAAACAGTAAGGTAAAGTACCCAAATAAGAGATACTTTTTTTAACTGCTTACAAATGAGGATAGGAATAGACATTTTTAATCTGAATGAGTGGAATACATACAGCATTTCGTCTATTTTTAGAATTGACAATTCAAATTTAGTCAGTTTTTATTATTATTTTAAATTATAAAAAAAGTAAAACTGGGAAATACTGATGTTTTGAAAAGGGGCTCCAAATAAGAGATACGTGTGTTATTTAAGTTTATTTTTGAACATGGACAAAAATGATCATCATTTGGCTGAAAATTGAAGCAATATATAACATTGTGAAGTCATATAGACACTTTAATAAATCCAGGAACATTTTAAAATTGAAGAGGTCAGTGCAACAATGGTCTAACTCCTCTTCACAAATATTCTGTTGTTTATTTGGCATTTTTTCAAGTGGAATTAAGATGGTTTACGAAAAGAACACAAAGTCGGTCAAATTGGACATGAATGTACTAATCTTATTTAGGCTACTATTGCTAACGTTAATATTTTGCTAGAGAAAGAAAAATGATAGAACATTAAATTTCGATCTCCATATTTTAATTTTAAGTTGATTGCACTTATTTTGCCGACCCCTTTAATTGACACAATACTTATTTCGCTGAATTGAGCAAGTTGGACAAACGAAAGGTTCATCATCAGTGCCCAGTCTTCGTGTGCCCAACGACGACATCTTGAACACTGAATCTATTTCTCCCCCCTGAGCCCTGGTGTCCTCTGAAAAAAATTCAGAGCAAAACAAGCACTCTTCATCTTCATAATTTTCTCCATATTCCGAGTCACTAGAGTTAATTAATTCCAGTTCCACAACGGATTCTTCATCACTGGAGGAACTCAAGCAGTGCTTCTTGGACGAATTTTTTCTTGTGATTTTTGTTGTTTTTCGAACAACTTCTTGCAAGCTCCGTCTTTTCTTTGATTTTCCTTATCTAAACTCTGTCTCATTTTTTTCTGATCTGAACTGATATTATGATAGCTCATTTTCCCGCCCTGGATGATTTTACATGCGACTACCCACTGGTTGAAGCTTACGGCTTTTGAGGTGGTGGTTGTTGCTGCTGCTGCTGTTCCTGCTGCTTCTGTAGGCCTAACTGTGGTATAACCAAAGTCACCGTTTCTGGCGCGTGAAATAAGTAATGAGAACGTTGAGCGCGAGTAACTTATCTTTGCCATGGTCTGTGGGCATTAAAGCTGACAACTGTGACTCGCAGATTGCTTACGTCACATCTGTTTAAGAGTTGGTACCACTCTCAGTCGAAGTGGCAACAGATGCCACTGATCCTTGAGTACTCAAGGACACATCCCAGAAACGCAAAGTGCGAGTGTCTTGCCTTTGACGCAGTCAGTGGGCAACAAGACTAACAACTGTGATTGGCAGATTGCTTACGTGACGTGTTGGATGTTACCGTTCTCAGCTACACTGGAAACAAGTGCTCACTGACTGGCTTTTTACTCAGGAACACGCGCCACAAACGCTGGCACTGGCTGTAGTGGCGATATTTACACAAGTCTAACGAAATTTTCGAAATCAGGAATCACAATTAAATTTAATAGTTTTAATAACTACATAAGCTTTTTATTTGAAATGTATAGAGAATATTTTACGAATTAAGCACTCATGTTTTAATCCTTAAGGATGGTAAATATTGTCGGACTAGCTGATTTTAATTGATTTTAGCTATTGATATTATTGTCATCTCAATGAAAAATTAATTTTAGTCATTAATAATGACAACTTAATCATTTCAATTAGTAATTTTTGTAATGAATGGTTGAGGACAATGGATAATTTTATTAATGATTGACCTAATTCGTAATTAATTTTAATTAATAGTCCAATTAGTCTTTCATTGGTTCTTATGTAGTTGCTGGCAGACAAACTGACATGACTAGAAGCATTAAAGCTTAAGTAAACTCTCAAAGGTGAGCATCATAATAATACGAAATAAGGGTTCTAAATAACAGATACTATCTCTTAATAGGACCCCTAGGTATCTCTTATTAGGGAACGGAGTAAATAAAAATGAAATAGCTACCCAAGTTCATAAATTATTATCTTCCTTATTAGCAATCTACCTTATATATGCAACATTTTGCTAGCAATTTTATAAAATTAATAATAAATTTGTTGTTGCTTACATTACCTGCGGTTCTCTTCCTCAACAAAAATCAGTAAAAAGTTCAAAGTGTGCAAAATTACTTTTCCTGCTCTGAGCTTCGTTGCTTACTTTCAACTGAGGTTAGACAAAGAACACGATGCCTTAGAAGCACAAACATTGATTTACCATAGATGTCGAGAGATGGCAAATTATACCGGAGAGGTTAACAAGGTATCTCTTATTATGGCACTGTCTCTTATTTGGGTACTTTACCTTAATATCATTCGCAGTATGAGAAAAGGACTGAAGTGCTGCGAAAGGCGTAATTGTATAATGAGAAAGTATGTGTCATCTTAGTTACACTTATTTTTATAAGCATGTACACGAAGAATGCTCTGACCACTATAGGTAAAGCTCCAAAGGACGTGAAGCTGTTATTCGCACAAGAAGATTATGGAGTGGCCAAAAACAAAATTGTGTTAGGGTATTATTATTATTATTATTATTATTATTATTATTATTATTATTATTATTATTATTATTATTATACGTGAAAGGTTGCCAAATGACCGTATTTTACGGCCACGGCGGGAAATTTTATTGCTACTTTAATTAAAGTGGCGCACTGGAATTGGTTCCCAAATCTGTGAATCGGTACCCAGTTCGTCCCAGAGCTTTACCCGAATTGGTTCGAGATTGTTTTCATCTGTGTACTGTAATTGATTCCCGCGTTAGACAAAGTCAGAAAACATTTACCTACGCATTTTATACAGATTTAGGACCGTCAACTACTTTCTACGTAGATAGGTTAAAAATGTTTTGTGCTTGGCGGACACGCTGCGTGAACAACTTCATAATTTTATTTCTCTACATGTAAACATTTGTAACAAACGTGTCGTAGGAATGCATATCTACTTACACTGCCATCAGAAAGTTTTTCCATCCAACCTTCCACGAAACTTACCTTTTAGTTGCATTAGGCCTTCTCTTCCACTTAACTAGAAACAAAAGATGTTGATACAATTTGCCCTAATACAAGTTAATGATTACAGACTAATATTTAAAGAACACACAAAAAATATGATATAGTCATACAAGCACAAGTTGAGTAAAATAATGCAAACATACTAAATAATAAATTACAAAATAATATAAGGCTTAGAAGTTACATTCAATGAATATGCAATTGATAAGTGAACCAATATTACAAATTACAAGAATTATAACTATAGCCTACAACACTGAGGAAAATTATATACACACCAAGGAGAATTAAACATGAATGAAGAAGAAAGAAAACATTTTCAGAAATATGAGTAAAATATGTACTAACAATTTGTAGGATTACAATGAAGATTTATAATTTCAATGATGAAAGTACATACAATAATCATGATAGGTTAAAGGAACGGGAAAATTAAATCTGAAACTAGGAGTTATGTAGCTTAGTACTGGTCACATGTTTGAATAATTTACTTTTAAATTGCAGTATCATTCGACAGTTCCTGAGGGAGCTGGGTAGGGAGTTCCAGAAACTAATTGCTGATGCTGTGAAAGAGGAGGCAAGGCACAGATAATAAGGGGTCATTTTTAGAACGAGTACCCAAGCTGTGATATGAGGACAAGAAATTAAAACGCACTGAGAGATAGTTAGGCGAGCAAGTATTGATTATGTGATATAGGAAAATTAGTGAATGAATATAATATATCTTCGGTCCTGTAATCTTATCAATTGGAGCGTTTCAAGGGAAGGTGTAATGTGGTCGTACTTGCGGATGTTGCAAATGAAACGTATACAGGTATTATGAACACACTGAAATCTTTGGGCTAAATTAGAATTTAAATCTGTTAGTAGAATGTCGCAATAGTAAAAATGTGGCATCACCAATGTTTTTATGATAATTATTTTTAATTGAAAGAGTATACAATTTTTCAGGCGATTTAATGAATGTAGAACGGAGAAGACGGTCTTGCATGTGTGTGTGACTTGGACACTCTACTTAAGGCCCTCATCCATGTACAAACCTAAATATTTAACAGAAGCACTGAATGGGAATATAGATTCATTTAATTTTACAGAATTTATAGTAGCGGATTTTAAAATGTATAAAAGCCGATGTTGCCCGATTAGAATTGCCTGCAACTTATTTGGATTTAAAATAAAGTCGAATTTTGTAGGCCATAATGATATTGCGTTCAAGTCACTGTTCAACTGGTCTATTGTGTCATTTAGAGTTTCGTGTCGCGTATGTGCATATATAACGGCATCATCAGCGTAGTGCATGTATTTCCTATATATTTTTAGAGTCTCAGATATGTCATTTATATAGACTGCAAATAGAAGAGGCCCCAATAAGGATCCCAGGGTCTATATGCCTATATCTATTATTACTTCTAACTACTTCACACTGAACCTCCTTTACAGCATCCCCTAATGAATAATATTTGGATGTGGAGCACGAACTTGGGCATTAAATTTACTGTTAAAAGTTTCACCAACAGTTGGTTGTGCGCTGTAAGGAAGAAATTTATATTTTAACGGATAGGGTAAGGGGGTACAATTTCGAACAATAAACATATATTAGTATTTTGTGGGCAAAATAAGCATAAGCAATTTCTAAATTTATTGTGAATACAATGTTCAAGACCTAGTTGTCGTTCCACAACAATATAGGAAATAGAGGATGTTTACATTGTCCATAGTTGTGAATGTTTCAATAAACAAAAAAACGTTCGAAAATGTACCACAGACGTACAATTCTGAACAGGTCAGGTACAATTTCGATCAAAAGCATTTGCCACAAAAAGTGCTTTATCCTCTTGCACCCACGCACATCTCGTGATGGCATCGGATCCACTCTCCTTTCAACATGGATTCCTTTGAATAATAATTCAGTAGGCAGAGGCTACATTCGTCTTCATTTGATGGAGCGGACGATGTTGCCCTTTGTTTCACTATTCTTTTGGGTGCAGTTTTATTCTTTCCTTTAGACCGAGTATTAACTGCAGAGGATTTCTTAGATAGTATCTCGTTGATATGCTCTTGCGAAAAAAGATGGAGTGACGTGAGCAGTTTTCTTTGACGTAAAAAAGTTTTTTTTCTCGGGTGAGTTAAGAATGGCACTAACTGCATTTTCTGGAGAATCGGAAGGACCATTTTGCGAATTATCTGAGGGACTCTGACTGGCCACGGCCAAATCAAAAGCAGCACATTTAACCTGCAAGGGGGTAAGACATAACTCTCTATTTGCTAAGTACAGGAGCCTATCTACCAAAGCCTCTTCCATGTCTCCAGACAGTACCGTGGGATGTTCAATCTTCTGTGTAAAACGTGGGGTAAGACCAGTCTTTTTTTTCTTTTCCTTGTTTATTCTATCATGTAGAGTGCTCAGTGGAAGGTGATACAACGCGGAAGCTCCTTTCAATGAAATATCTCCTGTAATTATACTTTTGATTGTCTTTTCCATAGTATTAGAATCCCAATCAGACCCTTTTCCTTTTTTGTTTTCATTCGTGGCATCTAAAATGCCAACAAACAGAAATTATGTAGTTAGTATGGATACAAACAACTGTTCGAAATTGTACTCTTAGCGTTCAGAATTGTACCTGAATAATGTTCGAAATTGTACTTCAGCTATCCTTGAAAAATGACTAAATAGTTTTCTAAACTGTTCATAAATAGCACTGGTATGACGGTAACATGTGTAACGAAGACCAAAGAACAGGATGGAATCAGATATACACCAATATTTTATCATTCTAATACAATACGACAATGGAAACTATGAGCAATTTTATAACAGAACATATTCTGCAGCCAAAGTGCTTACCTTTATTTGAAAAATGATTTATTTTTGGTATATAGTAACACTTTAGAACACAGATTTTTTGTAGCCAAACTTATAGAAGACTGATTATCGACGCTATATAACTCAAGCAGAGTTACGAACATATGAAACTCGCAAATGTTGAAAAATTTTAGTGCGTTCAGAATTGTACTGTGTTCGAAAATCTACCCCCTTACCCTATAGAACCACGGCTGTCCTGTATTACCACTGCCACTACTCCGCTAATCACTGAAACATATGATAGATATTTATATTTTAACGAATATGGAACCACGACTGTCCAGTACTTCCAGTGCCGCTACTTCGCTAATCACTGAAACATATGATAGATATTTATATTTTAACATATATGGAACTACGACTGCCCTGTACTTCCAGTGCTGCTACTCCGCTAATCACTGAAATATATGATAGATATTTATATTTTAAAGTATATGGAACCACGGCTGTTCTGTACTTCCACTGCCACTACTCCGCTAATTACTGAAACTTATGATAAATATTTATATTTTAACGTATATGGAACCACGGCTGTTCTGTACTTCCACTGCCACTACTCCGCTAATCAGTTAAACATATGATAGATATTTATATTTTAACGTATATGGAACCACGGCTGCTCTGTACTTCCACTGCCACTACTCCGCTAATCACTTAAACATATATTAGATATTTATATTTTAACGTATATGGAATCACGACTATCCTGTACTTCCACTGCCACTACTCCGGTATTCACTAAAACTTATGATAGATATTTATATTTTAACATATATGGTGATACAATTATTTGATAAACATGCACCATTAAGGAAAAGACGTGCCACTCATCGTCCTGCTCCATGGATGACTGATAACATACGTAACCTCATGGCTTCACTTGACGCTGCCTACAGGAAGTATAGACACAATAAATCTGAGGAAAATTTTTACAACTATAAAAAAATTAGGAACAGAACAACGCAAAGCATTAGAAATGCCAAACGCCGTCTTGCTCTCAGTCTTGTCGACCCCTCTATATCCCCACGGTATCTTTAGAAGCATTTACGTGACGTGGGAATAGGAAGTAAAACTATAGAAACTGAAATCCCAAACATATCACTTGATAAACTTAAACCATACTTTACTTCACCACCCACCTCACAGCCTGAAAAACAACAATAACGTAACACCATGAATACTCTTGAATACTCTCTTAGCCATTCCTCTTCCTGCTCGCGAAAAGTTTTTCTTCTCTAATATTACAGACACTGAAGTTAGGCAGGCTCTTAAAAACACTAGATCTACAGCGCAAGGCTCTGACAACATAAACATTGTCTTTATTAATAAATTAATCGATATCGTGCTTCCTGTGATAACACATATGTTTAATTCTTCCATCATTACTTCTACCTACCCAAATCTTTGGAAAACAGCTTTAGTGCGTCCAATACCTACAGTAAGCACACCTGCATCTCCTAAAGACTATCGGCCAATCTGCATTCTTCCCGTTCTATCAAAGGCTCTTGAACGTATTCTCCATAAGCAATTAAGCAAATATCTGATTGAATTTAATATTATCGACCCCTTCCAATCTGGATTCAGAAGCGGGCATAGCACTTCCACTGCTTTATTGAATTTAACTGAAGGTATACGAGAGGCTATGGATAAACGACTAGCAACAATATTAATTTTATTGGATTATAGCAAAGCACTTGACTCTGTTGACATGGATCTACTACTAACTAAACTTCGAGTGTTAAATTTTTCTGACAGCGTTATCACCTGGATGCACTCCTATCTCACCGGCCGCCAGCAGCGTGTTGTCTTTAATAATCGGTTTTCCTCCTGGCAGACAGTAGAGTCAGAATTTCCCCAGGTTTCGGTATTGGGCCCATTGCTTTTCTGTCTCTATATTAACAATATCGCCAAGTCATTTAAATATTGCAGATATATTTATTTTATGCAGATGACGTTCAATTATACATTTCCGCCAGTCCTGATAGACTAAGTGACTGTATTAATAAAATAAATAAAGATCTCGAATCCGTTTCATCTTGGTCTCAACAATTCGGACTTAACTTAAATACAGATAAATCACAGGCTATCTTATTTTGGAATAAAAGATTAATCCCCGATATTAATAAGCTGAGCCTTCCTCCTATGACTCTGAATAAAGCGATCATTCCATTAAGTTCAACTGTAAAAAACCTGGGAGTTCATTTTGAATCTAACCTTACCTGGGACACGCATATCAAATACACGTGCAAGAAAGTATTTTCCACTCTTCACTCATTAAAAAGATTGTACCATTATCCAGCTAAATTAAAGCAGACGCTTGTACAGACTCTTATTATGCCTCATTTCGATTATTGTGACGCTTTATTCAGTGATTTCAGGGTGGATTTATCCCAGAAACTACAAACGTGTTCATAATGCGTGTGTTCGTTTCATTTGTAATGTCCGCTACTACAATCACATTTCGCCTTCTTTCGATAAATTATTGTGGCTCAGGTTAAATGAGAGGAGAAAGTTACATTCCCTTTCTCTCCTATACCGAATTTTGCACACCTCTACTCCCTGTTACTTATCTGTCCGATTCCACAGTCTTTCTCAGTATCATAACTTAAATACTCGGTCACAATATGATAACACGCTAGAAATACACTCCACACACCTCACTTTAGTCTTCATCTTTCACTGTTGCTACTTCTCGTCACTGGAATTCTCTGCCGCCTGAAGTCAAGGACTGCCGAATTTTAATTTCCTTTAAATGTAAATTAGAAAAAATATCTTATGGTGAGTTGCCAGACCAAATGGGTTGCAAATATTTAATGGAATGTGTTCCACTATATTTATTTATTTTTTATTTTAATTTTTTTGTGTAATCATGTAAATCGTGTTTATTTATCAATTAACGCCAATATGTATCCCACTGTGTTGGTTTTTATTATTAATCTATTTTTGTGTACATTTTATTCAATTGTCGGTTTCTGGTTTAATTATATAAATCCCACTTAATTGTAATCTAATACTAATATGTAAACTAATGTGTTTATTTTTATTTCTACTGTGTACATTTTTTATTGAATTATCGGCTTCTGTTTTTATGTGATTCGTATTTGATTCTAACAACATTAATATGTATTCCACTATGTTTATTTTTATTTTATGAGGTAAATTTTTATGTAACTACCTCTTTTGATCTCATTATGTACCCAAATTGTATCAGTATGAAATTACTTAATTCTGATCCAGTTTTATGTTCAACTATGTAAGCAAGTTTTAATCCTGGCTGAGTGTAAGAGAATGCCTTACGGCCTTAACTCTGCCAGATTAAATAAAACAATTATTATTATTATTATTATTATTATTATTATTATTATTATTATTATTATTATTATTATTATTATTATTATTATATGGAATCACGAATGTCCTGTACTTCCACTGCCAATATTCCGGCATTCACTCAAACTTATGATTGATATTTATATTTTAACATATATGGAATCACGACTTTCCTGTACTTCCACTGCCAATACTCCGGTATTCACTAAAACTTATGATAGATATTTATATTTTAACATATATGGAATCACGACTGTCCTGTACTTCCACTGCCAATACTCCGGTATTCACTAAAACTTATGATAGATATTTATATTTTAACATATATGGAATCACGACTGTCCTGTACTTCCACTGCCACTACTCCGGTATTCACTATAACTTATAATAGATATTTATATTTTAACATATATGGAATCACGATTGTCCTGTACTTCCACCGCCACTACTCCGGTATTCACTATTACTTATGATAGATATTTATATTTTAACATATATGGAAACATGAGTGTCCTGTACTTCCACTGCCAATACTCCGGTATTCACTAAAACTTATGATAGATATTTATATTTTAACATATATGGAATTACGACTGTCCTGTACTTCCACTGGCGATACTCTGCTAGTCACTGAAACTTATGATAGATATTTATATTTTAACGTATATGGAATCACGGCTGTCCTGTACTTCCACTGCCACTACTCCGGCATTCACTAAAACTTATGATAGATATTTATATTTTAACACATATGGAATCACGACTGTCCTGTACTTCCACTGTCAATACTCCGGTATTCACTAAAACTTATGATAGATATTTATATTTTAACATATATGGAATTACGACTGTCCTGTACTTCCACTGGCGATACTCTGCTAGTCACTGAAACTTATGATGGATATTTATATTTTAACGTATATGGAATCACGGCTGTCTGTACTTCCACTGCCACTACTCCGGCATTCACTAAAACTTATGATAGATATTTATATTTTAACACATATGGAATCACGACTGTCCTGTACTTCCACTGCCACTACTCCGGTATTTACTATAACTTATGATAGATATTTATATTTTAACATATATGGAATCACGACTGTCCTGTACTTCCACTGCCACTACTCCGGTATTTACTATAACTTATGATAGATATTTATATTTTAACATATATGGAATCACGACTGTCCTGTAGTTCCACTGCCACTACTCCGGTATTTACTATAACTTATGATAGATATTTATATTTTAACATATATGGAATCACGACTGTCCTGTACTTCCACTGCCACTACTCTGGCATTCACTAAAACTTATGATAGATATTTATATTTTAACACATATGGAATCACGACTGTCCTGTATTTCCACTGCCACTACTCCGGTATTTACTATAACTTATGATAGATATTTATATTTTAACATATATGGAATCACGACTGTCCTGTACTTCCACTGCCACTACCCGGTATTCACTGAAAGTTATGATAGATATTTATATTTTAAGATATATGGAATCACGATTGTCCTGTACTTCCACTGGCACTACTCCGGTATTCACTCTAACTTATGATAGATATTTATATTTTAACATATATGGAATCACGACTGTCCTGTACTTCCACTGCCAATACTCCGGTATTCACTAAAACTTATGGTAGTTATTTATATTTTAACATATAGGCCTATGGAATCACAACTGTCCTGTACTTCCACTGGCGATAATCTGCTAGTCACTGAAACTTATGATAGATATTTATATTTTAACATATATGGAATCACGACTGTCCTGTACTTCCACTGCCACTACTCCGGTATTCACTATAATTTATGATAGATAGTTATATTTTAACATATATGGAATCACGACTGTCCTGTACTTCCACTGCCACTACTCCGGTATTCACTAAAACTTAAGACAGATATTTATATTTTAACATATATGGAATTGCGACTGTCCTGTACTTCCACTGCCACTACTCCGATATTCACTAAAACTTATGATAGATACTCGTATTTATATTTTAACATATATGGAATCACGACTGTCCTATACTTCCACTGCCACTACTCCTCTTATCACTGAAACTTATGTTAGATATTTATATTTTAACGTATATAGAACATATGATAGATATTACTTGAAGTTGCACTACTTGTCCTGTACTTGTAGTTGCACTACTCCGCTAGTCACTGAAACTTATGATAGTTATTTTGAAGTGTATAAGTTTTTCCACATTCATACCATTCGTGTATCTCAGCTGAAAGAGTTTTTTGACTTTATGGAAGTGAAATACAAGAAATTACTCTAACATGTAAATACAAGATTTTTTTCCCCTCCTCCCATGTATTGAACGATTTCTTTATATGTAAGAAGATGTAATGTCGTAATTTTGTTCACTGGAACTCCGCCCAGTTATTATAAGGAATTTTTTTTGACAATGAGTGTGGAGAAATGTACCCGTGGTTTGTGCATGGACAGCTTCACCTCTTCAGTGACACAATTCTGGTAATGGAGACAACGAAGACAACTGTAACTGGAGTGACCTTTGAGTTTGAAAAACTGAGGAAAATGGTAGAAAGTATATGTTTGACACAGAGAGCCAAATAATATTAAAGTCACTTGAATACGAGGGACATTTTCATGGCACAGTTTTCATGCAAGAAGTTACTGCCTTTTATAAGAGATGCATCTCTTACATTTAAATGTGGCAAAACAGCTTCAGTAATTTACACTAGATACTTTGCCTGGGTCAACAATGACACCTTACCATGGCATAATGTAGGAAAGTCTGTAGAAAAAGTTAATGTGTTAGTTGGGTTTGAAGCTATAGATCTGGTTAATCATTTTGATGACATGGTGATTGCTAAGAATTTTTTGAAAGAAAATAAGAGCCAAACAGAAGAAAATTTGACTGGTGAAGAAATATGGGTTGGATTGCTGTCCCATGGCAAGAGTCAAAAAATAAATTTGTCTAATTTCTCTCGTCTCCTAGAATACATATTCTGTTTCCTTGATGCTTCTGTTCCAGTTGAAAGAATATATTCGATGATGAACAATGTTTGGTCAGAAGAAAACAAATGTTACAAGTTTTTTGTATTGTAAAATTAATATTGATCTCACCTGCACAGTTTTATAACAAATTCGAGAACATGTTAAAGAAGTTTCACGCAAGTGATAAATATGAGTTTTATACTAAAACCAAAAAAGGAATAAAAACAATGCAATGACATACTCTGAACATCGTTTAAAATAATTCTTAAACTTCATCAACAATCACAAACTATTTTTAAAGTAGAACAGTTTTATTCTAAAAACAAAGAAAACAATAAAAAAATTCATAAAATACTTTCAATTTTTTAAGTTTACAGTGAACATATTTTGTTCTCTTTCCTTGCAAGAACCTGCGTAAATGTACAATTGTTCTGATGTCAATTGATGAATTTGAACTAAAAAGTTAAAAATAAATACATTATTCATACCAGTTGTCTTGTGTAGAATTGTTGAACTTAGCAACCTGGACCTGAATATTGAATGTCTCCCGGAAGATAAATATTTATATACAATCAGCGCAGCGTCCCGGTTTGGGGAAATCAAAATATTGTCAGCCTAATTATTATTATTATTATTATTATTATTATTATTATTATTATCATTATTATTATTAATTTGGTAGCATTTTCCTTCTATTTGAGCATCGACCTCGCTTGTCGACTGTGCCAATGTCCCCGAATGAGGGTCGACCCGTTTATGAGCTCTGCTGGAATTGTAATCTATTAAACCTCTCATAAACTTCAGGCGTTCACATTGGAAGCAAACTAACTTGTCCCTCGACTCCGGGAGGGAAGGGGTGAAGCTGTGCTTACAGTGCGAGAAAACTGAAAAGTATATCTCCCAGAGGCCAAGGCCGAGACGACAATGTAATCTGTTTAAAATTACGTACGGCGAAGCGTCTTATTGGGACTTCAACTGTGACGTCATCACTCTTGACGCGATGTGCAGCTGGACTGCATCATGTATTAATTTGTCTGATTATTTGAATTGATGAATGTTAAAGGCCAGACTTTTAATTAAAGTAGCGTTATCTTTAGCTACTATGTGATTTATGCCAACATTTAAGCAATTGCTCAACAGGGATGGGTCCATCATTGTGTGAACTGTAGGCTATAGAGGAAGTATTTTGAATAAATGTCGGTATTTTCGCGGAAAATATTGCATGGTATTAGAAAGGAGGAAACAGGCAAAATTGAAATTCTTACAGGATCCAGTTGAGGTGAATAGAGATAATTATTTCAATATAAGACGGGAAGCAAATCGTACGCTTAGGAATAAAAAGAGAGAATACTTGAAGGGAAAACTGAATGAGGTAGAAACAAATAGTAAGGATAAAAACATTAGAGATTTATATAAGGGTATAAAGGAATTCAAGAATGGATATCAGGCAAGGGTAAACGTGATCAAGGATGAGAATGGTGACTTGCTTGCAGACGTTCATTCAATCCTGAACAGATGGAAAAACTATTTTGGACAACTATTAAATATACATAGGCCAAATAGAAATGATCCGGACGAAATTGAAATGCAAACTGCTGAACCATTTATACCAGAACCCACACTTTCTGAAGTCGAAATTGCGATAGAAAATCTGAAAAATTATAAGTCTCCAGGTATCGATCAAATTCCAGCAGAATTAATACAAGAGGGTGGAAGTGCATTGTATAGCGAAATTTATAAGCTTGTACTTGCTATTTGGGAAAAGGAAATTGTACCAGAACAATGGAAGGAGTCCATTATCGTACCTATCTTTAATAAGGGGGACAAGACTAACTGTAGTAACTTTCGAGGAATATCACTTTTGTTGACGTCGTACAAAATTCTGTCCAATATTCTTTTGAGAAGATTAACTCCATAAGTAGATGAAATTATTGGGGATCATCAAAGTGTGGTTTTAGGTGTAATAGATCAACTATTGACCAGATATTTTGTATTCGACAGATAATGGAGAAGAAATGGGAGTATAAGGGTACGGTATATCAGTTATTCATAGATTTAAAAAAGGCATATGACTCGGTTAAGAGAGAAATTTCCTATGATATTCTTATTGAATTTGGTATTCCCAAGAAACTAGTTCGATTAATTAAAATGTGTCTCAGTGAAACGTACAGCAGAGTTCGTATAGGTCAGTTTCTGTCAGATGCGTTTCCAATTCACTGTGGGCTAAAGCAAGGAGATGCACTATCACATTTACTTTTTAACTTTGCTCTAGAATATGCCATTAGGAAAGTCCAGGATAACAGAGAGGTTTTGGAATTGAACGGGTTACATCAGCTGCTTGTCTATGCATATTTTAGGAGAAAATCCACAAACCATTAGGGAAAACACGGGAATTTTACTGGAAGCAAGTAAAGAGATAGGGTTGGAAGTAAATCCCGAATAGACAAAGTATATGATTATGTCTCGTAAAAATTGGAAATTTATCTTTTGAAGAGGTGCAGAAGTTCAAATATCTGGGAGCAACAGTAACAAATATAAATGATATTCGGGAGGAAATAAATATGGGAAATGCCTGTTATTATTCGGTTGAGAAACTTTTATCATCCAGTCTGCTGTCGAAAAATCTGAAAGTTAGAATTTATAAAACAGTTATATTACCGGTTGTTCTTTATGGTTGTGAAACTTGGACTCTCACTCTGAGAGAGGAACATACGTTAAGGGTGTTTGAGAATAAGGTGCTTAGGAAAATATTTGGGGCTAAGAGGGATGAAGTTACAGGTGAATGGAGAAAGTTACACAACACAGAACTGCACGCATTGTATTCTTCACCTGACATAATTAGGAACATTAAATCCAGACATTTGAGATGGGCAGGGCATGTAGCACGTATGGGCGAATCTAGAAATGCATATAGAGTGTTAATTCGGAGACCGGAGGGAAAAAGATCTTTAGGGAGGCCGAGACGTAGATGGGAAGATAATATTAAAATGAATTTGAGGGAGGTGGGATATGATGATAGAGAATGGATTAATTTTGCTCAGGATAGGGACCAATGGCGGGCTTATGTGAGGGCGGCAATGAACCTCCGGGTTCCTTAAAAGCCAGTAAGTAAGTAAGTAAGTAAGTAAGTAAGTAAGTAAGTAAGTAAGTAAGTAAGTAAGTAAGTAAGTAAGTAAGTATTTTCGCGGAAATATACGTTTTCAGAGTCACTGATACCAAAAAAAGTGTTTTTTTTACACACCATCTGTCTAATTTACACAAATTTCTCCTAACTATGGAACTGGTTCTATTCGTATTCAGTAGGCCTAACTATGTACAAAGAAGCTGATACCTTATATTAAATACAATTTCCAGAAAAAGTTAATTCACGTAACTCCCGTACTGGTTAGATGGTCCTTTATTTCTGCTGAGGGTCGTACAAGTGAATCTCTCAGTCTTCTGGTAAGTCTTGGCCCTTAATGGGCTGTCGCGCACAGGATTATTATTATTATTATTATTATTATTATTATTATTATTATTATTATTATTATTATTATCATTTCAGATATCAGGAGCCAAAGATTTAAAAACAGAGGAAACTAATATAGGTGTAAGGCAAGGCTACAGTATGTCTCCGCCACCTTTTAACATCTAGCCTACATTGATGAAATTGTTAGACAATGGATGAATATTATACACTTCTATTCTCATAATTTTAACAAAAGAGAATATGCATTAACGTTAATGTTTGCAGATGATCATATTATTGTATCTAATTCAGAAGATAATCTCCAGAAATCAATATATGCATTGAATAAAATAGCAAAAAAATATAAAATGACAGTGTTCCTAAGTAAAACTAAAGTGATGGCATTCGAAGGAAAAGAGAGCATCCGATCAAAAATAGTAATTGAAGATAATATTGTGGAACAAGTTACAGAATTTAAATATTTAGGATGAAATATATCGTAACAAAAAGAGTCTGATCAAATGAAAAAAATGGAAGTATTTAACTATCTTAATGGCATTATAACAAGATGTTTGAAAAATAAAGGAGGAAAGACACAATATTAAATTTTACAAAGTAATGTCAGTGCCAAAACTATTGTATGGGAGCGAAACTTGGATCATGACAGAGAAAATTAAAAGCAAACTAGAAGCAAATGAAATGAGATTCCTAAGAGCAGTTGCTGGCTATAAGAAAATAGACCATAAAATAAGTGAAGATATAAGAAAGGAATTATATATATAACCTAAACGATAAAACTAAAGAGTGTAAAATCAAGTGGATAAGCTATGTACAGTTGTCAAAAAAAAAAGTGGCCGCACTCGTGAACAGCAAATATTTTCTAAGTCCACTTCAGGTCACGGCGATGCTACACGATGCATGTCCTTGTAAAAGCAGTTCCGGAACTATGGAAGTATTTCGCATCTGCGTCTCGTAGAGTAGCGGTAGAGTGCTTGTTTAATGATTCAAAGGTTGTGGGTTCGGGCGTTCAATTGTTCACTTTATTTTTTAATCGTTCTATAGTGATGTCAATAATATTCAAATTACCATTTACATTCTGTTATCGTTCTTTATCGATATCAAGTTATTTATAGTTTGTTACTGTTCTTTTAGTGATATAAATAATATTCAAGTTATAATTTTTTATATTCTATTGTCGTTGTTAGAGATATAAATAATATTCAAGTCATCATTTGTATTCTGTTATCGTTCTTTAGCGTTATAAATAATATTCAAATTATCATTTATATTCTGTTTTCGTTCTTTAGCGTTATAAATAGTATTCAAGTTATATATTCTATTATTGTTCTTTCGCGATATAAATAATCTGTATTTCATGTAAGTAATTATTATAATACAAATAACCATTTTTCTTTGTAGAATAGGTAATTTTATATAAATAATTAAATATATATTAGATAATATATTAATTAAACAAACCAATATTTATCATTTACATTCTGTTATCTTTCTTTAGTGATACTGTATAAAAAATATTCAAATTATTTATATTCTTATCTATTGTTATCGTTCTTTAGCGACATAAATAATATTCAAATTATAATTTATATTCAGTTATCGTTCTTTAGCGATATAAATAACATAAATTCAATATTAGGTTTGGAACAATACAGTTGCATAATACTGGTGTTAGTTTTTCTTTTTATATTATTACATTATATTATTTATATATCTTGAACCACAATAAAATGGAAAGGAGTGACGAGGAATTCAATCTGAGACGTTGGCATCTAAATTCCGATGTTCTTCCGCTGAGCTACAAGGGCACAAGTGTGGAAATATTTGCGGAAAAATTGGCCCAATCTCCCTCCAAGATTATCTGATGATTTGTAGAAGCTAGTCCAGGATGCGGGGGGCAAAGGCTAATTGGTATTTCCCGGTCTCTGATTGGGTCAAACAGCCTGATAGAACTAATATTTAACCCTTGCGGTGAATTTCGGTTGAAGTCCGGAGGGCCCAATTAGTCAAAGTCACTCTCCTCATTTCTACGCTTGGGCCCCCTGGTATCTAATAAGATACGAAAGAGACAGTGGTGTGCGGAAAGCAACGGCAAGTTACCGCATTTAGGCCTATCCTTCCCAAGAAAACTGCAAATATGAGCAAAAAAAGCTTTTACTGGAAAAAGGAGCATCTTCTGCGGACCTCTGGAAAAAGAACTAAGGAAGAGACTAATGAAGTGCTTTGTGTGGAGTGTGGCATTGTATGGGGAATAAACATGGACATTACGACGAAATGAAGAGAAACGAATAGAAGCATGTGAAATGTGGATGTGGAGAAAAACGGAGCGTGTGAAGTGTACAGACAGAGTAAGAAATGAAGTTGTGTTGGAAAAAGTGAGTGAAGACAGAATGATGCTGAAACTGATTAAAAAGAGAGAAAGGAATTGGTTGGGTCTCTGGTTGAAAAGAATAATAGACGACATTACGGTATGTGGCTCATATGCGGAGACTCAGAGGAAGGCAGAAAATAGGAAAGATTGGAGAATGCTGGGTTTGCAATGAAGACCTGCCCATAGCAGAACACTTATGTATGTATGTTCAGAATGCCTGGAATGTCATGTCCAAGAATAGTCGCTATTTGCAAAGACTAGTCGATTCCATGCCCACTCGACTGCAAGATGTGATCCAGATGTGGGGAAGATAGACTAAATATTGAATCGTGGCTTTTTGTTTTGTTTTTCGAACGCTTAATTGTTTGAATGTTCTAAGGCCGACGCCAGTAAGTTTGTTTTGTTATGCAACGAAAGATATTTTTGTTGAGAATAAAATCTTTTTTTTTTTCCATTTGCAGCCACAATGTCATAATGATAAAGTCATGGCATAATACATTCATGAACCTTATGTTAATTACTAAAATAATCGTAAAATAGAAAGGAGCAATTATGTATATTTTGTCTCTCTTTTTTAAAAACAAAACAAAAAATAACATAAAAAGCTCGAAGTTGTATTCGAACGCAGGTCCTTACGAATAAGAGAACGGAACGCCATCAATACGCTATCGAGTAAAACACAGAATACTTTAATTTATAACTGTAGATATCAGACAACGTGGTCCAACAACATGTAACATCGCCTGTCTCCGAATTGTAGCGAAGATACCCGAAGGGAACTTTGCTTCAAGAGAGCGGCCACTTTTTTTTTTGACAACTGTACAGTTTGGGGGGGGGGAAACGCATATTTTCTAAGTCCACTTCGGATATCGACGATGTTACACGATGCATGTGCTTGTAGAAGCAGTTCCGGAACTATGTAAATATTCTACATCTGCGTCTCGTAGACCAGCGGTGGAGTGCTTGCTTAATGAGTCGAATATATATTATTTTAATGTACCGAAGTACATATGATATTTCCATGCAGATATTCTGCGTCATCATACGATGAAAGAGTAATAGAACGGAGAAAAATTCTCTCCGGCGCACAGTGTGAAATTTCGCCAATCTAGCTGGCCAAAAGTCAATTTTTGACTTCGAAAATTGAGATCCATGCTGCAGTACATTTTATTCTTAAATGTCTGGAGTATCTTGTTCTGCATTTTGTTTGGCAAGGGTCATCATAGTTTACACTCAGCACAAGCATAAACATACGCCTCGAGATAAGCTTTCGGTTGCCGTTCTCAGTTGCGTTCAGCGCACCATAAGAAGAAGCTGTATAACTTTTGTCAGAAGCGTGGTATTTTAAAATGAAACATGGAAAATGCAGAGGAAGGTATGCACTTTAATCCTATATATATTTAAATAATTTGTTTTCTACTAATAAGCCACAGCATTAAGTTTAAAATGGCCAAAAAATATAGGATTTAAAAAAAATATTTTCTTCTTTAAATAGAGTTTTGAAAATTTCCAAAAAGTTCCAAACTCTGGAATTTACATAATTATGAAGATCGATTTGTTTTAAATATGCATGGAAAATCTCAAATTGCGGAAATGTGCGGAAGTTTGTCATTTTCAGACTCGCGCACTTCAAATGCAAGGCGGAGGCTGTTTGAAGTGTGGCGTAGTAGCTCCAAACAAACAAGGAATACAAAAATGCTGGACTCGCTGCTTCAGGCTTTGGACATAGGAGAATGTAATAAAACAACTCTTAATAAAATGAAATTTTTTTTTGTCAAAACGTTCGATACAGTTTAATAACAAGTGGGTTAAGTGTGGAAGACGGATGCATCAATTTTTTTAATTGAATCACCAGTGGTTAGATTGTGACTTAACATTCGCAGCAGAAATACATAGAAACATGAAATCGGACTGTGCAGAATTTACGAACAAATCGGGTTCAAGTAAGGTAGGCCAAAATTATTCTTTGGCGATAGTAATTACAGGAGTAAGAGGCGGAAAGCTAAATCTTTTTCTCAGGGGCAAGGTTCCGGAGCTGTAATGTTAGCAGCTGAACTAGATCTTAAACATTTAGGGTAAAGAGATGCTGCTAACATTGTTAAAGAACTGTTCCTAGCTTCCCTTAAAAGAGCAACAAAAATAGAAAGCCAGGCAGTTATTCGAATCAAAACCGAAGCAAATTACTCCTGAACAGGCATTATCCTTCTATGTTAGTGCCAATATTACGTACAATCAATATAAAATTGTGTACAACAATGCAAAAGAATTAGGATCACTGATATATCCTTCCTACTACATTTTACGTCAGGCAAAAGAAGCATGTTACCCTCCAGAGGACAGTATTTCGATCACAGAAGTAAATGCAGAAATTAAATTACAGTCATTATTGGACCATACAGTTCATAGATTACCAAGTGTGTAAGAGGATGTTCTAAATAGTATTAGGACACCAATGAAAATAAATTCAAACAATATTTAAATCAAACAAGAGAACTGTACATTAATTTATATACATGGTATTATATGGCAGTATCTGTTCATAAGATCCTGGTACATGGCCCAGAAATTGTAAGTAATTTCATGCTACAATAGGTCAACTATCGGAAGAAGCACAAGAGGCTCGCAACAAGGACTGTAGAAGATACAGGCATAATCATACTGGAAAGATGTCAAGAATCCATACTAACAGAGATATACTTTCTATGATGTTGATTTCAAGTGATCCTACCATCTCCAGTCTCAGAAAGTTTCGGCACACAACACATGTTGATTTATCACCGCTATAAAGTTGCTTACGGACCCTGACATTCCCTTTAATGCTGGAGATAGTGAGAGTGATAATGAGTTTTAAGCATTTGTTGGTCTGAAAACATCCTCTTGCTTAGATATTACCTGTTTTAATTTAAGTGTCAGTCAGTATTTTAATATATCCCTTCTTTATTATATTAATATTTTATTATTCACTTTATTTTGAGTTAGTATTATTGCCTTCTTAACGTCTTCATTCTTTTTTTAATATTTCTATTTCGTATTATGTTCTGTTTGTGTGATTCAGTCTGCTCTATCTCCATTTACACAAGAGTATTTATTTTCTGTTTATTCAATTATTATGTTTAGTATGCTATTGTTATTTTTATTATTATTGTTATTATTGTTATTTTTATTATTATTACTATCATTATTAAATGTTACTTTTAAGTGTAATTTCATTCACTTATAAACTACTGGCTAACATGTTTTTATTTCCCCACTGCTGGACAATAATATTTTATATATTTTATTATGTTCTAAAGTGTGATGTATTGTGAAAATGTTTAAGGTTCTAGATGTTAGATACAATATATGTGAGTTAAAATACAGTAGGTTTTTCCATATCTGCTAAGACAGTGATTAAAATGTGTACGTGTCAGTATTATAATTGTCCGATAATTATCCCTCCAACACTTAACGCAAAATAATTATTTCTGGTTAAAGAAGTAATAAAATTATTTTTAAAATATTGAACATTACCTACAGTAATTTTTCTTTTCCAATTGCCCAATTTAAGAATATTCTATGCCAATTCCAAAATGTAACATATTTTTTTGTAATCCGTAGAAATTCGAACCGACATCCTCGCGAGTTCGGAAACCTCGCGCATCTGAAACTGTCTTCAAATGATGGAATAAGGGTAATCTCATGTTATTGTAACATAAAACATTACTACTCGTGCTTATAGAAGCGACAAATATTTTTGGCCAGCTAGATTGGCGAAATTTCACACTGTGCGGCGCCGGGATTTGAACCCGGGTTTTCAGCTCTACGTGCTGATGCTTTATCTACTAAGCCACACCGGATACCACCCCGACGTCGGACAGAATTGTCTCTGATTAAGTTCCAACTCTTGGGTTCCCTCTAGTGGCCGCCCTCTGCACTACGTCATAGATGTCTATGAACGGACCGAAGTCCACACATGTGTTGAGGTGCACTCGTTATGAGTGACTAGTTGGCCGGGATCTGACGGAATAAGCACCGTCTTAAATCACGAAGTGATTTACGCATATCATATATATTATTTTAATGTACCGAAGTACATATGATATTTCCATGCAGATATTCTGCGTCATCATACGATGAAAGAGTAATGGAACGGAGAAAAATTCTCTCCGGCGCACAGTGTGTAATTTCAAGCAGCTAGCCGGCCAAAAATCAATTTTCACACCCTATCTTTAATGCCAAATTCTTATATAGACGTGTTTATAACATTCCAAAGTATACTATCCAAGTGTAGACAGATGCTTACATCTGTTAGGGACCCTCACAACAGAGCGAAAGTTGCATGTCTCCGATAAGATCATTTACGCTGCAGAGGCGGGCGCGAAGTATGTGTTTGGATGGTGCAAAGTGGTAAAGTTAATACAGTATTTTTTTCTAATACAGAGTGTGGATATATTATAAGAAGGTATGTACTTACATATAAGCTAATTTTCGTGACAAAAATTATCTTATTGTCTAGAATAAGTGTCTGGATAAACATGTGCAAAGAGTTTGAGTTTTACCTTATTATATATTTCGAGTTGACTTTTAAAAGGTGTAGCCCTCTATCACCTCGATAAAATTTTGTAGAGATATTCATCATACTTTTCTGAATACGACGTCGTGATTTTTTTCTGCAACCAGGTGCAGACAGAGTAACTATTAATTATTTTCAGATACCATGCGCTCCGTAATCTGGAGAGCTGTTTTCCAGATGTGGAACAAGAGCGAGAGAAAAGTGAAATTCTCAAATATAATTGAACATTTTGGTCTCAAAAATTACTCTGAAGACATTTTACAGTCAATAAAAAAAATAAATTAAATTTCTATGCTCGAAAATTCAATTACGGTGGGAAAAATACAGCAGAAATGAGAAAAATGTCCTAAAATATAATGCGCTATGTTTCAACCAAGATGCAAAGTCTGAAAATAAAATATATAATACTTTGCCATCTACTACAAAACAATTCCAATTTGATTCTGCCAGTACAAGCATTAGAGGACGTCCACGTAAACTTTTCGGAAACTGAGCGAAAGATCAAAACAGAAAAAAAAAACCTAGTCCATATTTTAAAGAAAGATCGCCAGAAGAAGAGCTTCCTGTTGCCCATATGAATTTCAGAACTTCTAGGAAAAGAGATGCGGCCAATATTGTAGAGCTTTCACTTGCATTACTTCAACGTGCGACAAAATGGGGGGAAAAATCGTAAAAATTGATTTTGCAGGAACGACCAACAATTGTCACCTAATAAGGATCTCGCTTTGATTACTGACTTACAGTTGACCTCAAATCAATATAAAGAATTAAGGGAAATACAAAATCTTGTAAAGTTAATTTAGATCCATCGTTTTACTTATTGCGAAACATTGAAGATAGGATAGGTTCAGGCATGTTGACATGACATGTTGTTGACATGATAAAACAAAGCAGTCGCAATAAAAACGATGCAAATACCGCAAGAATATTTTTCAGGGAGGTTTCCACTTTCGCATATATTACGGGAATAGATGGAAATCTAATAAGTCGCGTACACATAATATATCAGAAACCTTTTTTTTTGCGGTTTTGCAATACTGATGAACGGGCACTTGACATGTCTGCAAGGGAGGCAAGGAATTATATTTATGCTTGCACAAATAGTATTATATGCCTACAATCCTTCACAAACTCTTGCCTCATAGACAGAAGGTCACAAGACACTATTATACTTACTGGCAAACTATCTGAGAAAGCCCAGAAAACGAGGAACAAATACTATATTAGACTTTTCAGAGAAGTCTTCGCAAGAAAAACATCAAGAAAGACACAAATACCGATCTTTTACTCAGGCTACTTATTTCTTTGGACCCTTACATCACCAGCTTAAAGAAATTAAGAAGAGGAATTCGCAGTCGATTTCAATAGTAGTGCTGCAGTTGTCTCCGAGCCTCCATTAGTCGGTGCTGTCAAAGGAGAGACTAGCAGCGAGGATACAGATTCTGATGAGGATGCATCTGACGTCCGAACGAGTAAGATATGTAGCAATATTCCTTCGCCTTACGCTTTCAATTTTAAGTTCATTCCACATTATGAACATTAATTCCACATTATGAACATTAATTTATTTTTTTCACTGGAATCGAATTTTTCTTTACAATATTACTATTTTTATTTTTAGTAAAAATAGTTGCTATTTTCATTTTCATTATTAGAAACTTATCCACTTCAATAATTGAAGGTACATACTAAATTTTATGAAAATTAAGCGATTAGTTTACGAGAAATGATTTTTGGCCGGCTAGACTCGTTAAATTACACACTGTGCGGCGCCGGGATTTGAACCCGGGTTTTCAGCTCTACGTGCTGATGCTTTATCCACTAAGCCACACCGGATACCATCCCGACGTCGGACAGAATTGTCTCTGATTGAGTTCCAACTCTTGGGTTCCCTCTAGTGGCCGCCCTCTGTACTACGTCGGACCCCGGCCAACTAGTCACTCATAACGAGTGCACCTCAGCACATGTGTGGACTTCGGTCCTATGTTCATAGACATCTATGACGTAGTGCAGAGGGCGGCCACTAGAGGGAACCCAAGAGTTGGAACTTAATCAGAGACAATTCTGTCCGACTTCGGGGTGGTATCCGGTGTGGCTTAGTGGATAAAGCATCAGCACGTAGAGCTGAAAACCCGGGTTCAAATCCCGGCGCCGGAGAGAATTTTTCTCCGTTTCATTACTCTTTCATCGTATAATGAGTCGAAGGTTGTGGGTTCGGG
This sequence comes from Periplaneta americana, assembly GCF_040183065.1. Lineage (NCBI taxonomy): Eukaryota > Metazoa > Arthropoda > Insecta > Blattodea > Blattidae > Periplaneta > Periplaneta americana. The sequence continues at coordinate 86,650,891 of NC_091130.1, read as the reverse complement.
CCTTCTTCAAATTTTCGTTTCATTTTTAATCGATCTTTAGCGATATAAATAATATTAAAATTATCATTTATATTCTGTTATCTTCCTTTATCGATATCAAGTTATTTATATTTTGTTATCGTTCTTTTAGCGACATAAATAATATTCAAGTTATATATATATATATATATATATATATATATATATATATATATATATATATTTGTATTCTGTTATAATTCTTTAACGATATGAATAATATTCACGTTTTTTATATTCTGTTATCGTTCTTTAACGGTATAAATAACATTCAAGTTATCATTTATATTCTGTATTCGTTCTTTAACATTTCAGTATTCAAGTTATTTATATTCTGTTATTGTTCTTTCGCGATATAAATAACCTGTATTTCATGTAATTATTATAATACAAAAAACCATTTGCTTTGTAAAATAGGTTATTTTATTTAAATGATTAATTATATATTATATAATATCTTATATTAATTAAACAAACCGATATTTATCATTTCTACTTTGTGATACTGTATAAATAATATTCAAGTTATTTATATTGTTATCGTTCTTTAGCGACATAAACAACATCCGAGTTATAATTTATATTCAGTTATCGTTCTTTAGCGATATAAATAACATAAACTTAATATTAGGTTTGGAACAATACAGTTGCATAATACTGATGTTAGTTTTTTTTTCTTTTTATATTAGTACATTATAATATCTTGAACCACAATAAAATGAAAAGGAGTGACGAGCAATTGAACCTGAGACGTTGACATCTAAATTCCGACGTTCTTCCGCTGAGCTACGAGATCACAAGTGTGGAAACATGTGCGAAAAAATTGGCCCAATCCCCCTTCAAGATTATCTGATGATTTGTAGAAGCTAGTCCAGGATGCGGGGGGCAAAGGCTAATTGGGATTTCCGGTCTCTGATCGGGTCAAACATCCTGATAGAACTAATATTTAACCCTTGCGACGAATTTCGGTGAACTCTGGAGGGTCCAATTAGTCAAATCTACTCTTCTAATCTCCACCCCTGGCCCCCTGGGATCTAATAAAATGCGAAAGAGACATTGGTGTGCGGAAAGCAACGGCAAGTTACCATATTTAGGCCTATCCTTCCCAAGAAAAACTGCAAATATGTGCAAAAGAAGCTTTTACTGGAAAAAGGAGCATCTTCTGCGGACCTCCTGAAAAAGAACTAAGGAAGAGACTAGTAAAGTGCTTTGTGCGGAGTGTGGCATTGTATGGGGAAGAAACATGGACTTTACGACGAAATGAAGAGAAATGAATAGAAGCATTTGAAATGTGGATGTGGAGAAGAACGGAGCGTGTGAAGTGGACAGACGGAATAAGAAATGAAGTTGTGTTGGAAAAAGTGAGTGAAGAAAGAATGATGCTGAAACTGATTAAAAAGAGAAAAAGGAATTGGTTGGGACACTGGTTGAGAAGAATAATAGACATTAGGATATGTGCATCATATGCGGAAACTAAGAGGAAGGCAGAAAATAGGAAACATTGGAGAATGCTGGGTTTGCAATGAAAGACCTGCCCATGGGCAGAACACTTATGTATGTATGTTCAGAATGCCTGGAATGTCGTGTCTAAGAACAGTCGCTATTTGCAAAGAGTAGTCGATTCCATGCCCACTCGACTGCAAGGTGTGATCAGGATAAGGGAAAGATAGAGTAAATATTGAATCGTAGCTTTTTGTTTTGTTTTTCGAACGCTTAATTGTTTGAATGTTCTAAGGCAGACGCCAGTAAGTTCGTTTTATTTATACCACGAAAGATATTTTTGTTGAGAATATATATATTTCCATTTGCAGCCCCAATGTCATAATGATAAAGTTATGGCATAATACATTAATGAACCTCATGTTAATTACCAAAATAATCGTAAAAGAGAAAGGAGCAAATATGTATATTTTGTCTCTCTCTCTCTCTCTCTCTCTCTCTCTTAAGAATAAAACAAAAAACAACATAAAAAGAACTAGGTTGTATTGGAACGCAGGACCTCACGAATACCAGGCCGGAACGCTACCATTACACCATGAAGTAACACACGGAATACTCTAATTATAACTGTAGATATCAGGAAACGTGGTCAAACAACATGTAACATCGCCTGTCTCCGAATTGTAGCGAAGATACTCGAAGGGAACTTTGTTTCTGGAGAGCGGCCACTTTTTCTTTTGACAACTGTACAAAGAACGAACATAGAGAGACTACCATTTCATTTTAGGAATTATAAACCGGTATGGAAAGGAAATATTGTAAGGACTCCCCCCCCCCCCCACCCAAAAGAAAACGGTGGCATGAACAAGATATGTACTGTTCTCCAACCAGGATATTAACCGTGAAAGGAATGTGCTTACTATTGCGTCATCTATTGGAGCGAAATAGATAATATTACCGTTATAGCGTCAGTTTAAAACATGCGCTCTTCTGCATATGTTATTTCCTATATGGAGAGATTAAAAGATCAGGAGATTAACCGTGATCTAATTTTGTAACTAGGATAGTATAAGTATGTTTGTATCAGTGTTATCGTTTGTGCTTTGAGAGTTAGCCAATGAAGATGCGTGTACTCACGTGTGTGACCTTAGGACATCTTATGACATCAACATTCATTCACAGCATTACCCCGCTGCGTTTCATTCCCCTGAGACTTTCTTCTGGTTGGAGTAGGCCTACAGTAGATTGCTACAGACAATAATGTCTAACGCGTGAAGGAAGAAGAAGAAGAAGAAGAAAAAGATTATTATCATTATTATTATTGTGTACAATTTAAAAAATGAAGTCAAATATCTTACTTTTTGGGATTATAGTATGACTTCAATTTAGAGGAGTTAGGCATTTAACTTGCAAACAGGGTTGGTTCAGTTCATGCGACGCTGCTGTCGTTTTTTTATTTTATTTTTTGTTTACTTGGTTATTTAACGACGCTGTATCAAATACGAGGTTATTTAGCGTCGATGGAATTGGTGATAGCGATATGATATTTGGCGAGATGAGGCCGAGGATTCGTCATAGATTACCTGAAATTTGCCTTACGGTTAGGGAAACCCCAACCAGGTAATCAGCCCAAGCGGGAATCGAACTCAGGCCCGAGCGCAACTTCGGATCGGCAGACAAGCGCCTTAGCCGACAGAGCAACGCCAGTGACTTCGCTGCTGTCGTGTAGCCTACACAACGAATACTCGATACACGATAAAATTGTCAGGAAGAGAACAAGACTGACCATAGAAGAAAAACTGCAGTTTATTGCTGCAATAGAAAATGATGAACAAATAAGTAAAATTGCTAACCGATGTAATCTAACCTTATCTGTGACAGTGACAGTGAAAAGATAAAAGCTATTGCTAAGGGTATGAAACTTCCTGATAATAAGCAATTAGAGAATCCTTTGAATGGTTCAAGCAAAAGAGAAGTGAGAGAATTCCTGTGTCAGGTGAAATACTGCGTGCGAAAGCCTGTGAAATTAACAACAAACTTGGTGGTAATACAACATTATTTTAAAGCTAACAATGGGTGCTTAAGGAATTTTAAAGCACGTCTAGGCATTCGCCAAATCTCAATACAAGGCGAAAAACGAAGTGCTGATACATCACTTGTTTCTCAATTTGTTGAGGACCTTCGTCATAAAATATTATGTCCTCAATTATGTAACACTCAGTATACAATTGTCATGAAACGAGACTTAATTGGAATGCGCTTCCTAATAAAACTCTTGCCTCGGCTTCAGAACGTTCGGCCTCAGGGTTCAAACAACAGAAAGAACTAGTCACTTTACTGATGTGTTCTAATGTCAATGGTACCCATGTCGGGAAATAAAAAAAAGCGAAGAGCATTTATGAATGTGGATATTAATGATTTACTTGTATGTTATTATTCACAAAGGAATGCTCGGATGAGTGCAGAGATATTTACAAATTGGTTTCATGATGTGTTTGTTTCTGAGGTATGCTCACATTTACGGCAGAATAATTTGTCAGAAAAGGCAATATTGGTGATGGATAAGGTATCTTGTCATTTAAACGTCGGTCTGCAGAATGATAATAGTAACATAGTTTGTAGATTCCTACCACTTAACACACCTCCTTAATACAGCCCTTGCACCAATGCGTAATAGAGAGTGTGAAGCGTCGATATCGCAAATTATTTATTCAGTGCAGGAGGATTCAAATGGAAATGTCCGGGAGTTCTTAAAGAAATACTCCATAAAAGATGCAATTGATACCATTGCAAATGTTTGGAATTATGTATCCAGGGAAACTGTAAATAGAAGCTGGAATAAATTAACACCCAATTAAGTTGCGCTCAGGCGTGGGTTCGACCCCCGCTTGGGCTGATTACCTGGTTGGGTTTTTCCGAGGTTTTCCCCAACCGAAAGGTAAATGCCAGGTAATCTATAGTGAATCTTCGGCCTCAACTCGCCAAATACCATCTCGCTGTCACAAATCTCATCGACGCTAAATAACATAGTAATTGATGCAGCGTCGTTAAGTAACCAACTAAAGGAACACCCATTTAATAGTTAAGTTGACTGTAAGATGTCTGATTAATTTTCAGAGATTATTATGCAATTAATTTTATAAGTGTCACGAAATAAGTGATTGAACAAGTGTTCATGGAAATATATTTGATATTACTAATTTGTTTTTGAAATTATGACTATACGAATATTATATTTATGTTATATTGTGTTTAAAGATATGTATATTTTATTTATACGAGTAGAAGTAATTTAGTTTTTTTTGCCCCTCAAAATCCAACCTCTAATAGACAATAGTGGGGTGGGCAACGCTAAGTAGGAGAATGTCTGTTGGAGTAATGCAAGGTGGGACTTTGTCCCCTAGACCACTACGGTAGCCGAGAAGGCCCAACAAGAACTCTGAAAACCGGTGAATAGAGGCTCTGGTCAGGTCCTTCAGGTTGGGGGTTGGCATAGAGCTGACAACTCTACGTTTTCTGTAAAAGAGAGAGCCGGACGGATTAATAGGCATAGACTTTGGCTACGTAAAAGAACATGGAATATATTTACTTACTTACTTACTTACTTACTTACAAATGGCTTTTAAGGAACCCGAAGGTTCATTGCCGCCCTTACATAAGCCCGCCATCGGTCCCTATCCTGTGCAAGATTAAGCCAGTCTCTATCATCATACCCCACCTCCCTCAAATCCATTTTAATATTATCCTCCCATCTACGTCTCGGCCTCCCTAAAGGTCTTTTTCCCTCCGGTCTCCCAACTAACACTCTATATGCATTTCTGGATTCGCCCATACGTGCTACATGCCCTGCCCATCTCAAACGTCTGGATTTCAAGTTCCTAATTATGTCAGGTGAAGAATACAATGCGTGCAGTTCTGTGTTGTGTAACTTTCTCCATTCTCCTGTAACTTCATCCCGCTTAGCCCCAAATATTTTCCTAAGCACCTTATTCTCAAACACCCTTAACCTATGTTCCTCTCTCAGAGTGAGAGTCCAAGTTTCACAGCCATATAGAAGAACCGGTAATATAACTGTTTTATAAATTCTAACTTTCAGATTTTTGGACAGCAGACTGGATGATAAGAGCTTCTCAACCGAATAATAACACGCATTTCCCATATTTATTCTGCGTTTAATTTCCTCCCGAGTGTCATTTACATTTGTTACTGTTGCTCCAAGATATTTGAATTTTTCCACCTCTTCGAAGGATAAATCTCCAATATTTATATTTCCATTTCGTACAATATTCCCGTCACGAGACATAATCATATACTTTGTCTTTTCGGGATTTACTTCCAAACCGATCGCTTTACTTGCTTTAAGTAAAATTTCCGTGTTTTCCCTAACCGTTTGTGTATTTTCTCCTAACATATTCACGTCATCTGCATAGACAAGAAGCTGATGTAGCCCGTTCAATTCCAAACCCTGCCTGTTATCCTGAACTTTCCTAATGGCATATTCTAAAGCGAAGTTAAAAAGTAAAGATGATAGTGCATCTCCCTGCTTTAGCCCGCAGTGAATTGGAAAAGGATCAGATAGAAACTGACCTATACGGACTCTGCTGTATGTTTCACTGAGACACATTTTAATTAATCGAACTAGTTTCTTGGGAATACCAAATTCAATAAGAATATCATATAATACTTCCCTCTTAACCGAGTCATATGCCTTTTTGAAATCTATGAATAACTGATGTACTGTACCCTTATACTCCCATTTTTTCTCCATTATCTGCCGAATACAAAAAATCTGATCAATAGTCGATCTATTACGCCGAAAACCGCACTGATGATCCCCAATAATTTCATCTACGTACGGAGTTAATCTCCTCAAAAGAATATTGGACAAAATTTTGTACGACGTCAACAAAAGTGATATTCCTCGAAAGTTACCACAGTTGGTTTTGTCCCCCTTTTTAAAAATAGGTACAATTATGGACTCCTTCCATTGTTCTGGTACAATTTCCTTTTCCCAAATAGCAAGTACAAGTTTATAAATTTCGCTATATAATGCACTTCCACCCTCTTGTATTAATTCTGCTGGAATTTGATCGATACCTGGAGACTTGTACTTTTTCAGATTTTCTATCGCAATTTCGACTTCTGAAATCGTGGGTTCGGGTATAAATGGCTCAGCAGTTTGTATTTCAATATCATCCCGATCATTTCTATTTGGCCTATGTACATTTAGTAGTTGCGCAAAATAGTTTTTCCATCTGTTTAGGATTGATGAAGAGTCTGCAAGCAAGTCACCATTCTCATCCTTGATCACGTTTACCCTTGACTGATATCCGTTCTTAAATTCCTTTATTGAAATATTGAAATATTGAAATATTGAATTGAATATTGAAATAGCCTTTGGATTTCCCGTGAAGGGCTATGGCCTCCTAAAAGGGGAGCTCTTTAGAGATCATGCGGTGAGCTAATCCGCATGACGGTAGATTCTGTTCTATATAAGTTTTGTTCGTCGTTTGTGTGTGTACACTTGCACTCTCACTCGATACTGGCAAACTGTAGCGATCTCCATTCTTCTCGGTTCTTGGCTGTTCTGGACCACAGGGGTCCAGCTAGGCTCTTGAAGAAGTCCGCCCATCTGGTCCCAGGTCTTCCTCGGTTTCGCCTCCCGATGCGTGGATCCCACGTGGTGGAAATATGCGCCCATCTGCAGCCTTGGAGTCTCGACACGTGGCCTCCCCATTTCCATTTCAGGCGTTCCCCTTGGTGTGCCATGTCTCTGGTGTTTGTCATCTGCTTTAGTCTGGTGTTGGAAATCTTGTCTCTGAGGGAGAGTCCTAGGATTTTCCTCTCCATTTTGCGCTGGCAGATCTGAATCTGCGTCTTCTGGTTCACGGTCAGTTTCCAGGTCTGACAGCCGTAAAGTAAGGTTGGGAAGATACAGGATTGCAGCACCTCCAGCTTTAGTTTGCGGTTCAGTTTCTTGTCAAGGAGTATGAATTGCAGTGACCAGAAAGCTCTCCATGCTGATGCAATTCTTCTTTTTAGTTCTCTCGTCATGCAGCTTTTGAATCCGACCAATTGGCCCAGATAGATGTAATCTTCCACGTACTGTAAACTGGTTGCGTTGACTTGGATGGGTTGTGGTTGGCTGTTCGTCATGACTTGGGTTTTTTCCATGTTCATGCTTAGGCCTGCGTGTGCGCTGCAATCACTTAGTTCCTGTATCATCTCTTGTAGGTCGGTGGCGTTTTTAGCGAAGAGTACGATGTCGTCCGCGAATCTTAGGTTCGTCAGCCGATATCCGTTTATATTGATTCCATGTCTTTTCTTCCACTTTAGCTTACGGAATATGTCTTCCAGGAGGCTAGTAAACAGCTTTGGTGAGATCGGATCCCCTTGTCGGACTCCTCTTCCTATTCTGAATATTTGTCCTTCTCGTTCTGTCATCACGATGGCGTGCGAGTCTCCGTAGAGCTTAGTTAGGATGTTGATATATTTGTGCTCGACTCCCTGGTTGCTCAGCGCCTGTAATACACAGGAGTGTTCTACCGAGTCAAATGCTTTCTTGAAATCTATAAATGCAAGATAGAGGGGAATATTGAATTCGTCCGTTTTTTCTATGACCTGGTTGATTGTCTGTAGATGGTCCACCGTGCTGTAACCTGAGCGAAATCCTGCCTGGTCTGGAGCTTGGTTGTCATCCAGTACTTTCGTGAGTCTCCTTGTGATTATCTTAGAGAACAGCTTGTAGACATTTGACATCAGGCTGATTGGACGGTAGTTGTTCAGGTCGTCCTTGGCACCTTTTTTGTGGAGTAGAATAATTTTGCTTGTCTTCCATTGGTGGGGTACTGTCTCCGATTTGAGTATTTCGTTGAAGACTGCGGTGAGCGGTGTTAGCAAGGAGTCGTGACCGAGTTTCAGGTGTTCGTTGTGGATGTTGTCTTCTCCGGGCGCTTTTCCGGGTTTGAGTTCCCCTATCGCTGTCCTGACCTCGCTTTGAAGTATTGGTGGGACCTCGATGTCGTCTACGTTGTTCATCTGAATACTGTCGCTTGGATTCGCTTCCTGTTTGGAGCTGGTGTATAGTGATCTGTAGTAGTTTGTGGCTGCCGTCACAATGTCTTCTCTTTCTGTTAGACGGTTGCCTCTGGGTCCCCGTGCTCCCAAGAGCCATTGCTTCCCACTTCCTCTCTGTTTTCTTGCTTGTCTTGTTGATTTGGATGATTCCAGTATTGTTCTTACTGCCTCTGTGTTGTGTTCACGTACGTCCCTTCTGATCGCCCTTTTTGTTTGCTTATCAATCTCTGCGTACTGGTTTTTATTGTCCTCGTTTTCATCCCTGCTTGGATATAATCTCTTCCTTTGTTCAATTAATGCAATTGTTAACGGGCTGAGCTTGGAACTGTTTTCTCTAGTTCCATTTGTTCTCCTGGCTGTGATTGATGCTTGGGTAAGGGCCTCTTCGATGGAGTTGTATAGATCCTGTGGGTCGCGCTGGGAGGATAGGTCCATTTCTTGTAGTCGTTCCTGTAGTGCAAGGCCGAAAGTGTGCCTATCTAAGCTGTCAATTGTGCTCGCTATTGTATTCCCAAAATGTCTTCTGTTTCTCTTTATATTCACTGTGGCACGTACCATTCTGTGATCCGTCGAGAATTTCAGGTTTGGTACGACTTGTATGTCCCTCGCACCTGCTAGGCTGTCGGTTAGTATGTAGTCCAGTTCGTTTTTTGTCGTGCCGTTGGGGTGTCTCCAGGTCCACCTTGCTTCGCTACGCTTTCTGAAGAACGTGTTTAGTATCATCATTCTCTGTTCTGTGGCGAATTGTACCAGTCGTTCTCCTCTTGCGTTCCTTGTCCCGTAGCCGTACGGCCCAACTGGGTCCTCTTGTGCGTGGAGTTTGTTCCCTACTTTGCTGTTGAAGTCGCCTAATATGAAGTTCCTGTGTGATCTGTGTCTCTCAATTGTGTCTTCTAGCAGTCTGTAGAAGTCTTCGCTGTCTTCGTCACTATGGTTCTCTGTGGGTGCATATATTTGTATCATAGTTACATCGCATGTCGCTGTCTTTATCTTTAGAACTATTATTCTCTCTGAAACCCCTATGATTTCCTTCACCATGGGTTTGATGTGTTTCTTTATCAGGAATCCCACTCCTTTCTGTCCTTTGGTCTGCCCGATGTAGCAGAAGAGATCGCCGTTATTCTTTTCGATTATAGTTTCCCCCATTCTTCTGATCTCGCAGAGGCCCAGGATATCGCAGTTAATGTTTTTTAGAGCATAGTTTAGCTCCTCTTCTCTTTCTTCTGTCCTGAGTGTGTTCACGTTTAGTGTGGCTATTCTGAATTCTTGTCTGGTGGTACGTTGGTGTGGTGTCTGTACTGGTGTGTTGTGAGATTCCGTTGGCGCTCTTGGTGGTTCTAAGTTGTTGTTTGTTGCATAGTGCTTGTTCCTGGGATGCTGATTTGTTGTTGTGGCCGCTGCGCGTTTTTTGGTTGGGGCAGGTTCCGTGGTTGCGGCGGGTTTTTTGCCTGGGGCAGCTCGTTCCAACGTATCCATCTATCATTTATCAGTATTTTCTGATATCCCACCTTGACGTTGTTGCCTTTGTTTCTCTCTTCGGTAGCTAGATTACGTAGTTGGGTTTGTATACTCCTTTCCTGGAGTGTCATGTCATCATCGATGAAGCATTCCTCCCCCGCTAATTTGTGTTTGTTCTTCATTATAGTCATTTTGTCTTCCATGCTGGCGAGTTCAACCCTGGCTAGTCCTCTGTCGGAGTAGTCTTTGCAGATGTACATAACTTTGCTGTATGGTTTGTTGAATTCTACTTTTGCCAGTATTTCATTTACTTTATTGGTCATTTCTTCATGGTTGTCTGGTCGTATCTCTTTGTTTTTGATGATTATGTTTTGTCTTCTTTCTCTCCTCTGCCTCCTCTCTTCCGCTTCCTCTAGTGACCTTAATTTTTTCTCTATATGTGTGGTTCTCTCATCCATGGTGTTATCTAAGTTGCGTACTCTGGTTTCCAGGTTGTTGCACTTTTCTTCTATTCTCTTGTCAAAACCTTTTATTTCCTCTCTCAAGTCTGCTATGTCTTTCCTTGTTTCAGCCTTAAAGTCCGTGTTTTGTTTCTTTAGGTCTTTTAGTTCGGCTAGGATGTTACTGAACATGGCTTGTATGGTCTGATTCGTGTCGGTGTCTTCTTCACTGCCGCTGTTCCGTTGGTTCGCCCGTTGTGCAGGTGTATTTCGTGATTTTCTTGCCGCCATTTTGGACGTGCTCCTGGGTTTGTCGCACTTGTGAGGAGGTTCCGCCTAGCGTGTTGTTTAGGGTGGTTGGCTGCCCGCTGCCGTGTGGGCGGTTCCCTTTTAGCACTGTTACTGTGTGGGCGGGCTGACTTCCCGGGTTGGTAGTAATGTCCTCTGTCGCTAGGGCTCGCCCGCTTAGTTATTACTTCTCTTGGTGCTTGTCGCCTTCTGGTGGGGTATCGCTGAACTCGTTCGGTTATTGAGTTGAACTTCCCCTGCGTCACTTCCGGTGTCAGGAGCGCTTGTGTGACTTCCTTCCCTGTGGAGGCACTCTACGATCTTTTAACCTCACTTAATGTAGCGTTTGTTTTTTCTCTGTTGTGGCTTTTATCCTGCAAGGATGTTGTTACTAACACTCCCCGGCTGTCTCTGAACTATTACTGACCTTTTTGTGGTATTGTGGTTGGTTTGCCGCCCTTTATCTCGCTATTTTTCGCATGGATAACGCACCACTATAATTCCACTTCTACTAGTAGTCCGCCATCTTCCAAATTCCTTTATACCCTTATATAAATCTCGAATGTTTTTATTCTTACTATTTGTTTCTACCTCATTCATTTTTTCCTTCAAGTAACCTCTCTTTTTATTCCTAAGTGTACGACTTGCTTCCCGTCTTTCATTGAAATAATTATCTCTATTCTCCTCAACTGGATCCTGTAAGAATTTCAATTTTGCCTGTTTCCTTCTTTCTACTACCATGCAACAATCTTCATCAAACCACGGTTTCTTTTTCTTAGTTTCATAATAACCTATGCTCTGCTCAGCTGCAATTTTGATACTATCTCTGATATTTTCCCACACGCTATTAACATCTAATTCTTTCTCAACTTCGTCGGAACTTTCTAAAGTGGCAAACCTATTCGAAATTTCTACCTGATAATTTTGCTTAGCTTCCTCGTCCTTTAATTTCAAAATATTGAATTTAGTAATATTAACTTGTTGCTCTACTCGCTTGGCTACTGATAATCTTTCTCTTAATTCTCCAATCACCAAATAATGGTCAGAATTACAGTCTGCACCTCTGAAAGTTCGAATATCTACTATACTAGTATGTCTCCGTTTATCTATCAAGATGTGATCTATTTGGTCGTGTGTCAATCCATCTGGAGAAGTCCAAGTATATTTATGTATATCCTTATGGGGGAATGTTGTACTTTTGACAATTAAATTTTTCGATGTGGCAAAGTTGACTAATCTAACTCCATTGTCACTACTAATTGCGTGTAGGCTCTCTTTTCCAATAGTTGGTCTAAAAATATCCTCCCGTCCTACTTTAGCGTTGAAATCCCCCAATAAAATTTTCATATGATATCTAGGGAACTGATCAAAAGTATGTTCCAATTCCTCATAGAAGCTATCCTTTAGATAGTCGTCTTTCTCTTCTGTAGGGGCGTGAGCATTTATAACTATGATGTCGCACCATCTACCCTTAAGTACTAAATACGATAACCTGTCACTGATAAATTCGACCTTTTTTACTGCTGAGTTTATTCTTTTATGTACAAAGAATCCTGTTCCTAATTGGTGATTATTGTTTCCTTCCCCATAATACAACAAGTAATCTCCTATTTGTGATATGCCATTCCCATCTAACCTAACCTCTTGTACTCCCACAAAGTCTATTCTATATCTAGCTAGTTCTTTTGCTACTAATGTTACCCCTCCTGTTCTATAAAGACTAGTTACGTTCCAAGTGCCAAATCTCAAAACCTTATTCCTTTGCTGTGGTCGTGCCAGAGAATCAGTCCTATTCCGAGGCTTACTGTAGGAATTCGTAACAAGCTGTTTTTTACGGTGATGGGTTGTTAGCCCTTCGCCCAACCCCCAAGCTGGAGGACCACCCCTTATCGGCTGTCCACGACTGCTTATTCAATATATTCGCAGCTACCCTCCATATCTGGAGGCCGTCTCCTCTATCCGCAACCTGAGGACGCGCCATGCCGTGGTGATAGGGACCCACCATACATGGACATGGAATATATAAGGTCTAAAATATACAAAGTTTGATGAAGTATGAGTATTAGTCTTCACCAAAGAGAACACGTTATATGGAAGGCTAGTAATGTTATAAAATAAATAAACATTAAGTTCTTCAGTTTAAGATTCCACGTTTTATTGATTATTTTATCCACTTTCCGTAATAGTAAATAATTCTGTGTGTTATTTTTAAGTGTTTTAGGCAGTGCTTCATGGAACCCGTTGCTTTCTATCTTCCTTTTTACTTAGCTGCAGCGTTTAACGTTTACCTCACATGTTAATTTATTAGCTGTTAGTATTATACATTATTTTATCTATTTTATTTCGTCTGTCATATGAAGTTAAATAGACCTTTCATACAAAATAACTCCGCAAATAGTTGTAATCACACAAATGAAATTTGCAACCGCCATTTTGCAATGAAGAGAAGCACTTTTTTCTCGTCAATTGGTAAAGCGAAAGCGCTGTACTACAAGGCTTTTAAAACACGCTAGTTTTCACTTTCAAAGTACGTTCTAAAATCGACTCAATCTATTTCAATTTTAAATCTGCCGCCACAAATTTGTACTCGATACTGTACTCGGTTCAACCGAGTAATGACGTCACAGTAACTGCTCCGAATCGAACCGTTCCGTCCCCAGCCCTAGTTCATTGCAGAGGTAAAATGCCTTAGGTAAGACGCTCAAGCGTGTAGTATTGCAGAGCATATTTGACGATATTTGAACTAATATTTTCACTGTCAATATAGACCACATTACATATAAAAGTGTAAAGTAAACGTAAAGGTGACAAAAACAGTGCACTGAAAGACACTGCAATACCAAAAGTCACAGAAAATGTGTTGAACGTAATCTAAAAGAACCAGTATTATCACAACTGAATATTATGAAGATATTAACTCGACTTATAGCATGGATTTGTGTAGCCTACGATGATATTCAGTGCCAACATCCCAATTAATTAATTGTTTAATCCAGGTGTATAATAAATTTAATAATCTACATTTTAGGACATTTCTAGAATGTACATAGAAAATTAGTGGGTTTTTAGTAATAAACGATATATGCAATATCCTAATGAAATACAAAAAAATATCAGACACTAGGAATATCTTGTGTTACATCATGCACCAATAACGTCATATACCCGACGTTCAAAGATATCTGACCCCACTAATCGATAGTCATCGATAATTTGTTAATGTAAGTGTAGCTTCTTTAGTCATTACTTCTATGAATAGATGACGATGATAATAGCACAGTCTACTATATACAGTCGCGAAGCTTGAGGTGATTTTTTGCAAATCTCGTGATAAAGGGCTCCAAGCGGTTAGCAACTAGAAACAATAGACTGTCCCCGGTCGACTTTGGACTGTGTCGTATTTCCATCGAGTGCTAGCTCGTTGCGTATTTCACATTGATGCTTGTGAAATGTTCGTTATTGGTTGTAATGAAAATATTAATGGCTAAAATACAATAATTGGAATAATAATATTTTACTAGAGACGTAGAAAAATTAAGTTTGTTTTAATTAAATTAATTTTTACACATCACACCAAAAAGTTTACAGTTAAATATCCTAGAACAATACGAAATATATAAGAATACAATAGCACACCCACATTACATACCGGTACTTAATACGCAACTACAGTTCAATACGCACACATTGTTTGACATCATAATACGTCATAACATACAGACAGCCAACCCCCACCATAGGAACAACACACCCCCACCCCTACCATCGACAACTGCACATCGCAGAGCCAAAATCAGCAGTGGTTCAAGAGACACTGAAGACGACGACAAATAGCGTCGAAACGGGCCGTCTGTCGAAGGTAAATACCTTTTTAAACAATTTTAACACTTTTAACGTGTGACAGTGTACATTTTATGTTTTTAACAAAGTGTTAACGAGAACTTTAATCAATGAATAACGACGATATAAGTCATTTAGTTCACCAATATCGAACCACGCGAGTGAAAGTGATCAAGACATCCCACAACATTAGATTTAATCAAGAATGCCTCAAACGAGACGTAATACCCAATTACATACACATAAACATAAAAAACAATTCATACCCAGCACAGAAAACAAAAGCTACAGCAGAGAAAATCTACATACAAAACAATATAAAATATTTACATCACATGAAAAACAAACACAATACAAATGCATATAAGACATATTTGCAGTTAACAAAAATAGTATATCATATACAATTAGAGGAAATTATTTTACATACGAACAAAGTAATAGCACAAATAAGTGATAAGATAAAGAAACGACATAGAAACAAACTGGCAACATTAACACATAAACAAAAAACCAAATACAACACCACACACAAATTCCATCCTAAGATATTCAACAATACCAACGTAACATTTAACCAAAATGAAACGAAATTACTTGAAAAAGGACTAAAACATAACCTACAATATAACAAGACACCAAGAACACAACAAATGCAAATGATCATCAATGCAGAAACAGCAATTCAAAACACACAACCACAACACCAAGAATACATCCGACAAGATTTATTAAGAAACATAGATAAAATAAACAAACCTTTAACCGATAAGCACGAAATTAAAACAATAAAGACATTAAGAGAGAAACAACAAGCACACAATTTGACATTTGTAAAAGCTGATAAGGGTAATTGCACTGTAATAATGAATGCTCAAGACATGAATGATAAAATTAACACATTTTTTCACGAAAATAACATTGCAGAAATAAAAACAGATCCAACAACAAAATATCAAACAATAGTCAAAAATACAATAAATCAAAACACTCACATCATACCTAACAACAAAAAACAACAATTGAAACAAATTAAACCTCACGCACCTAAACTAAACGCATTACCAAAAATTCACAAACAAAATATACCAATCAGGCCTCTTATTAACTACAAGAATGCACCAGCATACAAATTAGCGAAATATATAGACAACATTATAAGAAATAGTATACAATTTGAAAACCCAACAACAATAATCAACACCATAGACTTAGTTAACAAAATAAATCACAAACACATTCCACACAATACAACATTAGCATCATTTGACATCGTAAATCTATATACAAACATACCAGTAACAGAAACACTAGAAATACTTCGGGAAATGCTTATCAAAAATAACATACCACAGACTCATATTAACGAAATTTTACACATCACAGAAATTATTACTAAACAAAATTATTTCACACATAACAATAAATACTATACACAAACTGAAGGATTACCAATGGGTTCACCTATATCAAGTATATTAGCTGAAATCTTTATTCACAACATAGAACAAACACACATACTAAATACCGACAACAACAAACACGCAGAGAAAATAATGTACTGGCATCGATATGTAGATGACATAATAGTCTTATATAATGGAAACAAAAGACAAATAGAAAACCTACATCAACAACTCAACAAAATACACCCAAAATTAAAATATACAGTAGAAATGGAACATAAGCAAGCTATAAACTTCTTAGACATCACCATAACCAGAACAAATAACAGACACGAATTCAAAATATATAGGAAACCCACTACAACCACAACACATATACACAATTCATCAAATCATCCCATACAACATAAACATGCAGCTTTCCGTACAATGACACACAGATTAATTAATATACCAATGAACAAAGACAACTACACGGAAGAATTAAACACAATAAAATATATAGCACAAGACAATGGATACAACCCTAACATAATAGACACACTAATAAAAAAGGCAAAACAAAAACAGACCAAACCAACACAAACAGCACGCGAGAATAAATACATAACATTAACATATCACAATACGAATACCCACAAAATCGCAACTTCATTCAGAAAACTAAAGTACAAAACTGCATACAAAACAAATAATACAACACAGAAATACTTAAATAACCACACTAAACATTCAAATATATATAATTCAACTGGAGTTTATAAATTAAAATGCAATAGTTGCCTACATTTTTACATAGGACAGACAGGAAGATCCTTTCATACAAGATACAACGAACATATTAAAGCTATAACCAAACCTTACATTACATCAAATTATGCAGATCACATTATCGACAATAATCATGACTACAATAATATAGAAACAGATATGGAAATTTTACACATCACACCAAAAAGTTTACAGTTAAATATCCTAGAACAATACGAAATATATAAGAATACAATAGCACACCCACATTACATACCGGTACTTAATATGCAACTACAGTTCAATACGCACACATTGTTTGACATCATAATACGTCATAACATACAGACAGCCAACCCCCACCATAGGAACAACACACCCCCACCCCTACCATCGACAACTGCACATCGCAGAGCCAAAATCAGCAGTGGTTCAAGAGACACTGAAGACGACGACAAATAGCGTCGAAACGGGCCGTCTGTCGAAGGTAAATACCTTTTTAAACAATTTTAACACTTTTAACGTGTGACAGTGTACATTTTATGTTTTTAACAAAGTGTTAACGAGAACTTTAATCAATGAATAATATTTTACTAGAGACGTAGAAAAATTAAGTTTGTTTTAATTAAATTTATTGATCACGTTTTATTTTCAATTCTGGTGGGATTATTATTGCTTAGGCCTACTTTTTTTTCAAAGGATATGTTTTTAATTATAGCTGTTAATTTTGCTGTTATTTTTATTTGTTACTTTACTAGAGACGTAGAAAAAGTCTGTTACAATAAAATTTATTGATCACGTTTTATTTCCAATTCTGGTGTGATTATTATTGCTTAACCTCATCCCACTTTGTTAACTACGTAAGCCTACACTACAAGTACCGGTACACGTAAGTTACTCCATTAATTCATATTTCCATTATTATTGTTGTAAAGGGAAATGAAAATTAATATTTATTGGTTTCATAGTTAATTATCGCTATAATCTTGAATGAGTGCAGCGATTATAGTAAATTTCAGTTCGTTTTGTACAAAAAATAATAATATTAACCTATTTCTTGCAGGTATCTTCGAGTTTATGGTGGATTTTAATATACTTCATTAAAATAATAAATTAACTTTATGTATTTAATATTTCAATAATGGAAGGAAGGTGTTAATTTTTCCAAAAGAACACAACGAAAGTGTAACATATTTTGTCGTCTACTATGGGAGAGATCTGCGATGATAAGGCGATAGTAGCGATCCTAGTGGTGGGCAACTACCCATGTTTGCATTTTTACTACATATTGAGCTTCGCGACTGTATATAGTAGACTGTGATAATAGTCGTACATAAATATATGTGCGTTATAGAATACCATTATACTCATTGTAAAACAGTTGGAAACTGCTGATATTGTCAATTATGCTTAATCTACATAATAATTTTCGCTGGCATCCTTTTAATGGCCCCAATAATGGTGCCACCTATTGAGAAATAGCGAAACTGTTTCAAAATTTGTCAACTTTTTCTATCTTTGGTTCTGACTTATCCCATGGTTGGAAAATTCGCTTACACGATCACAAAATCGTAGGCCAGATATCTTTGAACGCCAGTTATTGAAATAATTTCTTGCAATATTAAATCATTTCAAGTGACATACGCATATGTTCAAGTTCCGTAACTTACGAATGCACGTTATTATTCACTGCAAAGATCACGACGAAAATGAACATTACAGCTCAAGCATGTGTTTACTAGCATAGCTTTAGAATATCGGGAGTTGACTGTACTTCACGGACACGCTGCGACGACCTGTTTGTTTATATCCTCATCCGTTGCATTACCTGTGTTCGGCGTACTATATACCCAATGTGTCCTTAACTTCAGTCTTTAGATAGCTGGAATACGAAGCCTAGTAATAACATTCACATTATGATATAGAAACTAAATTGTTGAGAAAATCGTATAAGGTACAATTTTATTTCTTATGACGACATTTGGGGCTATGTTTTGCAGCTAGCATCCTTTCAGTGATACTAAAAATCTTATTTTTTCTGCCTCATTACTTCTACAACTACAACTATCATAATAGCTACAACTATTACCACAACTACCGTACAAACAACTGTTACTATAATTACTATTAATATAACAATTACGACTACTACTACAAGTACAACTACAACCACTATTACTATTAGGCCTACTATTATACGTTCTAATAGCTTGTCTGATAACTGAACTGCTTAAGATGCTCCATATATTAGGAGATCACCTCTCACGTGTAAATTTGTTTACTTCTCTATTCCCAGACATTTCATCTCTTGGTCCCAGTAAAGACATCAATTTTAGCTGCCGACATGCGATCAACTACAAGTTATAACGAATCGAAAAACACGTAATTATAGGATCAAGAGAGGAGTGAGCCTCTATGTAATACAGACGTTGGGTAATGGCTCATTCACCACTAATGGCAGCATTGTAATACTTCGGGGCTGAGCGCAGTCAAGTTGCATTTTAGAATCGAAGCAGAAACTATTGGAGCATGAAGAGGTTCTTGAAATAATTAGAGGTTTTGTCAGCTTGGGTCATGAATTTTGCCGACTTGTCACTGTTGTCTACAGATGTCTAACAGACAGCTTTAATATCCAAATCTGGAGGAGGCCTACAAGTCGCTAAATTTGGAAGTCTTTACATCACAGGGTTCTATTTAATGCAGATATTTTGAAAAAGATATTTGGTGAAAATAACTCCTGTAGGTGGAGAATACTTACGGCTAGAAAAGAAATGTAAATTTGAATGAAAGCAATGTAATGATGACAAACTGGGTTGAATGTTGGAGAGAGAAATATATGGACATTATATAAATAGAAGAGCGGACGAGCGGACGGCAGGCAGGTAGGCGTAGGTAGGTAGCTAATAGGTAGGTAGAGATTTTTTTTTGTTTTATTTTTCTACGGGTTTAACTGTTTGTTATTACTTTCGTTTATTTTATTATACTTTATGAGAATAATTATAGCCAAGCACTGCAAGGCCTATTCTTTACAGTTGTATTAGGAATTTATTTTACCGTCCTACAAGCTTATGAATATATAGAAGCACAGTCAGAGAGGCAGGCGGAGATAAGGGCGGGAGGAAGGATACAAACAAACAGGTAGATAGACAGACAGAAACACAGACAGGCAGGCAGGTACCTAGACACAAGACAGACAGGTAGGCAGGTAGCTAAACAGATAGATAGATAGATAGATAGATAGATAGATAGATAGATAGATAGATAGATAGATAGATAGATAGATAGATGGATGGATGGATGGATGGATGGATGGATGGATGGATGGATGGATGGATGGATGGATGGATGGATGGATGGATGGATGGATGGATGGATGGATGGATGGATGGATGGACGGACGGACGGACAGACAGACAGACAGACAGACAGACAGACAGACAGACAGACAGACAGACAGACAGACAGACAGACAGACAGACAGACAGACAGACAGACAGACAGACAGATAGATAGATAGATAGATAGATAGATAGATAGATAGATAGATAGATAGATAGATAGATAGATAGATAGATAGAGAGATAGATAGATCTAGATGGGAGGATAATATTAAAATGAATTTGAGGGAGGTGGGATATGATGGTAGAGACTGGATTAATCCTGCTCAGGATAGGGACCGATGGCGGTCTTATGCAAAGTAATCCAATCATTATACCATAGTGCACAATCCAGAATACAAATTAATGGTTTCTTATCCCAACCTATCAAAATAGATCAATCTGTCCGTCAAGGTTGTCCTCTCTCAATGATCCTATTTGTTTTATGTCTGGATCCCTTCATGAGACTGGTGCATACAAACCTTACTGTTCTCCCTAACCCCATGCAAATAGACGCCATCACAGCATATGCAGATGATGTCACAGTAATATTCAGTTATGTAGAATGCAGCAATCATCTTCCTAAACTTATTGAATTATTTGAACGTTCCTCCAATGCAAAAGTTAGCTATAATAAATCATCCTTACTGCCGCTAGGTACATGGCCTAATAATGTCAAAATTCTCAACATTAAACCCACACAAACGATTAAATTGTTGGGATTAAATGTCTAACCGAAATTTAAAGATATGATCAATTCCAACTGGACCGAAATAGTAAACAATGTACGAGGTGTCATAATGAGACAGTTGAGTCGTAACCTGAACATTATCCAGAAGATATGGCACGTGAATACCTTCGCCCTTTCTAAAATGTGGTACATCGCCCAGGTTCTTCCGATCTCGGAAAAATTTTCCCAGCAGATAGAGCTAACAATTGGATACTATATTTGGAGAGGATACATGTTCAGGGTACACAGAAATCAACTAAGCCAAGCAACAGACAAAGGAGGATTTAACCTGATCAACGTCCAATTGAAATGTACTGCATTACTAATACGACGCATCCTTCTAGCACTTCACGGCATCGGTAGTCAATCAGAGATACAGTTTTGGAAAACTTACGTTCAATATATTCACCCCTTACCTATCCAACTGTCCCTTCAAAAAAATGTTCAACACCATTTTCTCTCCTAATACTATCCTACCAACACAGGAAATCCTTAATTCAAAATTAATATATCAAAAACTGCTGGAATCAACTGAAAAGAATATCCGTATCATGGAGAAATATCCTAATTTGAAATGGGAACAAATCTGGAAAACTTTTAAAATCCCCCACATTCCACAGATTGAAAGGCAATTGTTTACGGGGTGGTAAACGAAACCCTTGCGACTGAATTAAAAAAATTCCAACACAGCATAACATCATCACCAATCTGCAAAGACTGTGGCCAGTTAGATACTATACATCATCGTTTAATATCATGCCCGAAAGTAAACAACATTTGGTTATGGATGAATGAACGCATGACACAACTAAACCCTTCGGCAAACTTAAATACTGTACGTAAACTGCTACTACACATGGAAGTGGATAGGACAACCAACACGACAATTCAAGTGATTTTTGCAAGTGCGTATATACATACGGTAATAGACGGCCAACAAAATGGAATAAACCAACTTAGACAAAAACTGCAAAAACATTACAATATCATCGCCCCACATATGAATAATACAACGACGAAAATATTCAAACAATTGCTGAAATAGTGGCTTTTGTTTTACTGTTCGTGGAGAAATGTCAGTTGATTTATCCCCATTGGTGAAGATTGCTTTTATCTTGTATAAAGATTTTTTGTCTAATAATATTGTACCAATGCGAATGGGAAAGGTAAATGGAGTGGGAAATTTAGTGCGTATGTATGTCTGAAATTAGCATTGTACCTCTTGGTATTAAGTGTAAAGAATACACGAGAAATTGTATGTTAAAAAAAGTAAATTAATTAAAAAAAAGGGTAATTTCATCTCCGAATTTAGTCCGTATTTTCACTACAGTGGTCACTTACAGTTGATCTTTATTAGCAAGAACCATACTAGGGATATTTTCGATATGCTATTTTACAGCTTTTACCAAAATATTCATCATATATGGATATACTATCTTGTTTACTCGTCAATTTATGTCATTTCTTGCCACCGCAGCAAGAGGAACTATTGTTCCTAAGCTGTATTTGGGACTGAATTTGAATCTCTCTTAAACTTATTACATGGTTTGGTATTCTTGTCGATATTTTATTGACTGTGAAGGGAATGTCAGGTAATCCGGTGGGAAATTCTCAGACTGAACAAAATACCACACCTCTGTCACTAATTTAATCGAAATTAGATTGATGCAGCATCGTTAAATTTAATCCATATTTCTGGAATTAAGAAGCTAGAGGTCTGGAATTTCATTTAATAGAATTAAGATGTTTCAGGTGTTCCTTTAACAAATTTGTATTTGTAAACTCAACCTCTTTCTTCCGTTATAATGTTATCTGAATATGAATGCGTCATCAAATTATACCGGGAATTGCATAATTATTACTACCTATTTGCGCATGACACTTCACTCTAATGTGGAGCAGTGTGGAGTTTCTTGACCAATCGTAATTTATATCGGCTATTGGAGCCTGTTCAAGTAGTAATAAAAATGTAATCTCTTTGGGAAACAAGATTACGACAAATCCATTCACTTTTAAGCTGCGTCATTTTATTTAGTATGACATTGCATTATTGGAGTTTATTTTCCTATTACTCTTCACCTGTTACGTGTTTCGAACGTAAAAAGACTATCACTATTCTGAACTGTTTTGAAATACGTACAAAAATCTATGAGAATGTTTGTAGTCACATATTCGTTTACTGCTATTCTCATAGCATAATAATTATATTGAAATTATATTAATATTATGTTCACTGTAGAAAGGCGGCCTTTAGAAGTCATAAAATCATTTAGGTTATCAGGTCTGGGTGTTATATCTATCATAATTGTTCATATTTGAATATAGGCCTACAAGTTGGACGTATCTTGTGTTTAACACGCTGTATTTATAGGTGTAATTTTAATTTACTTTTACTTCTTATTTAACAAATTATTTTCTTGGTTGCAAAAATTGTTGTGAACGCATCATAGGCCTAATTAGGCTACTTATTTATATTTATTTATTATTAATATTAATTTACTTATCAACAACAATTAGCCACTAATAGGTAAGCACAAGCGTTACTGTAAGAAAACAACAATGTTAGTAAGTATTGGTGATAATGATTATGATAATAATATTTGTAATAATAGTTGTGGTAAATATTTTACAATTATACAAATTAAGTACGCGATTGGTAGTTTGTATTATTTGCAAACCAATACTTTCAAAGTCGTATACACTTTATTCTTATTTAATATAGCTCTAATCATCATTACGCGAGTTTATAGGCTTTCGCTGTGATCGTGTTCAGATGTAGAACTTAACATCTCCAACAGGGAAAGTGAGTTCCTATTGAGCAAGACATTGAAACCGATTTTACTAATTCTTTAAAAAAAAAAAAAAAAAAAAAAAAACAGAAGAGAAGAGAAGAACGTTTTATAATTTCTAAACAAGTTAATAAATTCCTATTAAAATGCATTTATTTCAGCCAGAACTGCATCAATATAAATTCTCTTCATCCGTCATCAGTGCAACGGTCTTGTAGTTTTCGCCATATTGATCTCACTGTAATATTCGAGTACTGATTGCATCTCGGATATTACTAAGCTGAGCATATTGCTACTATTCTGTGACTTAAAGATCAGAATTTTTCTTCTTCATTGATGAAAAATATTACTAAAAGGTCTCATTTGTCTCAAATAAATTGTCTGTATATATGTATGTATGTATGTATGTATGTATGTATGTATGTATGTATGTATGTATGTATGTATGTATGTATGTATTTTTCAACGTAGACTCTGTATAATATTTTGTGTCTTTTCTTTTCGGGTCTTTTATCCAATACCGACACTATACAGAGTGTTTAAAAAGCATTCATTATTTTGAGAAGTAGTAGTACTGTGCTCCTTTAAAAAAATGTGAGACGGCAATGAACCTCTGGGTTCCTTAGAAGCCGTAAATAAGTAATGAAGTAAGTGAGTAGTTAAGTAAGTAAGTAAGTAAGGTACTATGCATTGTGTTAAAAATAAAATAAATAACAATACAAATACGTTCATAATCTTAAAAATATATTATATATATATATATATATATATATATATATATATGAGAAGTAGAAAACACATTTTCACACGGCATACCCCATGTCTGATTTTCAGTGTCAGATAATAAAAACGTGTACTTAAGCGTGAAAATTTCGACATAGGTTTTTCGCAGAATTAGAATTACCTCCATGCTTAATATAATGAAGCCGATAGAGGGAACGGAGGCTATGTACGCAGCCACTGCAAGAAAGGCCCTTAGGAGAAGGACAATTAGTTTGGCCTGGGATTATTTTCTGATAGAGGGGCCAGGTGCCGGGCCACCTGGAGCCCCTCGCTGAGCGGTGCGTGGTCCTCGGCTCCGGGCCCAGATTAGTGGCGCATTATGCAGTTGGGGCTGAATGCCCGACATCGTGACCTTTCTGAAAGACATCGCGAGGGGAATAGCAATACCAGCGACAATAAGAGGTATGCGTGGGTTTGAGGTAGTAGTGTTGGCATACACTCCAGTGAAGCGTACAGCTCGAGCAGCAGGCTCCGTCCGCTTTCTGTATCGGAGAAAGATCAGATATTGATTTTATGACAGCTTGGGTGGACTCAATACTTTTCTTGAAGTTTAGAAGCTCATCTATAGCCTACTATCTCGATAACACAGTAATAGGGATATCTTATGCGAAGTTTTACCGTTAGATGGCAGGAGTGTTCCATGCGGCGCAATATGTTGTAGGGCTATATTATGTCATATGCTACAGTTGATTACGTTCTCCCGCTTGTTGGTTTTCTGTGCTTGTCAGAATTATATTTATAATAATTTTGTATAACCTAGTATAATTTAATATAACTCAGTAATTTCTTACATCATAATTTAATTTAATTTACAATAAATAACAGCGTAAACTTGTATAATAGTGAGCGATTCTCTTCAGAGATGGACGGGGAAATCTGCAGTATGCAGAATACACATACGAGTAAATTGAATATTCATGAAGCTAAACGAGAACTTCGAGAACGACGTGTACGAATAAAAAAATAAATAAATAAAAAAAGCAACTTCGTCGAATGCGAATTACCTCTTTAATTATCAATATTGTAAGTAGCGTATGCTAAAAAAGGATATGCCGCCATCAATGTTTTTTTTTATAGGGAGAGGCTATCAAGATTGAATTCCTCGTATTTTTTTCTCTAGTTGCAGAAAGATCAAATGCAATTTTTGATAAGATTATATAATATGATCGCAGTAGTATTACGATTATTTCTGTGTTTTGTAGGTTAAAGACATGCAGTTTTGAATACTTTGTAGGATGATTTCGAAAATTTGAAGTAAAAACATGGCTTTAATAATAATTGAGGACCGTTCTTGCAAAACTTGCTAACTGAAAAAAACTAAATTTTATAGGAGACACAAAAAAACTGAATGGAGACAAGTAGGTTATAGATGCAACTATCATACTTTGACACATTACAATGAAGATAAATAATTCAATTTTACTAAGATAACTTTAACATCGTGTAGAGGACTGCTTTAAGTTAACGAATCTACCAAAATCTCAATTTTGCAAATTTTATAGTTAGCAAGTTTTGCAAAAACGGTCCTGAATTAGTCTACAGCACATTAAAAACATTATTCACGAAATGGATTTTACTATGGATCGTCCTGGGTAATAAACATCCCAGTTAATCGAGAGTTTACTGCAGGCGTAAACTTCGGAGACTCATAGAAGTACTGAATATAATCTAAGCTACCATAGCTTGCTGTCGGGTTTGCATATACAGTGTGTCCACCATGAACCTGACACATTTCATTTGGCTGCCAAAAATCAATGAATGGAAATAAGTTGGTAACATGCATTGCAATTTGTAGAGAAACTGTGGAAATTTCGTTGGCTATTTTTAAAAACCCGCGCGAGAGGTTGTACGTGGCGCTGCGGTAGCTTAAGTCAAAATGGCGACAGCGGAAGAGCGAGCACAAGCGATCTGGTGGTATGCTGAAATAAATTCGGTGATTCAAGTGCAACGCAACTTTCGGCGCGTGTTCCAGAAGGGCCCACCATCACGGAACACCATTAAGACATGGAAACAGCACTTTTTGGCAACAGGAAGTGTGGTGAAATTGCATGGTGGCGGTAATGTGCGCGTATCAGAGGAGCGTATAACAGCAGTGAGACAGGCGTATGAACGAAGTCCACGCAAGTCAGTTCGACAAGCGGGACGAGAACTGCAGATGCCGAAGTCCACGGTACATAAGATACTGCATCGCTCTCTTGGGTTTCATGCATACAAATTGCAGTTGGTTCATGAACTGAAATCAGATGACGGTAATAAGAGGCAGGCATTTGCTATCGACATGTTACAGCACATTGATGAAGACCCAACATTTTTAACTCGCATTGCTTTTTCTGATGAGGCCACTTTTCATTTATCGGGCAAAGTCAACACACATAATGCGCGTATTTGGGGGTCAGAAAACCCACGCTGCATTGTGGAACACATTCGTGACAGCCCGAAATTAAATGGGTGGTGCGGATTGATGCACAATTTGATCATCGGCCCCTTTTTCTTTGCAGAACAAATAGTTACGCGCAATACCTACCTCGACATGTTGGATCAATTTGTTGTGCCTCAGTTAATGCATTTGCAGCCGAACGTCATCTTTCAAAAGGACGGCGCCCCACCACATTGGAGGCTGATCGTTCGAGAATTTCTCGACACACAATTTCCCGGTCGCTGGATTGGGCGTGATGGACCGACAAGATGGCCACCTCGATCACCGGATATTACCCCTCTAAACTTTTTCTTGTGGGGATATGTCAAGAACAAAGTGTATACAGGCCACAAAATTCGTGATATTCAATAGCTACGCGGCCGCATAAGAGATGCCGTCAATTCCGTTACGCCCGAGATGCTTCAGAAGACCGGCAGGAAATTGAATTCAGGCTAGATGTTCTTTGTGCAACGAGAGGATCTCATGTTGAGGTGTACTGATTTTTTTAATAAAACTTGATGAGTTACTCTTGATATTGCATGCATTCTTTTCTTTTTACCCCAAGCAGTATGAATTATACAGCACTTTCAAATGTGTCCGGTTCATGGTGGACACCCTGTATTTTTATTAATTTTTCCTTTTCCCTCTTCCAAAATGAAATTGCAGCCAGCAATTCCTTACTTGAAGTAGTTGTTTTTTTTAATAGCTAGCACTTTCGAGGCGCAATTTAATTAGTTATTTTTTTAAAGTTTAAAGCATATATTCAGAATATTTCGGGACCTGAATGAAGACAAAAGGCTTTTCCTGGTTTTTACATAATATAGGAACACAACAAAAATTAGGTATTTTGAATTGTTCTTAAAAGTATTTAATGTAATAATACTCTACGTAAATTCTCGATGTTTATACACCGGAAAACAAATGCACGCGCAAAGCGCATTCCTCAAAGTACACACGCGCTATTTGTTGGTGCTAGTTCAGGATATCCCTATAGTACTGTAGTATGTAGTTCAGGATATCCCTATAGTACTGTAGTATGTAGTAATATTAGTAATAGCAGAAGTAATAGTAAAACAATTCCAATTCCATAGACTGAGTGACATTAACAGTACATTTTGACAGCAAAATGTCTGCCTAAATTGTAATTAGACTGTGTCGCCGCATGATTTTATAGAGGAAAGTGTACAATTAAGATATACAAGGTGAGCCAGGAGGAAAGGTAGCCTACATGGCTTGAGGGGTGATAATATTGGTGATTCTCAACAAAAAAGTTCATATGAACATAGCCTATTTCTTGTTGTTAACGGTTTCGGAGAAAACTAATCAAAACAATGAGGAAAGGAAAAAGTGTGGTGCGGTGTCACTAATCGGGCCAGTTGTTTTAGACAACCATTTTAATGGAGTAAGGTATCTTGATTTTCTTCAAAACGTGTTACCAGAATATAGTAGAGTGTCTCGTTTAGGCACAGTGAAAACGTAAACACAGTACAGGTAACGTGTGGGGGAAGGACGAGCCATACGATAAACACGAGGGATGCACAAGGTTTTAGTTACAACATTTATGGTGGATCATTAATTGAAATTATATTTTCCAAAAACACTCAGAATAAAAGAACACAAATTGTATAACGTTATCATATACACATTTTAACAATCAAGCAATTGTAACGTTGAAATAATTCAATGTAACATATCAAATTTTGCTACTTAGCTATATGTTGTTGCTTTCAAGCAGCATTTTTACGGCCATGAATTTTATTCTCTGCATGACTAACATAATATCACCGTCTTCTGTGGCGGAATTAACAGAATTACGGCATATTGGTCTGAAATGACAACACTATTTCCTAAACATAATTATTCCTTCTCAAAGTTCAATTTATTCAGGTAGGAAGGGATAATTATGTACTGTACCTAAAAAGTGTTGTCACTTCAGACCAAGATACTGTAGTTTTATTAATTCCACCAGAGAAGACGGTGATATTACGTTAGTCATACAGAGAATGAAATTCACGGCCGTAAAAAATGCTGCTTGACAGCAACATCATGTCGTCGTTGTTCCTGCAATAACTCCTATGTGCAAAATATACAATTTTTCAGTAGGAGGAAAAAACACATATATTCATCCTATGACAGCCGTACACAGGAGTAGAATACAAATGGTGGGGAGTGACAGGCTAAATGGGCTTTAGGGCTTGAGGGAGTGACAGGCTTGAGGGGGCGTGGCCAAAGTATGACGTCATTATGGGCGTGGTCAAAGTATGACGTCAGAAGTGGGTGGGGCTTAAAGTATGACGTCATGGAGGGGGTGGGGACTTAAAGTATGACGTAGGAAAGGGGCGTAACTTAAATTACGTCATAAGAGTTCAAGGTTAAAGTGTGACCTAATGCGGGTATGTAATGGCATGACATGTTTATCTCCTCAATGTGGGGGGCTTAAATTATGACGTAGGAAAGGGGCGTAACGTCATAAATGGCAATCTAAGAGTTCAAGGTTAAAGTGTGACGTCATGCAGGTATGTAATGGCATGACAAGTTCATACATGTTTATCTCCTGAATGTTGCTATGTGTGCAAATATAATGCTGAGTCATCCTGCTATATATGCAAGGTCACATCCGGCGAGTGTCCAAGAATTAATCTATCACACTTAAACACATACATTCTTTTTCTTAAGATTCTAATGTAATGCTAATTTAATTGATTGGGGAATGGGTGTTGGAATGTGGGACATAAATGGATAAAAAATTAATCTAGCACACTTGTAAATTAAACAGGATGTGGCTGAAGTTGGAAATGGGGGAGGGGGTAATAATTTGAAATACACACGGCATAACTTAAAGTGTGACGTCATTCACAAGTGCAGGTTGGGGCGTAACGTAATAATTTGAATTACATATGTTCATACAAGTTTGTATAGTTGAAATACACAAGTTCATACATGTCTGAGATTTCATCTACACAATGATGTGATTATACGTGCAAATATTATGCAATCTCACATCCGGTGATGCAATTGCTGAGTAATAATAAAAGCATGTTTTTGAAGCAACGTGTCATATTACACAAATATTGCATGATGCAAATAATATGCAAGCTGTTAATTCACATCCGGTGAAGACGCAAGTGCTGAATAATGGCCAGCTGTCCAATGGATGTCCTGAAACTGGTTGTACTTTAAGCCAATTGTTGAGTAATTGATAAAAAATATTAAGGTTCTAATGTACTGGTAATTGAACTGATAAATAGTAATGGGAAATGGAAATTGGAATGCGGGAATTATTGATGTCGTAAATGGTTGTACTTTAAGCCAATTTATAAAAAAATTAATCTAGCACACTTGTAAATTAAACACATACATTCTTCTCATATTATTATTATTCCAATGTAATACATTTTGAGTGGTTTGTTTAGCGTATTTAATTTAAGCCATACATTATTACCACGTGTTATATTACACAAATATTGCATGATGCTAATAATATGCAAGCTGTTAATTCACATCCGGTGAAGACGCAAGCGCTGAATAATGGCCACCTTATTATTATTATTATTATTATTATGGTTCCAATTTAATACATTTTGAAGTAACATTTATTGGATTGATTAATAATTTAATACATTTTGAAGTAACATTTATTGGATTTATTTTAAGCCATATATTATTACCGAAGCACTTCGTAATATAGTAATTGCTTCTTCTTCTTCTACTTCTTCTTCTTCTTCTTCTTCTTCTTCTTCTTCTCAGTATTATTATTATTCGTCATAAAGAAGATTAAAGTGTGACGTTATAAATTTGTAATTGAAGTTTTAATGGGTGAGGGCTGTTTATAATTTCAAATACATACGGCATAACTTAAAGTGTGATGTTATAAATTTGTAATTGAAGTTGGAAATGGGGGGGAATTTGATAAAATTCTAATATAATAGTAATTTAATTGATAAATAGGAATGGGTAAGGGAAATTTGCAAGTGTTAATTGAAATTGGAATGGAGGAATTATTGATGGCGTAAATGGTTGTACTTTAAGCCAATTTATAAAAAAATTAATCTAGCACACTTGTAAATTAAACACATACATTCTTCTCATATTATTCCAATGTAATACATTTTGAATTAAATTGAGTGGTTTGTTTAGCGTATTTAATTTAAGCCATACATTATTACCAACATTAAATTCATCACAATGTGACATTATTATGATTTAGAGCAGTAATTGTAGCAGATAAATCAATGTAGATGTATATGTTGTGTTATGTTATTACATATGCATAAGTGTGCAAATATTATGCAAGCTTGCTGAATCACTTCCGGCGACGATGCAATTGCTGAGTAATGATAAAAATATGTTTTTGAAGCACCTGGAACGTGTTATATTACACAAATATTGCATGATGCAAATAATATGCAAGCTGTTAATTGACATCCGGCGTCTTACGTTACACAAATATTGTATTGATTACAAGTAAATAATAGCTATCTGCTATGTGTGCAAATATTATGCAAGGTTGCTAATTTTACATCCGACGATGAAATTGCTGATTAATGATAAAAAACATGTTTTTGATAATGACCTTGGAGGTAATATGGCTGGATGATGAGGTGAATTATTTAGAAGTGTAATGAAAGAAGTATTGCAGTTTTGAATAATTGACATTGAAAAAGTTTAGACAGCAGTGGGAGGGGGGGGGCAAGATGATGAATAATACGCTCGAATTTATACAACTATTACACTATCACATATATTATAAAAGATCTTTGTCAAAAAAGAATTTGGTAGTGTAATAGCAGCCATAGCGTTAATAATGTCTCACAATATTTATTTTTAATTTTAATTTTGATGATACTGCATCTCCAGTCTCGGTTTGAGCTGAAGAAGAAGAAATCGCACAATTTGAATGGCTGAGTGTAAAAAACAGTGACCATGATGAAGCGTGGTGAATGTTAAGCTTGATTATGAAGAATGTTCGAATTGTAATAAATGTTCTTTTTGGAAATAGTTTTGCACTGTAATTTCTTCTATGTCTTAACCATCCATTTCCATCCCACATAACCAAAGGGTTGGGTTCGTTTAGAGAATTAACCTATAACACTTTCCTTTCAAATATTAGTAATCCTTTTCCAATATTAAGAATTGGTATATAGGTTTTCAAATATTAATAATCCTTAAGAATTGGTGTATAAGTTGAGATTATTCTAAACATATATGTTACCAGAATATAACATAATTCCAGTGGTAGCTTATTGATTTGGGAGTGGTGGATTTCAAATGTTTGTATGATAAGACCTGAGGATGATTGAGAGAATGTCAATGATTAAACTGAATCTAGTCATTGGGGATGGGGATGTGCTTGGTAAAAGAAAATAGTAACAACATAAAATTATGCGTATATATTTATTCATAAAAAGAAATGCAATGCACTGAGTATTGAAATATATTTTCAGTTAGTGAATCCCAATTGTGATAATGTTTTCACCAAAATTGAAGAAGTAATACATTTTGAGTGGATTGTTTAGTGTATTTAATTTAAGCCATACATTATTACCCACATTAAATTCATCAGAATGTGACATTATTATTATTATTATTATTATTATTATTATTATTATTATTATTATTATTATTTTTATTTTTAGCCATATATTATTAGCGAAAGTATGATTTAGAGCAGTTCATAATATCCACTTAAATTCCAGAGTAGTATAATATTATACTGTATTAAGTGGATCATAAAGAAAATGAAATTCTAAAGAAAGAGATTGAGTATGACATAAGTTGGAATTTATATTGATGCTATGTGATGCAAGCCTGCATTAACATCCCGTGATTGTTTGACGACCACCTGCGATGTATTATATTACACAAATACTGTATGCACATAATAGCTATCTACTATTTTCAACAAATATTATGCTAGCTTGCAATATAGTATAACGTTGCAATAACGCAACAGCATGTCGTTGTAACGTATATGTCGGAGGATTACGCATCATGCTGTTGTGTTATTGCAACGATATGCTGTTGCGTTATTCCAACGACGTGCTGTTGCGATATTGCAACGTCATGCTGTTGCGTTATTGCAACGACATGCTGTTGCGTTATTGCAACGACATGCTGTTGCGTTATTGCAACGTCATGCTGTTGCGTTATTGCAACGACATGCTGTTGCGTTATTGCAACGACATGCTGTTGCGTTATTGCAACGACATGCTGTTGCGTTATTGCAACGTCATGCTGTTGCGTTATTGCAACGAGATGCTGTTGCGTTATTGCAACGTCATGCTGTTGCGTTATTGCAATGACATGCTGTTGCGTTATTGCAACGACATGCTGTTGCGTTATTGCAACGACATGCTGTTGCGTTATTGCAACGTCATGCTGTTGCGTTATTGCAACGACATGCTGTTGCGTTATTGCAACGTCATGCTGTTGCGTTATTGCAACGACATGCTGTTGCGTTATTGCAACGTCATGCTGTTGCGTTATTGCAACGACATGCTGTTGCGTTATTGCAACGACATGCTGTTGCGTTATTGCAACGACATGATGTTGCGTTATTGCAACGAGATGCTGTTGCGTTATTGCAACGAGATGCTGTTGCGTTATTGCAACGACATGCTGTTGCGTTATTGCAACGACGTGCTGTTGCGTTATTGCAACGACGTGCTGTTGCGTTATTGCAACGACATGCTGTTGCGTTATTGCAACGACATGCTGTTGCGTTATTGCAACGACGTGCTGTTGCGTTATTGCAACGACATGCTGTATTGCAAGCTAGCATAATATTTGTTGAAAATAGTAGATAGCTATTATGTGCATACAGTATTTGTGTAATATAATACATCGCAGGTGGTCGTCAAACAATCACGGTATGTTAATGCAGGCTTGCATCACATAGCATCAATATAAATTCCAACTTATGTCATACTCAATCTCTTTCTTTAGAATTTCATTTTCTTTATGATCCACTTAATACAGTATAATATTATACTACTCTGGAATTTAAGTGGATATTATGAACTGCTCTAAATCATACTTTCGCTAATAATATATGGCTAAAAATAAAAATAATAATAATAATAATAATAATAATAATAATAATAATAATAATAATAATAATAATAATAATGTCACATTCTGATGAATTTAATGTGGGTAATAATGTATGGCTTAAATTAAATACACTAAACAATCCACTCAAAATGTATTACTTCTTCAATTTTGGTGAAAACATTATCACAATTGGGATTCACTAACTGAAAATATATTTCAATACTCAGTGCATTGCATTTCTTTTTATGAATAAATATATACGCATAATTTTATGTTGTTACTATTTTCTTTTACCAAGCACATCCCCATCCCCAATGACTAGATTCAGTTTAATCATTGACATTCTCTCAATCATCTTCAGGTCTTATCATACAAACATTTGAAATCCACCACTCCCAAATCAATAAGCTACCACTGGAATTATGTTATATTCTGGTAACATATATGTTTAGAATAATCTCAACTTATACACCAATTCTTAAGGATTATTAATATTTGAAAACCTATATACCAATTCTTAATATTGGAAAAGGATTACTAATATTTGAAAGGAAAGTGTTATAGGTTAATTCTCTAAACGAACCCAACCCTTTGGTTATGTGGGATGGAAATGGATGGTTAAGACATAGAAGAAATTACAGTGCAAAACTATTTCCAAAAAGAACATTTATTACAATTCGAATATTCTTCATAATCAAGCTTAACATTCACCACGCTTCATCATGGTCACTGTTTTTTACACTCAGACCATTCAAATTGTGCGATTTCTTCTTCTTCAGCTCA
This sequence comes from Periplaneta americana, assembly GCF_040183065.1. Classification (NCBI taxonomy): domain Eukaryota; kingdom Metazoa; phylum Arthropoda; class Insecta; order Blattodea; family Blattidae; genus Periplaneta; species Periplaneta americana. Next base: position 86,616,243 of record NC_091130.1, on the reverse strand, counting down.
AACCGAGACTGGAGATGCAGTATCATCAAAATTAAAATTAAAAATAAATATTGTGAGACATTATTAACGCTATGGCTGCTATTACACTACCAAATTCTTTTTTGACAAAGATCTTTTATAAAATATGTGATAGTGTAATAGTTGTATAAATTCGAGCGTATTATTCATCATCTTGCCTCCCCCTCCCACTGCTGTCTAAACTTTTTCAATGTCAATTATTCAAAACTGCAATACTTCTTTCATTACACTTCTAAATAATTCACCTCATCATCCAGCCATATTACCTCCAAGGTCATTATCAAAAACATGTTTTTTATCATTACTCAGCAATTTCATCGTTGGATGTAAAATTAGCAACCTTGCATAATATTTGCACACATAGCAGATAGCTATTATTTACTTGTAATCAATACAATATTTGTGTAACATAAGACGCCGGATGTCAATTAACAGCTTGCATATTATTTGCATCATGCAATATTTGTGTAATATAACACGTTCCAGGTTCTTCAAAAACATATTTTTATCATTACTCAGCAATTGCATTGTCGCCGGAAGTGATTCAGCAAGCTTGCATAATATTTGCACACTTATGCATATGTAATAACATTACACAACATATACATCTACATTGATTTATCTGCTACAATTACTGCTCTAAATCATAATAATGTCACATTGTGATGAATTTAATGTTGGTAATAATGTATGGCTTAAATTAAATACGCTAAACAAACCACTCAATTTAATTCAAAATGTATTACATTGGAATAATATGAGAAGAATGTATGTGTTTAATTTACAAGTGTGCTAGATTAATTTTTTTATAAATTGGCTTAAAGTACAACCATTTACGCCATCAATAATTCCTCCATTCCAATTTCAATTAACACTTGCAAATTTCCCTTACGCATTCCTATTTATCAATTAAATTACTATTATATTAGAATTTTATCAAATTCCCCCCCCCCATTTCCAACTTCAATTACAAATTTATAACATCACATTTTAAGTTATGCCGTATGTATTTCAAATTATAAACAGCCCTCACCCATTAAAACTTCAATTACAAATTTATAACGTCACACTTTAATCTTCTTTATGACGAATAATAATAATAATGAGAAGAAGAAGAAGAAGTAGAAGAAGAAGAAGCAATTACTATATTACGAAGTGCTTCGGTAATAATATATGGCTTAAAATAAATCCAATAAATGTTACTTCAAAATGTATTAAATTATTAATCAATCCAATAAATGTTACTTCAAAATTTATTAAATTGGAACCATAATAATAATAATAATAATAATAATAATAATAATAATAATAATAATAATAATAATAATAATAATAATAATAATGTGGCCATTATTCAGCACTTGCGTTTTCACCGGATGTGAATTAACAGCTTGCATATTATTAGCATCATGCAATATTTGTGTAATATAACTCGTGGTAATAATGTATGGCTTAAATTAAATACGCTAAACAAACCACTCAAAATGTATTACATTGGAATAATAATAATATGAGAAGAATGTATGTGTTTAATTTACAAGTGTGCTAGATTAATTTTTTTATAAATTGGCTTAAAGTACAACCATTTACGACATCAATAATTCCCGCATTCCAATTTCCATTTCCCATTACTATTTATCAGTTCAATTACCAGTACATTAGAATCTTAATATTTTTTATCAATTACTCAACAATTGGCTTAAAGTACAACCAGTTTCAGGACATCCATTGGACAGCTGGCCATTATTCAGCACTTGCGTCTTCACCGGATGTGAATTAACAGCTTGCATATTATTTGCATCATGCAATATTTGTGTAATATGACACGTTGCTTCAAAAACATGCTTTTATTATTACTCAGCAATTGCATCACCGGATGTGAGATTGCATAATATTTGCACGTATAATCACATCATTGTGTAGATGAAATCTCAGACATGTATGAACTTGTGTATTTCAACTATACAAACTTGTATGAACATATGTAATTCAAATTATTACGTTACGCCCCAACCTGCACTTGTGAATGACGTCACACTTTAAGTTATGCCGTGTGTATTTCAAATTATTACCCCCTCCCCAATTTCCAACTTCAGCCACATCCTGTTTAATTTACAAGTGTGCTAGATTAATTTTTTATCCATTTATGTCCCACATTCCAACACCCATTCCCCAATCAATTAAATTAGCATTACATTAGAATCTTAAGAAAAAGAATGTATGTGTTTAAGTGTGATAGATTAATTCTTGGACACTCGCCGGATGTGACCTTGCATACATAGCAGGATGACTCAGCATTATATTTGCACACATAGCAACATTCAGGAGATAAACATGTATGAACTTGTCATGCCATTACATACCTGCATGACGTCACACTTTAACCTTGAACTCTTAGATTGCCATTTATGACGTTACGCCCCTTTCCTACGTCATAATTTAAGCCCCCCACATTGAGGAGATAAACATGTCACGACATTACATACCCGCATTAGGTCACACTTTAACCTTGAACTCTTATGACGTAATTTAAGTTACGCCCCTTTCCTACGTCATACTTTAAGCCCCCCACCCCCTCCATGACGTCATACTTTAAGCCCCGCCCACTTCTGACGTCATACTTTGGCCCCGCCCATAATGACGTCATACTTTGGCCACGCCCATAATGACGTCATACTTTGGCCACGCCCCCTCAAGCCTGTCACTCCCTCAAGCCCTAAAGCCCATTTAGCCTGTCACTCCCCACCATTTGTATTCTACGCACAGGGGATTGTGAATTCTTACATTTTCGAAAGAAAGAAATAGCCTATAATTACATATAGGAGATTTTATTATTTGCTGTATCACTATTTAAGTTGTTTAAAAGAGCAAAAATCTGAAATTCGATAAATATGTCACATAGAGTTATTGCGGGAACAACGACGATATAAGTAGCAAAATAATTTGATTTCCTATATTGAATTATTTCAACGCTGCAATTGATTGTTTGTTACAATGTGTAAATGATAACATTATACAAATTGTGTTCTTTTGTTTTGTGTGTTTTTGAAAAATATAATTTAATTAATGCTACGCTATAAATGTTGTAACTAAATCCTTGTGCATCCCTCGTGTCTATCGTACGGCTTGCCCTCCTCCCACACGTTACCTGTACTGTGTTTACGTTTTCACTGTGCCTAAACGAGATGATCTACTGTACTTGGAGGATATTCCTTTGTAACACGATATCGTATGTACTTTCAGCACGATGGAGCTCCTGTAAATTTCGTATGGCCAGTGACACAGTACCTCAACGAAACGTATCCTGAGCGTTGGCTCGGTCATGGTAGAGTCATTTTTTGGCCACCGAGATCACCCGACTTTACTCCATTGGATTACTGTGTGTGGGGTTTGCTTAAGAGCGAAGTATACAAGAGCAAAGTGGAAACAAGGGAGGAACTTCTCGCTCGCATTTTACATGCTTGTGCTGAAGTAAAGGAACGTCCGAATCAGCTCATATCAGCAACACAGCAGCTGTCTATAAAAGCTGCAAAGTGCATTGAAGTTGACGGTGGACATTTTGAATATGTTGTGTAAAGAAAAGTACACAATTAAACAGAATATAAGGTAACAATGTTTTGAATTACTATCACCTGTAGCCTATTTTCCCCGTTCCTCATTGTTTCGATTAGTTTTCCCCGAAACCGTTAAGAACAGGGCATAATGTTCATAAAAATGTTTTTGATCAGGATCACCAATATTATCACCCCTCAAATCGCGTACCTTTGCTCCTGACTCACTCTGTATATAAAAAGAGACGAATTTCAAAGGAAAAAAATGCAATTTATTTACTTCCAAAGTTTGTGTGCCTAACTGATACAAATGTCAACTCTTTCTTCAAGTGAACATGGTTCTCCAAAAATTTCTCTGAAACGTCATTCCTGATACAATTTTCCAAAATATTGTTTGGAGAGGACGTGTTTTAATGTTCTGTTTAAATTAAAAACGATCACGATTAGTAATGGGGTTATGGCCGAAAAAGTGCTGTGTGACTAACTGACCTCGTTCTGTGAGTGACTAATATATCTGAATTTAATTTTAAATTCAATATTATGGAACCGCAAGTACTACAAAATAACATATCACTTGATAATTATGAAAATCTAGCTTTCAGGTAAAGCTCCCTTTGAAATAGACTTGAATAATTTCAAAGGAAAAAATTGTTCCGTGGCCGGGTATAGATCCCAGGACCTTGCGCTTAGCGCACCAACGCTCTACCGACTGAGCTAACCAGGATCTTCACCCGCTACTATTTGAATTTTTCCCTTTTTATCCACGTACTTTGAGGGTCTGACAAGACGCCAGAAACCCATATCGAGTGCACAAATTATTCAGACTCGATAATTGATAACATAAATTTTTATAATTGGTTATTTTACGACGCTTTTTGAACCGCTGCGCTGTGCATATCTAGAGTCTCAGTGAGATGAAGATGTAGCGAGAGGAGTTCAGGGTCCAGCGCCAAATCGACCCAGCATTTGCTCTGAATGGGTTAAGAGAAAATCCCGAAAAAACCTCAATCAGGTAACTTATCCCAACCAAGATTTGACCCGGAACCGCTAGTTTCACGGTCAGAGTTGGTAACATAAATATTAATTTAAATGAATAATATCTTTTTAGAAACGCAAAACTTAACTTGTCCACCATGCATCTTAAATGACACAAAATAACGTAAATATGACATTCTTAATAACATAGCTCTTTCTCTGTAGTCAATATTGTCAGCCACGACATTGTTGTCTCATTTGAGTACTGGTATCGAACCAATCTCGACAGCGCGCTTAATGCGCTGTTTTTACCCCCCTTTTCTCCATAATCCTAATTCTTTACCAGTTCTTAGGTGTGGGCATATTGTATATTCAGTACCAGTGCTGGAATCGTAACTTATCAAATCAGTATGTGAGAGGTAATAAAGTAGAAAGGACAAGTAATAATGAATCAAGTAACAACAGACAGGATACTGAACGTGTTAAGTTAAACATAGAGGAGAACAATGAGAAGACTGAAGTTTTGAGACAAGAAATAGAACAATTGAAGAGGAAAATTAAGCAGTACGAAATAAGTCAAAGGAAAAGAACATTGTTGTTCATCGGAGTAGAAGAAAAGGTACGTGAATAAACCCCTCATGTCCAAAATCATAAACTTTTCAGGAGAGATAAAAAACGAAATATTTCCCATATGAAAATAATTTTATGGAAATATATATTTTCCCCTTAATTTTATGTTGTAACTATATGTTTTAAGTTCAAAATTGAGGTTTTAACACATGTCAGTTCCTCAGGAAAATTATTTAAATATTTGGGACATGAGGGCTTTCTCAAATAAAAGATTAAATGTGGGAAGTTATGTCATTATTAATGAAGCAGAATGCGATAGAAGTTATTGTATTGTTGTTAAGTATTAATACACGTATTATATAGAGTGTGGCAGTGGGATATGACGGTTTTTATATTCCTGTTGTGGGACACTCAAGACGAATTGAAAGGAAAAATGTATTATACTGAAGTAATCTAGTACAATGCAATTTATTAATTTTTGATTGTTTTTAAAAAATTTCATTTCGAAGTAGACTCCACAGCAACGAATACATTCTTGCATTCTGCTATGAAAGTTCTGCAAAACTTGCCCCAACAAAACGGATTCGGTGGCACTAATTTCGTTCCTTATGTTTTGTTTCAGCTGGATGATGGTGCGAGGCTTTTTGCGATACACCCTACTTTTGAGATAACCCCATAGGAAATAATCTGCTGAAGTCAGGTCAGGAGATCTTGGCGGCCATGCAGTGTCTTCAAATCGTGACATTATTCGTCCTGGAAACATATTTCGCAGTCAGTTTATTGAACCATGAACAATGTGCGCTGATTATTTCCTACGGTGTTATCTCAAAAGTAGGGTGTATTGCAACAAGCCTCACACCATCATTCAGCTGAAACAAAACATAAGGGCGAGTTGTGCAGAACTTTCATAGCAGATTGTAGGAATGTATTCGTTGCCGTGGAGGCTACTTATGGAATATAATTTTTAAAAAGTAATCAAACATTAATAAATTGCATTGTCCTAGATTACTTTCAGTAAATGTGTTTCCTTTCAATTCGTCCCGAGTGCCCCACAACAGGGCTTTAAAAATCGTCATATCCCACTGCCACATCCTATATTTTGATGTCTACAAAAATTATTGGTGTGAGTCAATAATACTGTCAAAAAAGTTGGTTGATAAGAATTTTCTATTAAATATCATCCTTAGATAAGGTCACATACACAGCACTGTCCAGTTATATTAAATAATACTAATGCTACCAACATATAAATATACAACTTTTTAACATTACTTACTTACTTACAAATGGCTTTTAAGGAACCCGGAGGTTCATTGTTGCCCTTACATAAGCCCGCCATCAGCCCGTATCCTGAGTAAGATTATTCCAGTGTCTACAATCATATCCCACCTTCCTCATATCCATTTAATATTATCCTCCCGTCTACATCTAGGCCTCCTCAAAGGTATTTTTCCCTCCGGCCTCCTAACTAACACTCTATATGAAATTCTAGATTCGTCCACACTGCTACATACCCTGCCCATCTCAAACGTCTGGATTTAATGTTCCGAATTATGTTAAGTGAAAAATACAATGCGTGCAGTTCTGCGTTATGTAACTTTCTCCATTTTCCTGTAACTTCATCCCTCTTAGCCCCAGATATTTTCCTAAGCACCTTATTCTCAAACATCCTTAACCTCTGTTCCTTTCTCAAAGTGACAGTCTAAGTTCCACAACCATAAGAACAATCAGTAAGGTATGTACTCTTTTCTAGTGTAGGTACAGAATTATTTCAACATGAGTTACTAGTACGAAGGACGAAACTGGTAATTGGAATTAGATGCAATAGTCTATAGAGCGATAATATGCACAAAAGAACTGAATCTTGTATCGAAATGAACGACCACCATTTTCAAAAATGTTTAAATATCCATATTATGATTATTTTTCAATTTAATTTTATTCTCTATACTGTATGCTAATGTGCTGTAGACAGTATAATATAGCCTACACTGCATAATGAATACGTTCGCATGGATAGCTCAGTTCGTGAGCAAAAACACTTATTGTTAATGCAGTACTGTATTTTGAATAAACAAAAACCTAATGAAAATTATCAAACTGAAAATCGCGATATTTCCTAGATTACGTAAATGTATGAGCTACTTTTCTTCCCTCCTATACCTAGTAAAGTGATTTGTTTGTATTTTACGCCAGTATATCGAACTCCAGTCGTGGAAGCGCGTAGCAAACGGTGTTTCCGGTTCTCAACCGTTAATCCAAAGGTATAGCCAGGTTAATATTAGAAATGTTAGTAAAAATAAAATGATGTCCCTGTAGAATTGGTAAAGGATGTAACAGGCTTATTTTTCACTAGATTCTCAAATATAATAACCAAAGAAGAAATTTTAAGGGATTTTAATAGAGTACAGGGAACGGGAATGATAGGTGAAAAAGAACAGAGCTACGAGATTACACGTAAAAGGAAACTACTACTCCCGTTCATGAAGGCGGCAAGAGCGAATGGACACTTTGCCAAGTTATATGAAGGTAAATTAAAAATCAATGGGAAATTCTATGACGTAGATTTCTGTAAGGTAAATGAAGACCACTCAATATTCGGACTAAACACAAAAAGAGAGAGAACAACAGGAAAAAGAACAGAAAAGATTCGAAGAAATGGACGCGAGGTCGGTAGAAGCGAAAGGATTAAATGATGGAAATACAATCTTGAGGAAGAAGAATGGTCAACAGGGAAATGAAATCAAGCAGCCGTTGTAATCGCGTAATCTGGAAAGTAATGAAAAGGTGGAAAATCAATTGCATGGATTAGTACCGAACGGCGCAGTTAAACAGTGGTCAAGAGGGGATCGGAATTCGAACTGGTACAGTAAGTGTGTTACAAGTGACGGAGAATTTGGTCAACCATAAGTGGTGGTGAATAGTAGCTATCATAACAAGATCATTGACCAGAGAAGTATGAACGATGGGGCGAAATCGCAGTGCAAGGACCAAAGACTTCGTACTGAGGGAAATGAGACAGAACCAGAAAATGAAAAACAACGACGCAGTGAAGAATGTGCGGGGATCAACAATACATGAAGCGAACATATTGAAAGAAAACAGATAAGAGCGGCTTAAGTACAACTGTAATGAAGTCAAGTGTCACGAGTAAAAATTTGAGTGATTTAGAAAGTGAATTATTAGGGGGAAGGAAGATCAGTGCCGAGAAGGTAAGTGAAAATGTTTCTGTGACTGCAAGGGCTGAAATGGAGAGAATGAAGAGAAGAAATAAGAAGACGATTTTATAACAGATGTAGCTGAAGTGGATGTTTCTGGTCCAGAGACAATTAAGGATGTAGTAAGGAAAAAAAAAAGTTAGAGGGGTATAGAGGAAGTTAAGTGAGACGATAGTGAGAATGAAATTAAATGAGAAGTATGATGGAGGAGTCTAGCTAGTATAGCGAATCTATGTAAAGATTATTATTTTTTGGTCGTACAGAATACATATATTAATAGGATAGCGAAGCATAGTATGTAGAAAATACGTGAGATCAGAAAATTGAATGTACACAAGAAATAGACATAATAACGAACATATTGGAGAATGCTGTAGTAAGGTTTAGTAACAAGTATTATTAAAAGTGATATAAGTAAATTTTAAAAGTGTCAATTTTGAATGAAGTCATTAGCCTTTAAAAAGGGGGAGTAGGAAAGAATTTAGATCGGAATAGAAGCGAGAGACTATATTAAATATATATTATCTTGATTACACAACTTTTAACACTATATCACTTCGGAATATGTATTATATGTCTTTTTCGTGTTAAATATTACTGTACCTGGTTACCATGTTACAGTCTGTTATTGATCTTCTTCAGAACTGATTGTTACTGGTCTTGGCGCCTTTTGTTTTGTTTTCTATGGGGGTGTGTTTGTGTAGTGTAATGTGGAATCAAAGACGAAATATACAGACACAGGAAAACACATCCAAATGAAATTCTCAACACACAACTCAATTTCAGGACACACAAACTCTTTGATTCCACATTACACTACACAAACACAAAACAAAAGGCGCCAAGACCAGCAAGAACCAGTTCTGAAGAAGGTCAATAACAGACCGAATAAATAGTGAATGACTGTAAGGGAATGAGAGGGAAACAGAAATAAGAGAACGTAAGTGCGGGGTATGAATCTAATTGTAAGAACGTCTACCAAAAAAAAAGTATACCTGCAATGAATGTAAGAGTGGCGCCGTATACAAAATTGTGAGGTCCACTTTTCGTGGAGGTACGAGTAATTGATGACATGAAATATATTATATAAACATTAACTACAAAGTTTTTAAGTTATTCAGAACCTTAGGATACTCCAACTATGTTCATATTTTCATAAAGGAAACATCAAAATATGGTATAGAAAAAAGAGGGTTTTAAATAAAACAAATTTACATGTCCAAAATTATGATAAGAAATATACATTTCCTTACGTGTTTTTTTAAGTGTTTGGAATATGACAAAGTCTACAGCAAGTTATAGACTAAAACAAAGAGTATTTGAAACATTGTTTAATGGAATAAGGCAAGTTAAACTATAAAGAACATATTCCTTCAAGGAAGACTTTCACACACAAATTAAAAAAAAAATCACCAAGGTATGATATTTTCATGAAATCGCTTAGTAGTAATAATCGGCCTTATAAAAAGGGTCGTGGTAATAGTACCACTAGTAGTGGTAGCAATAGTAATAGGAGTGGTGGTAAGAGTAGCATTAGTAGTATTAACAGTAATGGTAACAGATGTATTACCCGTAGTACCAGTAGAAGTATCACTAGTAGCAATAGTGGTAATAGTAGCACCAGCAGTAGTAGTATTACCAGAACAATGGAAGGAGTCCATAATTGTACCTATTTTAAAAAGGGGGACAAGATTAAGTGTAGTAACTTTCTAGGAATATTACTTTTGTTGACGTCGTAAAAAATTTTGTCCAATATTCTTTTGAGAAGTTTAACTCCATAATGTATATGAAATTATTGGGGATCATCAGTGTGGCTTTAGCCGTAACAGATCGACTATTGATAAGATCTTTGTATTCGACAGATATTGGAGAAAAATGGGAGTCTAAGGTACAGTACATCAGTTATTCATAGATTTCAAAAAGGCATAGGATAAGTTTCATATAATATTCTTATTGAATTTGGTATTCCCAAGAAACAAGTTCGATTAATTAAAATGTGTCTCAGTGAAACGTACAGCAGAATCCGTATAGGCCAGTTTCTGTCAGATGCTTTTCCAATTCACTGCAGGCTAAAGCAAGGAGATGCACTATCACCTTTACAGTTTAACTTTGCTCTAGAATGTACCATTAGGAAAATCAGGATAACAGAGAGGGTTTGGAATTAAACGGGTTACGTCAGCTGCTTGTTTATGTGAATGACGTGAATATGTTAGGAGAAAATCCACAAACGATTAGGAAAAACACGGAAATTTTACTTGAAGCAAATAAAATGATAGGTTTGGAAATAAATCCCGAAAAGACAAAGACTATGATTATGTCTAGTGACCAGAATAGGCCTATTGTACGAAATGGAAATATCGATATTGGAAATTTATCCTTTGAAGAGGTGGAAAAATTTAAATATCTTGGAGCAACAGTGACAAATATAAATGATACTCGGAAGGAAATTAAACGCAGAATAAATATGGGAAATGGGTGTCATTATTCGATTGAGAAGCTTTTATCTTTCATTCTACTATCAAAAAATCTGAAAGTTAGAATTTATAAAACAATTATATTACCGGTTGTTCTGTATGATTGTGAAACTTTGAGGGAGGAAGGGTGTTTGAGAATAAGGTGTTTAGTAAAATATTTGGGGCTATGAAGGATTAAGTTACAGGAGAATGGAGAAAGTTACCCAACGTAGAAATTTATCCTTTTATTCTTTATCTGATATAATTAGGAACATTAATTCCAGACGTTTGAGATGAGCAGAGCATGTAGCACGTATGGGTGAATCCAGAAATGCATTGTAGAGTATTAGTTGGGAGGCCGGAGGGAAAAAGACCTTTGAAGAGGCCGAGACGTAGATGGGAGGATAATATTAAAATGGATTTGAGGGAGGTGAGATATGATATTAGAGACTGGATTAATCTTGCCCAAGATAGGGACCGATGGCGGTCTTATTTGAGGCAGCAATGAATCTCTGGGTTCCTTAGAAGCAGTAAGTAAGTAAGTAAGTAAGTAAGTAAGTAAGTAAGTAAGTAAATAAGTAAGTAAGTAAGTAAGCAGTAGTAGTAATAGTTGCACTAGTCAAATATTGTTATAGATATCACTAGACCGAGGATCTTAAAAAAATAAACTTTTTTTTCTATTTATAAGGTATAACTTTGGGGCTCAGAATTTACACATTTCATGAACATTTATGCTTAAAATGCTATTTGAGAGTGCCTAGAACAGTCTATTTTGACATCTCCACCTATTTTTACCTATTTCAAACTACGCAGGGAAATTTTATTGCTTTTTTGCCCCTATTATTGAAATGTTATTAAAAAAATCCTAGTTACACGTTGTAAGCACAAGAGTGACATTTGTCTTTTTCTATTTCTATTTCCTCCTCTTCCTCCTCTCTCTCTCTCTTTGTGTGAGTGGAGGAGCTCTTCTATTATTGACTGCTAAAATCTAGCTAACTTTACTGACAACAACGGGCTCAGCCAATAGTTTGGTAATTTAAATAAGCTAAGGATTTCGAAATTCAGATCCAACTTTATGTACTATCACTAGAGGGCGGAATAATGTGCGTTACCACGCGATACAGGTTAGGTTGATCTGAACTATAAGTGACGTCACAGGTACAAGCGCAATAAGATAAATGCACTACGAGAGGGTGGCAGTACAAGTAGGAACCAACAAATGACCTTGACTGTCAACTTCTAATCGTGTGGGAATTAGAGCCGAATGTTTACAATATTGTTTACTGCCTTTGTGCAGGTGGTAGTGTTGTGTGAAAGTGATTTAAAATATCTAAGTCCATGAATTTGGAATTAAACAGTCTAAGAAATAAATACGAAAGAGAGATTTTGATTCCGGAATGAAAAAATATTTTCTGTGCCGTGCGTAAATGTGAAATTAAAATACGTAGGAAATATTAGCTACATACAGCGGCATTGTAACATACCGACAACGTAAAAAGGTCTTTCGGTCTTCGACATGAAATAATGAAAAACATACACGATCTGAATTTAATGCGGATTTATGTAATATGATGATTTCTGCAAATATTCCGTTCAAGAAACTTGATAATCTACGTTTTAGAGATGAAAAGTTGAAAGAAAAAAATCCACAAATTCTGCAAAAAAAAAAAAAAAAATACCGGTTATACAGTTACGTGTAACATTTTGACTGGAGGGAAAAACGACATACTACGGCGCTTTTTCTCATTTGCACCTCTAACATCTTGTGACACGGAAAGAAACTTTTCGATGTTGAAAAACTGTTTGAATGAGAGACGTCTAACTTTCTCTTTCGATAATGTACGGATGTATGTTGTGGTTCAGTGTAATGCATCCTTTAATCGTCCATGCGGTGGCAGTTAACATTTGAGGAAAGTTTTTAAATCATCATAACTATATTACAACTTCATTTCAGTATTTATAGATCGGCTGAATGGAGTTATGAGGTTCTCATTACCAGATTGTACTATCTTGCCGCTGTTTACGTGAGTGAATGATAGCAGTATATACATCTTGATTACACAACTTTTAACACTGTATCAATTCGGAATATGTATTATATGACTTTCTTGTGTTAAATTCTATCGTACCTGGTTTACATGTTTCGACCTATTATGGGTCATCCTAAGAACACACACACTCTTTGACTCCACATTACACCACACGAACACACCCTCACAGGAAACAAAACAAGAGGCGCCAAGACCAACAACGACCACTTCTGAGGACGACCCATAATAGGTCGAAACATGTAAACCATGTAGGATAGAATTTAACACAAGAAAGTCATATAATACATATAACAGTATAGTTCGTTGACACTGAACTTAAGGCATAACGCACATTTTCCCGCCCTCTAACTATCACATTTTCTCATTGAATACAGTTTTCATGTCAGTGCACTGCACCAGTGGTGACGATGTTAAAAGTAGCTAGTTCTAAAGCAAGCCGTATAAAGCAGTGGCTTCAAGAATTTCCGAACTTTTCGACAGATGGAAAAATTATAATCTGCCAACCATGTATCAGAGAGATTAGTTGTGTTTTACTTTTTTCGTAGTTATTTCTTGACTTTATTTCAGAGTTACGATTTTATTTCCACGATATTATTAGATAAATGCGTTAGGCGTATTATTAAAGTAAGCTAATATCGAGCAGATTATATTAATTTCAAATTATCTGAATTAATTATCAAATGGTTTGTTATCTGCACTCTATATAAGATGCTCTTCTTTTTTTAGGTTTCGAGTGATAAAATGTCCCATTAATTCAGCATATACAAGGAGCCTTGCAGAAGGCAAATTCGTACTTACAAACGGCTTTTAGAGAAACCGAAGGTTCATTGCCGCCCTCACATAAGCCCGCCATCGGTCCCTATCCTGAGCAAGATTAACCCAGTACCTACCATCATATCCCAACTCTCTCAAATCCATAATATCCTCCCGTATATGTCTCGGCCTCCCCAAAGGTCTTTTACATGCTCTGCACATCTCAAACGTCTGGATTTAATATTCCTAATTATGTTAGGTGAAGAATGTAATGTGTGCAGTTCTGCGTTGTGTAACATTCTCCATTCTTCTGTAACCTTATTATCGAATATCCTTAACTTCTGTTCCTCTCTCAAAGTGAGAGCACAAGTTTCACAACCATACAGAACAAATGGATAAAGCAAATGTCGAAAATAAAGCTAAACTTAAGCAAACTCTTTTGACACAATCATTTCAAGAATCCAGCAAAAATAATCAGTTTTACAGTGACTTATATCATGCCGTTTTGGCAGCTAATATTCCATTTCGGAAACTAGTAAATCCAACAATCAAAGCGTTTCTTGACAAATACTGCCAACAATTAGTCCCTTCTGTGTCAACGGTGTGCAAAAATTATTTGGATTCAACCTACAATGATACAGTGAAGAGAATCCGACGAGATATTGGAGTCTCACGTATCTGGATATCAGTTGACGAAACGACTGACGAACTTGGTCGATACATTGCGTATATAGTTGTTGGGAAATTGAATCCATCCAGATGCGCTATCCCGAAATTAATTGATATGCACAACGCAACTTCCTAAGACAAATCAGGAAACAATTGTACAATTTGTAAACAATGGACTGAGAGTATCATTTCAAAATAATATTGCTCGCCTATAGGCCTACAGATATCGCAGCATACATGATTGCTGCATTGGCGTTGCTTATTGAGTTCTATAATTTGTTTTTGTTACACATGATGTATCTTGGCCATGGTATGAACCGCATAGCAGAAGAAGTAAAGGTAGAATTTCCTAGGGTCAAATTAATTTATACGGTGAAGAAAGTTTTTGTTAATGCACTGTCAAGGATAGAGGCTTTTAGAAAAAACTCCCAGATATTCCTGTGCCACCTCAACCAGTTCTTACCCGATGGGGTATATGTTTTTTTTACTTGGTTATTTAATGACGCTGTATCAAATACGAGGTTATTTAGCGTCGATGGGATTGGTGATAACGAGATGATATTTGGCGAGATGAGGCCGAGGATTCGCCATAGATTACCTGACATTTGCCTTAGGAGAAAACCTCGGAAAAACCAAACAAGGTAATCAGCCCAAGCGGAAATCGAACCCGCGCCCGATCGCAACTCCAGAACGGCAGGCAAGGGCCTTAGCCGACTGAGCTACGCCGGTGGCTGATATATGGTTAAACATAGAAGAGTACTACAGTGAACATTTCTTTAAGATCCAGAATGTCATAAAAATCTACCGAGTATGCTGCCTGTGTCACTTCGGCATAAAAGTTATTCGAAGGTCCCCCTATCCTCAGTGATTTGGGTCACATTAGGCCCCACTAACGTTTATTGTGGCAATTATTTCAGAATTCGAAGGCTCAGGGAAACCTATCTAGGAAAATATGGCTTTACTGGAGGAGTTCAAACAAAAAATCAAGGGAGCGCCAGGAGATGTGGGAAGAAAAATGCGTACAAAAATGGAAAACGTTTCACAAAAGAACAAGGACCTGAATGAACTGTGTGCAGCAACAGATATTCTTGTGAGGAAATCCGGTGTAGTTGATTGCAACATTCCAGTTGAACATGTGCAGAAATTTAAATATGTCCCCGGCATGTCTATTGATGTAGAACCTTCTTTTTCTGATTAATAAACTGATTTTGATGGACAAGCCTTAAACGTTTTCTCTAGAATACTTAGAAAAGGTTTTAGTAATTTATTGCGAAGACAACTATAGTTTGGATAGCTGAAACAATTTTTATGGAGTTTTAAATGCATTTAGGTATATAATATGAGAGGATCAGAAGCGCAAAGGAGTACGAATGACATTTCTAGAAAAAAAAATTAGTTAAATGCATCATGGGTAAGTTAAAGCATAAAAAATGTTAGTAGAAAAGAGATATATCTTCTAACGACATCACACATTAAAATATAAAATCGAAACTTCACGGAATTTATGAAAGCTTACTCATTTTCAGTCACATTTTCTCTAAAGTAACTGAAGCACACTTATACCTTTTTACTTCTCAACCTGTCTATCATTTTAAGTGACTGTGCCGGTACCTTTGACAAAGTTTAATCTTTTATGTAAATACCTTTTGGACATTTAAATGCTATTTCCTACAGTTTACGACTCTGTGATGTTGATTTCTTTGCCTTTGTCAATAATATTGTACTAACTGTTTAATATCTAAGTATAGTTTTTTTCCTATCCAATACTTTTAGAGCCTATTTTATGTTTTACAAAGCATAAATGATGTACAGAAAGAGTTTATTTTAGGCACTTAAGACACATTTTTTAGGACTTAAGAATCCGTGGTCTAGTCATCATTGATTAATTTTTCCCACAGGTTATATAATTTATAAACATTAGAATTACCGACAAAATAATAAAAATATACCAACAAACTATATTATTAAACCAACAAAGTTGTATTTTATTTAACGACGCTAATTCTACCTAAAGCCCTCCATCTGATGAGAAGCGAGTATCACGAGAAGCCATATAAAGCACGTGTGATTCAATACATTGAAAAAATGGGCAGTCAAATTCACATTATTTAAGTTTTATTCAATTTTATGCGCAGTAATTCGTATTGGCAGCTAGTACCTTTGTGTTCTTTCCTACATTTAACGCTCATCAGATAAAATAATGGGGAAACAGCGATTATTTTAATTTTTTTCGAAGAGGGTTTAGAATACAATTTCATAATGTATATTGGAAAATTGAGGAAAAAAAAACTTTTCACAATTATAATGCAGATGGAATAAAATATATATCACACGATTCTGAAATAACATTTCATTGATGTGACCACAAAGTATACGTTACACCAATAGAACGTGTCTTGAGACTGAAATAAACAGTTCTGCGTTTCGTATTTACATTCCTGCTACTTGTTCGCTTGTTATCTGTTTTAGAATGTTACTATAATCTCTATTCTTGCTGAAAAATTGCACACAAAGAAGTCTTTTTTTTTATATTCCATAATTAGCACTTCTCAACACTTGCCACTTTCACGATTGATTTGGACGTACAGGTACATACATACATAAGTGTTCTGTCCATGGGCAAGTCTTTCACTGCAAACCCAGCATTCTCCAATCTTTCCTATTTTCTGCCTATCTCTTAGTCTCCACATATGATCCACATATCTTAATATCGTCTATCATCTGATATTTTCTTCTGCCCCAAACTCTTCTCCCGTTCACCATTCCTTCCAGTGCATCCATCAGTAGGCAGTTTCTTCTCAGCCAGTGACCCAACCAATTCCTTTTTCTCTTTCTGATCAGTTTCAGGATCATTCTTTCTTCACCCGTTCTTTCCAAAACAACCGCATTTCTTATTCTGTCTGTCCACTTCATACGATCCATTCTTCTCCATATCCACATTTCAAATGCTTCTATTCGTTTCTCTTCATTTCGTCTTAATGTTCATATTTCTGCCCCATACAATTCGACATTCTATACAAAGCACTTCACTAGTCTCTTCCTTAGTTCTTTTTCCAGAGGTCCGCAGAAGATGATCTTTTTTCTTTTAAAAGCGTCCTTTGCCATGCTATTCTCCTTTTGACATTTTGGTAACAGCTCATGTTACTGCTTATAGTACATCCCAAGTATTTGAAGCTGTTCATTTGCTCTATTATCTCATTTAGAATTCGCAAGTTTATCTTCTTTATTTTTCTTGCGACAACTACGCTCTTCGTCTTCTTTACATTTATCTTCATCCCATACTGCTCACAGCTGTCATTTAGCTCCAGTAGCATACCCCTTACTATCGTCTCCTCTTCTGCTAACAACTCTATATCATAAGCAAATATTATGCACTTTATTCTTCTTCCTCCAACTTTTACCCTCCCATGTTCTGAAAACTGTTCTTGACCAAATCCTCCAAGTAGATATTGAACAGGATAGATGATAAAGGGCATCCTTGTCGTACTCTTCTCCTGGTTTCACTTCCTTCAATCATTTTTTCTCCTATCCTGACTTTGACTCGTTGTTTCATATATAGGTTACTGAACAGCCTCCTGTCTTTCCAATCCACACTTATTTTCTTCAGGATGTCCATCAGTTTGTTTCAATCTACTTTGTCAAAAGTCTTTTCTATGTCCACAAATACTATATACACTTCTTTATTCTTCTCTAGGTATCTTTCGCCGATTGTTCTTATAGTCCAATTGCATCCCTTGTGCCTTTTTGGTTTGGATGTAGTATCCTGAAATATTGTCGGAATAATTTTCTCATTACAACTGTTTACTAAGTTAAATAAGTTTTATATCTGTCTCACAACAATAGACAGAATTAAAGGTTCAAGAGGAGCCCATACCGGTGCTTAACTTTCGGCCGACACAAAGTACTTAGTCATTTTCGTTTTTGAAGGAAGATATAAAATTTAATCTACCCCTGGATTATCGGATGGCGCCTTCATGAATCGTTCTGAACCATCGCTTTACAATAATGAGCAATAAAATGCAGCCAGCAATACAATCAGACGGAGAGAATAGACTGAACCAGGAAGACTGGAATCTTTCCTGTAATTATCTGTCCCTACAGAAAGCTAAAGTCGTAAAATGACGTCACGCGTTTTTAATTGCCACAAAGAACCAACGTACGTTACTATTTGCACTGCTGGATATATTGAGTGGTTTGTATAGTTTTCGTCCTTAATCAAGATGTTGACAAAGTTTTTTAAAAATATAAACGTAGGCTATTATTATAGTTAATGTTCTTCATTGGAAAAATGGCGATGCAATGTGGTAATTTAGTTGCTTGTGAGGTTTTCTATATTTACCACAACGCGGCTCCGAACAAATAAGTGAAGTAACAACCAGTGTTCCGAAGTCAGCGGTTTTGTAGTTAAATCTGATGTTTTCAGAACTATGGTCAGCTACAGAATTTTACAATCAGCGGCTATTTATTTGGCGTTTTTTGATGATTCGGGCAGAGGGAGATGATATTTTTAAGTTTTTCTTTTCTGTAAAGATGTTGTAATTGCTTTTATATGTATATGCGGACAACAAAGTTAGCAATGATAAAGAGTTTAGTATGGCATTATCACATTTTTTAATTGTGACAGTATACAATATCAACGTTTTATCACAGTCTAGTATATACAGTCGCGAAGCTCAATATGTAGTAAATATGCAAACATTAGATAGTTGCTCAGCACTAGGATCGCTACTATCACCTCATTACAGACAATACGAAATAGTACCTGCACAGTCTATTGTTTCTAGCACCCTCAAAACTCAAGCTTCGTGAATGTATATAGTAGACTGTGGTTTTATGTTAACTCGATTTGGTGGAACCACGTGAATCAAATGTAGGTATTGTTTTTGTACAGTGTTTAATCATAAGGAATAGACAATGAACTGAATTATTATTTTCATTAATGGTAGCCTATTATGATATATTATTTAATTTTTCATTCCACATTATAGTTCATGTAACACAGACACAATTAAAACTAAAAACTATACCACTCATCATTTTTGGCAGACACGTCTCCAGCTCAGTGTGAAATCAGATTTCAAACTGACTTGTGTGATTATGAATGTGTTAGAGATGGGGGGGGGGGAAACATAATATGTTGACAGTTTGGGTGAACGAAGTTGCCGGTGATACACTAGTTCGAAAACTTGGTGTAAAATATGGTATAAGTTGATATTGAAAGCAAAATATTCAGATTTAATTGTCCATACTGATATGGATAAAACACAAAAATAGTAGCTAGTGTTTTTCCGTTGCTCGGTAACAGTTGCTGAGTGAGATACTTTGCCGGAAAAGTAACTATGTAGAGTGAAAAAATATTTGGAATACTACAAGCTTCTGGGCAGAGGTGAGTGTTATTTCAGTTTCCAGAGGATTAGAAATACTATAATTCTTTTGTTTTAAATATCATTATGGTTCATTCCTTATTTTAGGTTGCGATTTTCAGTGATGCATGTAGTGACCATCTCTTCAAAGCTAAACTGGCATTTTCTTTCCTTATCCAACCATTGTCAAATGCAGAGTTGAAAGGCTGTTAAACCAGATGTATCTTGTGAAAGATAAGCACGGAACAGCATGGAAAATCCCATGGTAAATGAAATTTTGACCATTCGAGTAGGACTGAGGAAATATGAAAAATGTTGTTGCACTTACGTATTGTCTCAATATGTAACTTATAATAATAATAATAGGTAACTTATAATAATAATAATAATAATAATAATAATAATAATAATAATAATAATAATAATACTTTAAAAACAATATCTTACCACAAAAATATTTTCATAAGCACCATGACACGAGTATGATTCTTCTGTTTAGGTACATGGCTGCGTCCATACCTGTGTAGTAACGGTTAGAGCGTCTGACTATAATACTGGAGCCCGGGTTCGAATTCCGAGGTTTTGGTTGAGGTTTTCTTCCGGGGTTTTCTTTCAACTCAAATGAGAAAATGCTGGGTAACTATCGGTGCTGGACTCCTGTCTTATTTCACCGGCATTATCAACTTCATTTCATTCAGATGCTAAATAATCTGCTATGTTGATACAGCGTCGTAAAATAACCCACTAAAAAGATGACTGGATTCAAGTCGGATAATGAAGGAGAATCATCTCGTGAATTGCAGGTCTGTACATCATCCCTCCTGTACGAGGATGAAAACGATTTTGCATAGAACATAGTGTCTACAAAATGATACAGACTTTCCATAATTTATTCTACATTTATATAAAATTCTCTAGTTTCTAAAACTGTATAGTATATATTTCAAATTTGGAAGTGATGTGTTAAGAAAAATCTGAGAGTTTTTTACTACAGTTAAGCGGTATTTTTAAGCTTGTGCAGCGGTAAATGGAGTTCTGAGTTGGCAACACTGGTAACAACTTTAATCCATTGTTGGCTAATTTGCTCAAGTTTGGAGTATGGGATTCGCGTAAATATTAAATTTTCGTCGAGATTATCATTACCGTACGCGCTCAATAAAGTCTGGAGGAGGAAGCATCTGTAATCTGACGTACTTACATATTAAACTTCCTTTCTGAAGTTTTATAACTTCAACGTGGCGGTTAAGTGCACCCGCACAACTTTTAACTCAATAATCAGAATTAGTGTTTGTCTAGGCGATCACCAAGACTTCACAGTACTTTAAACTCTGCGAGGAAACTTTTCTGTAACATGAAGACATTCACTTTGCAATTTATTATGTCTAGAATTTCATATCCCTGGGAAATGAAACTCAGGAGAGAATTTTGTTAAGGGTGTTTCTTAGTTGAACATCATTCTCTGCAGCTACAAAATTTAATTATTTTCATGTGATCTTGCGTTGATTAACTCCGAGGTTTATAATTTCATCATCGTCATCATCATCATCATCCTCATCATCATCGTCATCATCATCATCATCATCATCATCATCATCATCATAATCATCCATCACCATCAACGGTTCGTTCCGACTTTATCGTGTTGTACGACTGCCCTCATGTTTAGGTTGTGTAGGACGATGTCAGACAGGTGTTCCTCAAGTACTTCTGTTTACACACTGTTAACACGCCGTCGAGGGAGTGAATGTTGAGTGAGGACTATGTTAATAACTACTGCAGCCTAGGCTCTCCGCTAATTTAACCCTGGAATCTGTCGATTTTATTTATTTTACATGTCCCTGTTCATGGAGTCTGTTATACCCCGCTGATAGTTTGCTTTATATAGTCTTCTATTGTATATAATAAACATTCTCTTCCACAAATTCAAGTAATTATTTACTTTATAGTTTTGTTTTTACAGAATAATATTGTTGTGCCCAGGGATTATGATAAGCAATATATTTTCACTTTAATTTAAAGTAACGAAATCGTATTATTAATACATGCTATACATGCGAAAGAGCTCGCTTCCTGTTTCGACAGATTACAGAGCACAGTTTAGTTAACGTCATCAAAGTCACAGTCCAGTCCTTGAACATGCAGAAATGCGTACGTTTGCACCTTGCATTTTATCGCGAACTCAACTTAGCGACAGCTGACTTATGACGAGACATTTTAATTGGCGATGATTCCGAAAGTCTGAATTTCCATTGGTCAAGTCAAAAACAGATCCAGTCGTGAAAGTTCCTTGAATCCATATTGTTGTAAGTAGCGACCGGAAACGCCGATTTGAAAGAATGGTTAAGAATCAGAAGCGTGGTGTTTAGTGAGTGCAATACCGTTTTTTTTTTTAGAAGATTCGCGGGTAAAATAGCGTCACTCTGTTACGTCACAAAGGACGCTGTTCGAGAGTTTATAAAAGGACATGAAACGTCGAAAACACGGTCATTAGTTATTGGTCAAGACAGCGGTCATGGATTAGCGCTCCCTACGTCCAGTAAGAAGTTCTGAAACTGGCATCGAAAATGGGATCAACTGGAACCAGCATTAGGGTTCGCCCTATTATTTATTGTAAGTAAAATCATCAGATCATTCTTTAAACTTTTCATTTAACTAGTTATCTTGGTACTTCAGAATTAACAGAAATTTTCATACTTTCAAAATCGTTCAATACTCAATATTTTATTTGTAGTAAATTGATATTTTTTATTAATAAATTTAGTACTAGTGAATTTCTACACTTGTGATTTTTCCGAAAACCTGAGATAACATTCTAAGTAGGAATCCCTCCTATCCACAAGAAAGAACAGTTTATAAAGTATAACGCAGTATTTGATTAGTTTGTGTTATTTTGATAGAGATTATAACTCGCGATTATCTCGAAGATAAGCAATCCGCCCTTGTCGCGGCAAGCGCCACGACAAATTACTGGTGTCAGATATGATAGAGCTTAACAATAAATTATGGTGTCAGAAATGGTATAATAAATATTGGTGTCAGAATTAATATAGTATAACAAAAAGTTGGTTTCAGAAATGGGCACAACAATATGTTTATTACGTCAGTACTTACTTACTTATGGCTTTTAAGGAAACAGGAGGTTCATTGCCACCCTCACATAACCCCGCCATCGGTTCCTCTTCTGAGGAAGATTAATCCAGTATCTACCAACATGTCACCTTCCTCAAATCCATTTTAATATTATCCTCCCATCTATATCTCGGCCTCCCAAGAGGTCTTATTCCCTCCTGCCTCCGAACTAATACTCTATATGCATTTCTGGGTTCTCCCATACGTGCTAAATATTATGTCAGTACAAAAATATAAATTAAATTATTGGTGAAACCTTGTAACTACACTGCACCTTATCTGGAATCATTTTTCTACTACTTATCACACATTACATCTATACCTAGCATTAAATGAGAACACACTGAGCATAGTTCACATCTGTGGAGTAACGGTTAGCGCGTCTGGCCGCGAAACCAGGTGGGCCGGGTTCGATTCCCGGTCGAGGCAAGTTACCTGGTTGTAGTTTTTTCCGGGGTTTTCTCTCGACCCAATATGAGCAAATGCTGGGTAACTTTCGGTGCTGGACCCGAGACTCATTTCACCGGCATTTTCATCTTGATCTCGCTCAGACGCTAAATAACTTAAGATCAGACGTCTCCAAAAGCTACTCGCGAGTAAGCCCCTGAACGGAACCGAAGCCAGTACGTAATGAGCGCACTCTGCCTCACCCATCTCCACCTGTACTGTACTCAATGTTTATGCGCAAACGAAGAGCAGTGGCGGACTGCCATTGTGTTGGTCGGAGTGTTCCACCGTTTCACAATGTCTCCTAATCATGGGCATAGTACATTCAAGGGTGAATAGGAAGAGAAATTTTTTGTGTTAGTGGGGAGAATGTGAAGTGCTTAATTTGGTCCAAAAATTCTTAAGCGTGTGTTAAAATTCAACATGCAACGACAATACTCCACTCTTCAGAAAGAATATCATACAATTACAGGCATGTTGGACATGTGGAAATAGTTTATTTTGGGGCTATCTTTATGACTGTTGGTTATACATAATAATCCGTATACTACAATGCGTTTACACTCAGTTCCGCATGTTTTTCGTTTCATTTTGGGTGAAATGCGTAGGCCCACAAATATTTTGATAAATATAAAACAAGATAATACAAACACAAATCACACACGTGTCCTCAGTCTTAAACAGAAAAAGCTTCTTGCTAGCTATGTTCTAGCTTGGAATATTGTAAAATCAATGACGCCCTTTACAGAAATATCATTTGTAAAATAGTGCATACAGGACGTTATTAAAATACTGCGTCCAGAACGAAGTCAAAGTTTAAGAAAATTAAATTGTTTCCAATTACAGTTCAGAGAAGGAATTTCAAGATTGTAAATGTAATTGAATCTGCAGTCGAAACCATAATTACCCAGTTCGTAGCTTACTCACTTGCATTGGACGAAAGCACACATAGAAATGACAAAGCTCACCTAGCCATTTTCATCCAAGGAGTTAATGAACATTTTACTGTGTCGAATGTCTTCTAGATGTAATTACAAAATACAACTGGAGAAGATCTTTTCTAGGCACTAAAGGCACCATAGAACAGAAGAGGTTGAATTTGCAATGGCTTGTGTCAATAGCAACAGACGGGCCTCCAGCTTCATAGTATGTCAGAATAATGTACAAACGTATATTTCTTATTCTTTCGATGTTATTATTTGTAAACATAAGCAGACCGTTGCCGCGATCCCCCACTGATCGCTTCTATCTGTTGATGTACGAGTCTCTTCCCCTCCTCTAGCCTTACAGCACACTGTGTTCGGCGGGCAGCATCGAGAGCACGAATGACGATACGCTTTTTGGAGACCTCTGCTTGAGATGTTGATAAAGCGTCGTAAAATAACCTGCTAAAGTTATATGAAGAGTCCACTGCAAGAATGATGGATGTCATTTGGAATACATTTTGCAGGAGAAGCAATTGAAAGTTTGAAATGCTTAGCGCTCAAAGCTTAACTGTGATTTTTCGATCATTACTGGACAATGACTATCAGTGTTAATGCCATATAACTCTCTATGTACATTCTATATGTCTTAAGCTATGCACTGACAGTCTTGGTTCATTTTCGACAAGAAAATGACATCCATCATTCTTGCAGTGGACTCAAAGTTTTCGATTAGCAATGAAAACAACTATATACTTTATTTCAATGTATAAACACATCGGAAAAACTAAATAAACCTACAAAATAAATATTTTTTTCTCTCTCTTATGATAACCACAAATCCATAGTTGTGATAGGTGATCGAAAACTTTTGACCGGTAGTGTTTTGTGTGTGTGTGTGTGTATATATATATGTATATATATATATATATATATATATATATATATATATATATATATATATAAGGTTTTTTCAAAAGTAAGTTGCCATTTTGGAACAACTGTACCTTCTGTACATATCAGCAGTTTGGTTTAAAATAGGTACCATTACTGTTTAGAAGGTTTGGGATGTTTTATCGATGCGTGTTGCGTTGCTATGGTAACTGTATCACGCTTGTATAAACCATAATAATTTTTCAGAATATAGACGAAGTAGGAGAGTTTTACATGTGCATGATATCAAGATTACTGTCTGGTGTGGTTTTATGTCACAGTTCATAATAGGACCGTATTTCTACGAAGAAATTGAAAATGGACAAACAAAAACAGTGACGGTAACCGGGCAGCGATATTTTCAAATGTTGCAAGACTTTGCAATACCAGCGTTACAGAATCATGAAATCGAAAACATTGTTGTCATGCAAGACGGCGCTCCACCTGACATACACAATAATGTAAAAGCACTATTGTGCAAACACATTTGGTAGTCGTGTAATTAGTAGGCATTTTCCGAACAGTTGGCCTTCTAGGGCACCAGACATAAATCCAGCTGACTACTGGCTATGGGATTATCTAAAAGAAATTTCTTAGTAGACCTATTATATGTGAGGAATTTAAACAGTCAATATCGGATGTCATTCAAAACATTCCTAGGAATGTGCTTACTAATGCCGTTTATAGCAAAGAAGAAAAACTACTTCTTATTGAACAGCACGGTGGTGGTCATGTTTGATTTTTTCGTGTTTTAATAAAATCCCATTTCTTTACGAACAAATTGGTGTTTCTTTTTTATGGAATATAAAAATTTGGCAAACTTATTACCATTTCAAAATGGGAACTTACTTTTGAATAGCCTTATATATACTACTACTCAACTTTTGGGAATACAGGCACAACAAAATAATTATGACACCTTGTAACTACACTGCACTTTATTTGGAAACATGTTTCTGTTATTTTGTTATTTGCCACACTTTACGCCTATACCTGATATTAGATGAGAACAAAATGCACAAAAAATTAAAATAAAAATGACTTAACTACTCAACTCATGGGAATATAGGTCCAACAAAATTATCATGACAAATTTTAACTACATTGCAACTTGTTTGGAATAATTTTTCTGTTATTTGCCACAATTTACATCTATATTTGGCATTAGATGAGAACACGATGAAATAAATAGTAAAACAAAATGAACTTGATCATTCAGCTTATGAAATTTTAGGCCAAGTAAAGTGTACAAAATAATTCATGAAAACTTGTAACTGCACAACCATTTTTACTATTTTTTAGATCTAATATTCAGTATGTCATCAGTACAAGAGGAGCATATGTAATTTAGAACAATGATCCATGCACATTGGGCTCTTAAGTGCCATACACTGATGAGCTGCTTTCTTATCGCTTTTTCTTTGGCAGCAGATTCACATTCTTTCCAAACCAGTTGGTGTATCTTATGGTGATATGACTTCTTAGGATGGGTAACCATTTTTCCTTTGATAATTGTTATATTTTCAGTGTCATCTTTACAACATTCATGGCGATTATTACTGCTTTCTCCTTCCTCATCTTCTTCTTCATAGTCACTTTATTCTCATGGTCAGATTGAACCATTTCTTTATCATCATCATCATCATCATCATCATCATCATCATCATCATCTTCTTCTTCATTTATTCGCCATCAACCCATAAATAATGATCCAAAATTTTTCTTCTTTCTTCTCATCATACACTACAGATTCTTTAGACAACTTATGGAGTTTTCTCAGCAAAACACAAAGAAGAAATATAGAATAAACAATAGGAAAGATTGGAGAGTGCTGCGTTTGCAGTGAAAGACTTGCTCTTGGGTAGAACACTACGAATGAATATGAATGAATGAATGAATGAATCAATCAATCAATGACTCTTCACAAAAATGCATAAACCAATCTCTGTAATGTAAGAAAAAAAGAAAACACATTTCAACTTGCCTCACAACCAGTTAGTGGGGTCTCAGAAACACCAAGTCGAAATTCTGGATGAAATACAAAACGTAAAAACACAACACTATACTGTAACACACTTAGAAGATGGAAAATCAAATTAATTGTCGCGAAGAACTAGACCGTTATATCGTATCGTGCGCATGCACTGTGAAAATGAAGATACCGTGGGGGTCTGCCAGACCCCATGAACAGGTTCCAACGTTAAAAGGAACAAACAAAAGTCGTCAGTTCCAACACTGAATCGAAATGCAATTGCCGTCCGAGGGGACTTTCGTATCGCCATGACGAGTGTATATCAGTTGCGCACCAAAGGATTAAAAATTAATCAGTTACGCGCGAACTGCTTCGACGTAAACAAATCGGTTGCGCGCGAACATTGTCCACGTAGGCCTATGAGTACGCGAAGAGATTTTCGTATTAATGAATCAGTTTTAGTTAGGTGGTAACGTCGAACAGTTGGAAAGTTTTCATTGAATATGTTGGCAACACTAATCAAATCGATACTGGAGCCGTAATATCGACTAGTTTGAGAAATTTTTGTTGAATATTTCGGTGACACTAATCTGATTACTTAGTAAATAATTTTATTCAGCGCCATCTTCAGTTACAAGTCGGAGCATGGGTAGATTTGGCAACGCTGAGTGGAGGCGAGCAGAGACGAAGTAAGGCATAACGTTTGAGGTTTTAGTGCTTTGATTTCGTTGTCACTTGTACATTTTCGATATTAATTGATACAAAAGTAAGTGCATATGATCAAGATTCAATGTATTGATATACGTAATTTATTACGGAATCCGAAATGGTATATTGAGTTTCAGAATACCGCGTAAGTACTTGCATACAGCCACTTATAACTTAAAAAAAAAATTAAAATTACGTGTGTTTTAATGACGGTACAAGGGAAAAAAATAAATACTTAAAGGAATGCTAGGCCTACTTGTACCAAAAATAAATAAAATAACGACGTACTTTCGCAATACCCTATTCCAATCAATTAAAAATTATGTGGCTAGTAAATTGACAATGTTTTGCCGCTTTATGTTGTTTCAACTCTGACGCGAAGGGTCTAGGATATCATATACATTTTAATTTCATGTAATTATCTGTCGTGCTTTTATATAAATATTTCAGATGCCCAGGAATCCAGTTTTAGTTTGAATCTCGCCAGTCACCATAACAATACTGTTATCTTAAATTATTTGTTATAAACT
This sequence comes from Periplaneta americana, assembly GCF_040183065.1. Classification (NCBI taxonomy): domain Eukaryota; kingdom Metazoa; phylum Arthropoda; class Insecta; order Blattodea; family Blattidae; genus Periplaneta; species Periplaneta americana. The sequence continues at coordinate 86,587,980 of NC_091130.1, read as the reverse complement.
TTTTAAAATATAATTTTAAATAAATATAACCACACAAAACAAGCTAAGAATGTAAATTATGCAAATAAAATAAAAATGTAAACAGAGGAAACTATTGCCATATTATAATAAAGTACAGGGACATCATTTTATTTTTACTTCAATTTTTATTGTACCTGAGGTTTTGTATGCACTTCACTCCCACCCCTTCTACTAATGAAGTTCAACCTTCCTGCACACACATCTAAGACCGCATATACAGTCATAGTAGCCTTATGGTCATAGTAAACAGTACGTTCCAAAAATATGTTCGCGTTTTCCAGTGACGAAAGAGCTTTCAATATTGAATCATTTTCGCACAGGTACTGTCGTCCATTTGCCTACGTCGTATCCCGGTTTCCCCCACCTGCTTTTATTCGCCAGCTAGTGGCTGGGCTGTCTTAGCTCTTTTCTGAGAACATTAATTTCTGTTAGGAATTGAATGTCTACGTAATATTATACAACTGTTTAAAAGAACTTAAATAAAAGAGCCTCGTTAAGTAATTAACTGTCACGTGATTTCCTCCCTTTCTATGACCCTAGGACAAAACCCCTTGGACGGACAGTAGATAGTATGTCTAAGTAATTTTATCTCTTCGGATCGGGCAGAAGTGAAGATTGAATTTACAGTACGTAAAGTACTCTTTTATAGAATAAGTACAGAATTATTTCAACATGAGTTACTAGTTACGAAGGACGAAACTGGTAATTGGGATTAGGTACAATAGTCTATAGTACGATAATATGCACATAAGAACTGAAGCCTGTATCGAAATGAACGGCCACCATTTAAAAAAAAATGTGTTTAAATATCCATATTATGATTACTTTTCAATTTAACTTCATTCTCTATAGTGTACGCTAATGTGCTGTAGACAGTATAATATACACTGCATAATGAATACGTCCGAATGGTTAGCTCAGTTCGTGAGTAAAAACACTCATTGTTAATACTATACTGTATTTTGATTAAACAAAAACCTAATGAAAATAATCAAACTCAAAAGCGCGATATTTCCTAGTTTACGTAAATGGATGAACAACTTTTCTTCCCTCTTATACCTAGCAAAGTGATTTGTTTGTATATTACGCCAGTATCATCGAACTCCAGTTGTGGAAGGGGGTAGCAAACGGTGTTGATCCAAAGGTATAGCCACGTTAATATTAAAAATGTTAGTAAAAATAAAATGATGTCCCTGTATAAGGATGTAAATACAGTTAGGCCAAGTAGATCTATGAAAAACGCATAAACATACCTTTAACATAATACGTAACGAAACACATCATTATCTATTAAGTATGTGCCAATTAGCGTAAACTCAGTGAACTTTAAATCCTGTAATAACTTACTAAGAGAAAAGAAGCATGTTTATACAGTAACTATTTTATTATAAATAAACAAACCTTGAAAACCAACAAGATGAGTGTATGCATCTACAAATTAAAAGTAGTTCTGATGTATAGCAGGCATTCGAATCTTCAACAAAACTGCAATATTTATGGGATCACAAAACAGCTGTTTACAATGAACTTGAAAATCAACGGCGTAACTTTATTAATATAGCAGGCGAGACTCAACAATTTGGCTAAAATTCTGATACACCACAAACCACAAGTAAGACTATAAAACTGTAGTTTGTACCATATTTAATATTTAGAAGAATTTTCAATCACTTTGCCATTATTAATAACCGTAAAAACTGCCAAAGACTGCAGCCATATTTTCATTTATTGCCTTGTTTTTATCGCCAACACGCAACAATAAACGTTTGGTTCAACCGCGAACATAATTCCATCGACACACACTTAAGGTCTGCGCACACCGACGCGGGACTCGGGAGCGGTAGCGAATGCGAAACCGACGCGATACAGCGGGATATGTATCCACTCACACCGCAACGACACAATTCTGCCTATGTGGCGGGACTGTAGCGTTCTACTCGAAGTTCGCTGCAAGCAGCGTTTTCCCGTGTCCCGCATTCATTTTGGCAATGGCGACTGAACAGTTTATAGAGTGCGTTAGGAGCGTTGCTTACTAGATTACACAAGCTGGCGCATAGGATCGTTATTACAATATCTGCCGCTAGGTTCGCCTCGCAATGATGAATCGTTCCATTACTAAGCATTGTGTATCGTAAAATTTCTTTGATTAATTTTACATTACTCATCGAGTACGAAGACTATAAACATGCCAAGCATATTACAGTCTTATTTGAGATTTATTGATGATCTGTTAAACAATAGTATGCAAGTTTTCAGTGTGATTTAATGGAATTTACAATTTTGTTTCTGATTTGTTAGATTAATAATTTTGCTTTCAAACTACATTCTTCATCGGTTCATTTACTGTGGCAAGTTGATTGTTTTCAGTTCCGTGTTTTTACTTCAGATTTCATTCCCTCCAATTCGTTTTAATTGTGAAAGTGAACTACCGGTGTCTTCTACTTTCAAACATTATTATTATTATTATTATTATTATTATTATTATTATTATTATTATTATTATTATTATTATACAGTAGTTATTGATGTAATAATAATACTAATGATTTACGTAAAATGTTATTCAAGCAAGAAAAAACAAGAATTGATATTGCAAAAGAAACTATAATATAATGCAATAATTATCAACACGTATAATAAAATAAATATTGTAAATTTTATACTAAACAACAATGTAACTTTTATTTAAAGCAACAACAATTCCTTTCTACAATTCACCTTAAACGCTCTCGTCAACAATAGGATTTGCACTCAACACAGTATTCGTTATTGCACTCCACAGACGACAATGACAATTTACTTGGATTATTGAGAACAACAATGAACTGTTAATTTTAACTAATGTTCACAAAGCACTGTTTACAAATCAGAACTGTCAGTTCTCAGTTCGTTTGCCTTGGCTAGTAAGCTCTTCTAGCTCAGTCACTCGAGTTCACAGTATCTCGAACCCCAGACCTTCAGAGACAGTCCACTGAACTTCGAACTCAGGTCCCCCAACTGCGGTCCACTGCACTCGAACTCAGGTCTTTCGGCTCCACAGTTACGGACACAACTCAAGTCGAACTCCGGCCTCGAAGCTGGCTTCACTGCTACACAAGACTGGCTGGCTTGCTCTTCACTGACTTTAACAACACTGCCTGACTTACTGACTGACTGTTCCAAGTTCACTCGCGTGCGTAATTTATACTCACACCATAGCTGCGAGAAAGTACGAGCTCTGGATATTTCCATTTCGACGGACTTCTGGACGATTCTGCCGCGGTCGCTCTCTCTCCTCTCCGCAAGCACCAGATGCGCGCGCAACCTTCCCTCGCCGCGTCGTAGTACACCGCCCCTCTGCCCTCTCTCGGCTGCAGACGCTCCCATCGCCGCCACACCTAAGCGACCAACGTTTCGTCTGCCGGGCGCCCTGTCGGACATGCGTTCGAATCCCGACGCAGCTGTCACAATATGTTAGCATTTTAATATACGTAGACTAATCAAGACAACCATAGATTAAATACCACTGTATTAGAGGATGCGTTCTAAAGAAAACTCTACAAATTTTTCACGATTAGTAAAAGCAAAGACTTAATACTAACAAAACGGAAATATTGACCGACATGAACAACAGCGCCTCTAGCGGCTTGATCTTGCGGAGAGTCAACTGTGTGCTCTGCATGTGCCATTAAGATTCAGCTACTCTGTAATTAATTTCAATTTGTTCATAGTGTTTATGGTAGTGTAGTAATGTAGTGTGTACAAAGAAAATCCGAAGTATCCCTGGAAAATATTACGCAGTATACGGTTGCAATAATCAGGAAATACAAAAGGATTCCCGATCTTTCTTTCGATTTCTGAAGAACAAGCCACAGTAAGTATCTTGCCACTTTTGTAACGATTTTAAATAATAATTATTACAATGAAATATACAATTTATATTTAACCCTACAGTTTCCATGTAACTCTGTAATTTTCCCGTTTAGTTAAATTTTTCTGCTAATTTAGATCTTCCTTGTAGTAAAAAACAAATAAAAAGTTAATATTTTGTTATTTTCCCACTTATGCCGTAATGCGTTGGCAAATTGGATGAAATGGAGCAAGGTCACAGCACTCATATTTTCTATGAAGAGTACTGTACTGGACATATGTGCTTCCAAACATCAATGCTGTTGCACTGTACTTTGTAATTTCAAGAGTGTATAATTCACAGTTTATTGAGTTTTTAGAGAGCAACAGGTACAATGTAAAAGTCAAGTTGAAACGATGCATCCAAATTCCTACATGTGTAAGTGTTATTTGTTGTTTTAATGTTTTTACTGACAAATGTGTCAATGTACTAAATCAAAAGTCACTCAAAAAGGAAAAGGAAGAAAGAACACAAAAAGATGCATCAAAGAATACGAAAGCTAAAAAGTAATGCATATTAATGTTATGCATTAGAATCAATAAAGTGAAGAAGAATCGTGTAACTTTTGCTTTTTAATAATTTTTTCTCTTCAAAATTATTTTCCTCTTACATTTAAGATAAATACTGAACAAAATATGATCTTACGAACTCTAATTTCCTCATCTAGTCCCGTAAATTAAATGCAGAGTTTGAATTCCCGTCTGAGAGCCGCTAGGAACGCCACATGTAAGATGTTTCCCTATTACATCGTGCAAAAATACTGTAAGATGTCCGTCTTGTTGGTATAAAGTCTTTGGCGAAAGCCACAGAAGACGTAGTAAAGAATGAGAACATATTGTATGAAAAAGATAATTTCTGTTCTCTTAACCGGAGTTTCGGTTAACCAAGGTTCTACTGTGGCAGCAAGAATGTAGTAGTATGAACGAACCTATAATCATCGTCGGCAACTGCAAGAAGCAGAAGTACTTCTTCATAAGAACCTTATTCGCGACTGCATCCCGCTTTGGTGTGAAGACAACGACGAATTTTCGCAGCGATCGCGGAACTATAAGTTTCGCTGTCGCTCCCGCGTCCCGCGTCCCGCGTTGGTGTGTGCAGACCTTTATATTGTAACATTAATTTACATTGAAAATCGGCATTAGCACAATCACATGTTCTGTGTCGTAGGCCTCTGCTTCGTAGTTAATTACACTGTAGCCGATGTATAGCTCCGACTTGTATATAGATGGCTCTGATTTCATTGGATCTTCATTACTTCTTCCCGAGATTAGGATTTCGGATATAATTACTTCTAATAGAACCACAAAGGCATGTGAAGCGTTTCACAAGACATTTTCTCTTAATTTTAACTTTGCAAATCCACATATTTATAAATTCGCTGACCCTGTCATTCATACATAAACTAGTACATATATTAAAATAAATGACAGAGATAATATTCCCAGGATTAATCTTACATAATAGCCTATACAAAACGGAAACAGTATATTGAAGAACTCCTTAATAAATACAATTATGGTAACATTAGTAGAATTGATTTTTTAAACAGCGTTTCGTACTATTATGAGAGAATATGAATACAAAATTATTGATAAGATTATTCCCTTTGACGAGTACCAACTTCATGGTAAATCACTTTTATTCCTTTGACGAGTACCAACTTCACAGTACGATTGAAACAAACATGTTTAACCATATTTGCCAATAAGTTGCAGAGAGTCCTAAGTCTCTATAAAATGGGAAAGAAAATGTTGCGAAAATATAATGAACGCGCGTAACTCATGAGTACTCACTAGTAACCACTGCACAATATTCAGGTAAAAACTTTCCGTGCGCGCGACTGATAAACTACATGACAGCTAGCATGCGACTTCTCAGATGAAGCCACTCATTGAGAAGGTCAGACTTTGACCCCGGAAAATCGTGGTGGAATTTATTTTATAGAAGAAGAAGCGTTTTTGGGAAAGTTTTCTCCGAGCCCGTTTCACCTGCCATTCTCATTAGGCTACTCCTTTCTTCACCGTCATAAATATAAGGTCGTAAATAGGACTATCAGTTCATGATGATGATAGTGATGACGGCGGTGATTATGATAATGAAAAGGAAGAATATAAGAAAGAAGAAAGAAGTAAGAAAGATCAATAGGAAGAACAAAAGAAACTGAAAATAAAGGAAAATACAAATAATGGAAGAGAATGAGAGAAGAATGAAAAGGAAGGAAGAAAGGAATTATTAAAATAATTATATTATTTTAGTACAAAAGCAAATGATAATATTTTTTATAAAGAAGCAGAAATCAAACAAGTAAGTTAAACCTGTCAAAATATTTAGAAACAATAAAAACAATAAAATTAGAAGTAATATAAAAGGTATTGGAGAAGAGGAAATTAAAAAGCGAATCGAACAGAGTAGAAAAATTATAGGGATATCATATTTAAACTTAAAATGGTGAGTTAAACATATTTCGAAACAAAATCATACACATTAATAAACATTAAATTGAATCTGTCTGCAGCTATGGAATAGAAGTATGAGTAATGAATGCATATTATAAAAATAGAATACTGGCTGTTGAAATGGATTATTTGAGACGTAGTGCTAGAGTTTCCAAATTGGACCGTATAAAAAATTAAGAAATTTGTTGCAGAATGGATACTTAAAAGATTGTCCTAAGCAGAATTGAAAACAAAAGTTTTAAGTGATTGGTCATTGATGAGAATGGGAGAAGACAGATGGGCAAACAAATTTACCATTGGCAACCTCCAGGAAGAAGAGAGAGAGGTAGACCGAAGAAGTAAAAAAGTAAAGAATAAGAGGTGCCTAAGCATTCGAAATACATAGGACAGGAGACTTCGGATGACTGGCACCGGAAGACGGCACTACAGTAAAATCGCGAAACATTTTTATATGCCTATTATTATTATTATTATTATTATTATTATTATTATTATTATTATTATTATTATTAAACATATTACATTATTAAGGATTATATTTCTTGTTGCATCTATTGGTACAGTCTATAGAATGAAAAAAAGCTTAGGACAGCAAGTTTGTGTCACACAACTTATTGGATTACACTTCCATCTGAACCGCCCTACTACCAACTACAAAGCCTGAATAACTACCAGAAGTTCAAGGTAGGGCTGTCATGGGAACGAGATTAACAAGGGTAGGAAAAGAAGCAAGATTTACTAATTGAGCCGCTTGTTTATAACATGGCAGTCTGCTGTTCTGAAGAAGGCTTCCTGTAAGTCCCTGCTTTTGTAAGAAGCTTTCAGACGGGTGTTCATTTATTTCCACAAATAATCGGATCGTGGGAAATAATTTCGGATTATCGAAAGTTATTCAGTAGTGATGATGAATGGTTCAGTTCAAGGACATTAAAGATAACTCCTGGTACTTAAACAAAGGATCTGAAGCAAAGTTATTCAACGTAGGCAATCTTAGAGATTTATCTGTATTCATTCAAAGTATAAAGTAATCTCATAAACTTTAATAAGAATGTATGGAAGGAGTTGAAAGAAAATCAGACATTAAGAAAAACACCCATATTTTATATTAATGCACTTATTCAGAATGCAGATTATTTCAATCTACGTTTGGGATAATCTTCTATAAAAAGATCTGATTTCCAGCATGTTGAAGCGATAGTCAGGAGTGTTAAATGATCGAGAGAATAGACTCATTGTTAAATTCTTTTCAACTTGTATATAACGTCATTTATCTTCTTTTGTTAAAGTGTCTCAGCCATTTCAGTTTCCAAAAAAAAAAAAAAAAAAAAAAAAAAAAAAAAAAAATTAAATTCGACGTAATTTGTTTATCACATAAGGTTATACCCATTTCATTGGTATGAATTATATACATCTAAAACGAAAGAAATAATGTACTTTTCGCTTACTTTTTAATAGTGTATATCATTTTTATACAATTTTTGTTATCAATTGAATAGCCGCCCAGAATAAGGTTGTAACCAGCAAATACGAAATACTTAAAAAATGAGGAAAAACACATTGTACTTCACTTGCTTTTAAATTTCTAGAGCATTGTTGACAATCGGATATGTGTGCTGATTTTAATACGAGTACAAGCATTATACATAGTGCATCGTTAACAACTATTATTCACGAAAAAGTCTACTTATGAGAAATGAGGGTTGCAATCTTGTTATGGGCGGATATTCAATTTGAGAGTTCGTAAGCATGTTAGCAAATTTCGGGCTTGAACAGTTTTCAACGTTCATTTCATGTTAGTGGCTACTAATCATGACTTTTTTTCATAATAATTTTCAATCTTAATGAGTTATCTATAATAAAGTGTGAAAAAACTGACAACTTCATTAATATTATAAATTTAATTTCAACAAACGTTTTCGCATTTTGGCATTATTAGGTCCACATTTGTGCTTACAACACCTGAGACATAGTATGGATTGGTCAGAGTCTATCTATGCAGCTAACAACGTTGTTTTGGCTATATAATATGTGGTGTTCATATAGATTTAGTTAAATCTTATATATTAAATTACTGATTTTAATTTTTTTAAATATGAATAGGTGGGCTACTAGTTATAAAATAATCAAGTGATAGGTGGTTGTACAATCATAAATTTATCATTGTTCACACGTTTAACGTCTTATTAAATTATGAATAATTTTCAAAACTTCATTTTGTATGGCTGTAACTATTACACTATATTGTTGAATGAAGGACTGTCATATTAATTTTAAATATGAATAGAAGTTACATAATTATTTTAAAATACGAAATCCCCATTGAAATTTAAATATATAATTTCTACCCATATTAATGCTAATATAACATACCGTCATTCAACAGTGTAATAATTACATTAATACAAAATGAAGATTGTTCATAACTTAATATGTTAAACGTATGAACCATGATAATTTAATGATTGTACAACCATCTGTAACTTGATTATTTTATAACAAGTAATATCTATTCATATTTTAACAAAATATTAATTAATAATTTAATGTATAATATTTAACTAAATCTATGTGAAAAACCACACATGATAGCCAAAACAAGTTGTTGAACTTAAATGTGCATAATTGGCTTCATAGACAGACACTGACCAATCCATATTTCGGTATTAATGTTTAAGATATTTTATAAATGTAGGCTAACTGTGTATATATAAAATGCATTTAGATATTTCATATGTTGTTTCAGGCAGGCTTATTGTAAACACAAATATAAACCTGATGATGACAAAAAGCGAAAATGTTTGTTCAATTTAAATGTATAGTATGTTTTTCATACTTCATTTTAGATAAGTTATTAAGATTGAAAATCCTTATAAAAAGTAATTTATTACGAAGTAGACATGTGCGGACTCAAAAATCTTCAATAGAAATTGTAAAATGCCAGTGGTTGTCAACATGTGACCCATAGTACTACGCCATTCTTAAATTAGGCTATAGATTTTTCAAGTTCAATCGTGTTAATATGTGTTAGTAAAGTATTTATTGCTACATACAAACAAACTACATACTGTACATGAATAATTTGAATAATTTGAATAATTTCGAGCGCACACTCATTTGAGCAGGCTTGCGTTCGGGGGCAGTTTATGTAAATAATTATTTGCACTAAATGGAACATAACAAAAATTCTGATAAATTACAAAAATCAAGATAATGTATATTTATATATTTGTTCAATTTGGAAAACGTTAAAATCGGAATAAAGAAAAATTGTTGGCCAGTCAATTTTATTTACTTGTTTAAGCAAATTTCAATTATCCGATTTTGAAGCAATATAAGAGAGAAAGTGTAAATTCTGTTTCTCCTCCCCAACTGTTTGTACCATATTGGATGACAGATTGAACCAAACCTAAATAAACTAATCGCACAATATTTGTAAGGATGTAAAAGTGAAGAATTGCAATCATATAACTTAATTACAAACTTATAAACAATAATCCGTAAAGTTAAACTTCAGGAGCACTATTGGTTTGAAGTTTATCGTTCCAGAAACTCTAGCTTGGACAAACTCAAACCTATAGTCATTGTTAGCACTGAAAATCTCACAAAAAGTATAAAGGATGAAGCTGGACTCACTTTTACATCCATTAGACTCACACTATATTCATTGACTGAACTAACATGTCCTGAGGCTCTGTGCGTAATTTCAACTTGTTCGTTAACATGACTTAAAATTTCTCTCGAAAATATTAAAGTAGCAATACAGCAGTGTGTTGTTAAGAAGTTTGCTGCTATGGTAACGAATATTTGAACTTTCGAGACTCTTAAAACAAAAGAGTCTGACAGATACAAAGATGCGTACACTTTCTGTTTTATTCAGCTATAAAACTTAATTTACAGTCTCACAGTGATATGTTGAAATTGTGTAGGGAGCGCCAGGTTTGTCCAACAGCGCAACTATCTTCTGGACTTGTCCTAACGTCAGTTCTGCCAAGCACGATCGAAATAAAGTTAATTAACGAATGTCAAAAAGATTGCTTTCCGCAATCTCTGGCATTTTTCTAATTGATGATCATATTTTAAATTTGATATTTTGGTCGGTCAACTCAATTCATCATCTTAAAATATAGCTGGATTTAGTTTTTTTTTTTTAACTACTTCAGAGGTTATTGAGCATTGAAATTCAACGTGGACGAGAAATGATCGACAAATTTGGCCTGAAACCCTTTATCGTGGAAAGGGTTCTTTACGTGCCGTAAATCTAGGACAATGGACCCATATCTTTACTTTTCTCTCGGAGGGAGTCACGCTAAGGTTTTATCGACCTTTAAAATTCATCGCTCTAGGATGGGTTGAGCTCGTGAAGGTCCTATCTAAAGGCGAGCATGCAAACCGCGAGGCCAAAGAGTGCGAGTTTTTCTTGAATTTTCCACGGGTTGAAAAATCACATTTTACAAGTTTAACATACAACCCACCTCAGAACTTTTTCTGATTTCTTTTAATTTAGAGATGCTGAAGGGTTGTTAGAGAATGCTGTTCTTTGCGCTCGATTTTCCTCAGGGTGTCACTTCCTCGTGTAGTCGCTACCATACGAATGTCGGCTACTGGTTTTGTCCACTCGCAAAATGCTTGCAATGCGATTTGGGCAGCCCTGAGTGTAAGTGGGCTGCTATGGAAATGGGACGCCGCGGGAGTTTGATATTGAGACGCGAAGTGTGGGACGGAATCAAAATAGAAGCGAGTATCATAATTAGTTAAAGTGAGAATAGAGGAACACCCAGCGACAGGCGTATCCTGCACCGAATTCAAAAGAAAAATCTGAATTTTGTATATTATTTTATTGTTAGTTTATATCGTCCCATCTTATTATTTTCCAAGTTTGATAAGAAATAATCTGCATGAAACATATGTCAAACAGTAACCCTACAACATTTAAGAATAATTTTGGATTATTATTATTATTATTATTATTATTATTATTATTATTATTATTATTATTATTATTATTATCATCATCATTATTATTATTATTATTATTATTATTATTATTATTATTATTATTATTATTATTATTATTGGATTGGACACTTATTTATAAGTATATATATATATATATATATATATATATATTCATAAATTTCATGTTAATTTACTTACATACGTATTTATCTACATATTTTCCAGTTCTGGCTGGATATACATATTTTGTAAAACACTGTACGTATACTGTAATATAGGCCTTATTTAACAAAAACATGAACTATTTTATTCACCATTGAAATTATGATAAATGAAACAAAAAATAGCATCCTCAAATTAATATTAAATATATTAAACATAAAGAACACACTGGATATTAAAACAAAATATAGATACTAGAAAAAGAATTGAATTGTTATGAGAAGATATGTCACTTTGGTTACAAGTTTTCTTTGCATGTTTCCAGGTGTGTTGATATCCAATTTCTGATTTCCTTTGTGGTCTAATAATGCGAGTTTTATATTGGAGAAATATAAATAATAAAAATATTGACGAATTTCGGAACATTAACCTGTTTATTGGTAGTTTGCTGGGCTGAGGTATATCTTCGCGTTAAGAGTATGCAGGTATTAAGGTATCGTTTAAAAATATGTTTTATGAAAACCAGATGACATCCGAAGCGTAACAGGACATATCTTATTAATACGTCGAACAAAGACCACCTCAAACCCTATTAGTTCGAGTCCCCTGTATGAATATACAATGAGGCTAAGCACGGTAGCCAGCCATCACATGTAAATAGCTCTGAATTTATGGCACATCAATTTAGAACTATGAATAATTAGTTCTTCTCCCAATCGATTGAACTGGTTGCTCCAGGCACTGGAGTGGGATGGTGTGTGGGACTGCTCCTTTGGAAAGGAACCAAACTGTTGCGCTTCTGGACAAGTGTGGGCCTGCAGTGCCTTGTAAGTAACCGCCACGTTAGCAAATTAAGCCGTGTTAGACAAAACTATTCATGTTTGGTTTTAAATTACGTTTGTCATTTCCTGATAATCTCATTCTTCTAATTTACTTCGTTTCAAGTTTATTTGAAGTTCATATTCTGAGACAGAAAGAGAACAAACAAGCGATAGACTCAAATAACTTGGAATTGAATCTTTCAGAAAAGCAACAGAATATACTTTTCAAATAGAAGAATAATTAAGTAATTCTAAAAGCAATTCAAAGTGGAACTGGTGCAATACAGAGTGCCTAGAATAATAATAGATTACAAGCCAAAATTCTACAAGAGAAAAGGATTACCTTTGAGAAGACAAAGATCATAAAAGGTTGAAGCACAACCTGGTTATTAATGATTGTTCTGATGATGGTAATGACGATCCTTAACTTTGAATTAATATTCTTTTCGGTTTTCCTCCTTTTCTTATCTTTTTCGAATGTCTTTCTCTTATAAATACAACTTTATTGTTCTTAACGTGTTAATACTTGCTGTTGGTAATTCCTATTTCGTTCGTTTCTTTTCAGTGTCGTAAGTCCATATTTATTCTATCTCGCTGATGTGTTATACGAAGTGTTTCATAACGTGAGATTTACGTCGTGAAGTGTTTCAGGAATTTAAATAATTAGTATGAAAATTTATGTAAACTTACGCCGAAAATATATTTTGATTCCAAGTTATGGTTATTCTTTCAAAAATAATATGTTTTACTTTAAGTTATTTGTTCACAATGAGCTTCTTGCTCCAAGATAAAACCCTAATAAGAGGTATCCTACTCATTAAAAAATCCATGATACTATTGAATTCGTTGGCGACATTGTTAATGATGCTGTTGGAGCATTTTAAGTTTCCCAGTTTCTGTTGACCATTTACTATCAATGTTTATATTTTCACAGTACTTAAGTTTAATAAGATCTCCACGCTCTTGCTGAATTAATAATGTTAAATTCTAATGTCTGGTCAGGCATAATAATTGGCGATCATTTAATCGGGGCTATTATTCTGGTTGAGAGACAATGGAAAAATTTACAGTTGATAATATTTAATTTAACGACGCTTTCAACTACAGAGGTTATTCAACATCGAAATTAATCATGAACGAAAAATGACGAAAATTTTTCCTCTAATAGTGTTCTTTCACGAACTGTAAATTTGCGATACTGAATCTACAGCTTTACTTTTTTCCGGAGGAAACAATGCTTGTGATATTTTCGCCATCGCCTAGTTTAAGCGAACCTCGTACGAAGATCTTATGTACGAAAGCTGAACGTGGTAACGACTTAACAGTACAACCACCGTGCAGTTTTAAGAGGAATGAAGTGTCATGTTTAGAACATCTTTCATGTGGCTCATCCACGCTTCAACCAGTAGAGTTCCTAGAAACGTCTAAGAAAACCAATTTCAAAATAAATTGGTTGGTCATAATGAACGCTTTGTCAGGTCTTAATGTTCTGCAGAACTGACTCCAGTTACATTTATATTGTAATTCTCTATTTACAAAACATCCATTAAAAGCGTTGAAACGTTTCATTAAGTGCTGAATAATGTTTCCAACGAATTCAACAGATATCTCGAATATTGTAATAGTTGAGAAAGTGATAAAGGGCTCGTATCGAAGTGTAAGGAGCTCATATCGAGTACTATATTTAAGGGAGATAAGCATACTTTTCACGTAACTCAAAAACAACTGCAACCTGGGGTTTATGACACCGTTAAACGTTTCAACTTTGCAGTTTACACATTTCGTCGGAGTTTCTGTACCACTATCACTTTTCAAAACTGGCTTGAAAAGTTAAAATGAAAAACAGAGGAAAATTTTCAAATATATTATTACTAAAGCCCGGATTTCTAAGCAAAATGCATATTCTTTTCCACATTTTTAAAGGTAAGCAGAAAGGTTATACTTCGTAAGACACACCTAGATAAGCAGTTTTAGCTATGTTTGTTAGTGCTTATAAATGCTTATTTCGCAGGAAAAAGTTTTTCCTTACTTATTTTACGATTTTTAACTAAAAAAGCATATTTTACCCAAAACTGTAATTTTAAAAGTGCATATTTCACACCTAGCCGCAATTGATCACTGATTCCCCTTTTTTATTGCCCAATAAAAAAATAACTTCAGTCGAGTGCGTAAGAAAGCAATGTTAGGGTATGACCCAGAATGTTGTGAAATAATAGTGCGTAGTTCTAATTAGGAGAGAACTTTGGGATTCCCGCCAAGCTTCTGCGACTAGGCAGGTTATCGCACTTATCGGAATGATGTCATGGTGCATGGATGGTGAATCTCCGAGTTCCAAGCTGCAGTGTGCAAGTTGTGCAACACGCGTTGGTTCAATTAGGTGTGTGTGATTGCTCACTGTTGTAATTAAGGAATGTCACCCACAAAAACCTCTCAATCAGCATTCTACGAAGCGAATAATTTATCATTATATTTCTGTGTATTCGTTTTTGCTTATTTTCTCCATTTTTCATGCTTATTTTACTGTTTCTGTGTACTCGTTTTTGCTTATTTTCACCATTTTTCGTGCTTATTTGCATGTTTATTTTACTATTTGATTGTACTTCGAAATTCGGGCTTTAATTATTACTTTTGTCCCAATATTACAATATTTTTCAAAAGTGCAAATACATATTATACTGAAAAGCGAAAAGGAATTTATGAAAGGAACCAAGTCTATTTATTATTAAGATTAAATTTAATATATTTAGTATGTTTTTTCTCTTGATTCAAAACAATTTTTTTCCCATAATCTAAATTTGTCTCAATTCTGTGATTGTTTTCAAATTGCTTGCATCAACTCGTGCAGACAATGTTCTGGAAAGAATTGGACCTATTCTAGAACCAGAAACGCAGAAATTTCCTTCTTTTATCTAAAGAACAGCTACTCATATGTCTTCATTGCCTAGAAAATGGAGCTCAACAACATGGAGTTGCAATGACTACTGATATGCAAAGACTTTGCAGGATGAAATAAAAAGTGAAAAGCAGTCTTTAATTTATGGAGTACTAGAAAGAATTTTCACTTTTCAACTACAAATATTGTGAAGTTTATATTGATTACTACCCTTGTAATAATGT
The DNA here is from genome assembly GCF_040183065.1 of Periplaneta americana. Classification (NCBI taxonomy): domain Eukaryota; kingdom Metazoa; phylum Arthropoda; class Insecta; order Blattodea; family Blattidae; genus Periplaneta; species Periplaneta americana. The sequence goes on along the minus strand of NC_091130.1, from coordinate 86,572,558 downwards.
GATTTCTGTCTTCTTTATAAAAATGAATACATTAATACACAAACATCACTTGCCAGATAGACAAGGGCAACAATGTGACCCAGCCAGTGGGATTATATGCGGCATTGTGTGTGTGTGTGTGCAGAACTCACTGATAATAAAACTTCAATTATGCATTCATACGTCTCTTTAGTAGAGAAATTGGACGTCAAACAGTGAAAGATCAGAATTTCGAAACAATGCCTGTTGTCTTATACTTGCGTCACAAACAGTGAACGTATTTTATTACGATAGACGAGATGTGTACAGGGCGCGAGAAGAGCTGAATTATAGTAATTTGTCGGCATGGGTGACGCAGTCGATACAGTGCTGGCCTTCTGTGCCTGAGGTTGTGGGTTCAATCCCGCCACAGGTCGATGACATTTAAGTGAGCTTAAATACGAGAGGCTCATGTCAGTAGATTTACTAGCAAGTAAAAGAACTCCTGCGGAACAAAATTTCCAGCACACCGACGATGCTAATATAACCTCGGCAGTTGCGAGCGTCGTTAAATAAAACGTAACAATAATTAAAATTATAGTAGTTTAATGCTCATGGCACTTGGATTTTTCCCATTCGTCAGCATTTGCCAATCTGACAATTCATGAAGTCTGTAATTACGCCGCACGCCTTACAGGCGTGCTGGAGAAGTAGACTACAAATTAAAGCGTTGCGTAGCGAAGTCCTCGCGAAATTATGTTTAAGATTCAGAGATACCTTTCCCACGTTGTATTAAAATAATGTGTTGATACTATGATTCCTGTAGCAAATACTTCCTGTTGACATACGAGCAGTGTAAATTGCATTGCAGGACTATAATCCACAATGTAAAGTGCACTACATAATATAATTAACACATTTGCCAATCTGACAATTCATGAAGTCTGTAATTACGCCGCACGCCTTACAGGCGTGCTGGAGAAGTAGACTACAAATTAAAGCGTTGCGTAGCGAAGTCCTCGCGAAATTATGTTTAAGATTCAGAGATACCTTTCCCACGTTATATTAAAATAATGTGTTGATACTATGATTCCTGTAGCAAATACTTCCTGTTGACATACGAGCAGTGTAAATTGCATTGCAGGACTATAATCCACAATGTAAAGTGCACTACATAATATAATTAACACGGGAGGATGTAAATTGAACTGTTTATTATTTTCACGCCTTTTCTGAAATCTTTTGTCCAGGCTATATTGCGCCGGATATTGACAGATTTCACTTAAGTAATGTATGATGGAAAACTACAGACTTTCTAAGACTCGATCGTTGGACACCGGTTACACTGTGTGTTTGGGTTACTATATTCAGACCCAAGTGAAGTAAGTGATTCATTAGTCCACCGTTGTGGCTGAGGGGTTAGGGAGTCTAATTGCGAACCCAGTGGTCCCGGGTTCGATTCCTGGTTAGAACGAGTTGCCTGGGTGAGGTTTTTTGGGATTTTTCCCTCACTCCTATAGATAAATACGTCATTTCCTTTCCTCATCATACCCTTTCTGATTTTTCAGATCACTCTACAGGCGGCCTCCCGGAACTACTGGCTCTCTCGACCGGCTTCCGTGGAACAACGCTGGATGGCTTCTGCAACCAGCACCCGAGGCGGACCGATAGGGGGTCCTTGGGGGAAGTTGCCGAAGCAGGAATGGTATATGGATTTCTGTTGGCTGTAGGAACCGGTAGTTAGGGAGTCATGTGGTTGGATTGGTGCGCGTAGGGATCTATGGCACGCAACTCATTTCATATGGAGGGTTAGCGCAATAGATCTCAACAGGTCACAGTGCTGGGCCACCTGTGCCCCCTCACTTAAATTCCATTCCATTCCATTCCAAGTGATTCATTTGTTCATGATTTGATGCCTTTACAACACAAAAGCGAGGATGCAGTAAAATTTTCTTCTTACTTGGTTGAAAATTTTATTGATGAAAGTATTCCTTTTCCTTTTATTAAACATTACATATGGATTTTAAATATTTTTGTGATATTGAAGTGAAATGAAATTGAGGTCTGTAATTTATGTTTCGTAGGTGCACAAAATATTAACATGTTTCCTCGGTGCAATTTACTTTCTTGATTCTTAGCCTCGCAGTGCAGTTTGTAAGGCAAATTGAGCAGCAGTTACTGTTTTCCAGTGCAATTTACAATCGCCCTGTCAATTGGTCCCAAAAAATGTCCCAGAATAAACACAATTTTGATCTCTCCCTGTACGAAGGAGGGTCCCGAAGACTTGCACTGCACCCTGAGGCTTATTGTGCTTACCACTCCTATTCTGTGAATGATTGGATAGCTGACGTTATTAGCTACTGCGTTATTAGATGTAGTTTAAGGAGTTATCATTAAACGAAATAATATGAAAACGATAGCAATTAACTATTTTCAAGCTGTGAGCTGTATGGAATAAAGATAAATGCCAACAAGACGAAGACCATGGTTATAGGAAGCAAAGTAAAAAAGGTGAGCTTACAAATTGTAAATGAGACAGTAGAGCAAGTAGACAGCTTCAAATTCTTGGAGTGTACTATAAGCAGTAACATGAGCTGCTGCCAAAAAGTCAAAAGGAGAATAGAATGGCAAAGGAAACTTTTAATAGAAAAAGGAGCATCTTCTGCGGACCTTTGGAGAAAAAACTAAGGAAGAGACTAGTGAAGTGCTTTGTGTGAAATGTAGCATTGTATGTGACAGAAACATGGACATTACGACGAAGTGAAGAGAAACGAATATAAGCATTTGAAATGTGAATATGGAGAAGGATGGAGCGTGTGAAATGGACAGACAGAATAAGAAACGAAATTGCTTTGGAAAGAGTGGATGAAGAAAGATTAATACTGAAATTGATCATGAAGAGGAAAAGAAATTGGTTGGGTCACTGCCTGAAAGAAGAAACTGTCTACTGAAGGATACACTGGAAGGAATAGTCAACGGGAGAAGAGTTCGGGGCAGAAGAAGATATCAGATGAAAGACGATATTAAGATATATGGATCATATGAGGAGACAAAGAGGAAGGCAGAAAATAGGAAAGACTGGAGTACTGTATGCTTGGTTTGCAGTGAAAGACATATTTATGGTCAAATCTAGAGTTAGTCTTTTCATATGTATTTATTTACTTTGTGTTTATCTTCACATGATGAAGAAAGTGGATTTTATAATGGAGTACATATTTTATTCATAATTTATTGTTTCTCATCAACACAGCACAATTACATGCATATAAAATATGACGTCAGATACCGCAATGGTTTCCTTAACGCTCTTTTGAATAACGTATTTGTCGGCAAGAAAGTTAGCTCTGGCATGGAACAAATATTCTTTATTTAGTGCTGCCATCTCGAATAGAGTTGTCAACTGAATGACACGGATAAGACCTTTACCCCTGCTTTTTGCACCTCCTTGGAGCTCAATCGAATGGACTACAAAACACGTCTGCGCATGTCCTTACTCAAATGACAAAGATTATAAGCTATATAGCAGCGCATAAGCGGGCAAACGATAATATTATCTCTGACACGGCGCGGCGCGTTAGATCAAATCGATGTTGTGCTGGAATCACTCCATGGAAAATCCATATTTTTTATGATATTTGTGATCTTATAGCGTTCTGAATGTACAGTTGAAAATAAGATATAATTGTATTTAGACAGTGCCATGGTACAAGGGCACCACCCCTAAAGCCGTCCCAGGAATATCAACGGTAACTTAACTTAATTTATTCTTCCTCTTCTGCACAGCTCAAGTTCACAATGGTATTTAATTTTCCCGAAAACTGAAAGTGAAACATGACCATCTGCAAATAAAATTTATAATCATTTCTTTCTTGACAAAGTTCACAATACCCTCATGTGAAGAATAACAACCAAAACATTGAAATGTAATAGGAAAATTGACTACGTTAATTGTCTTCATGATTTCAAAAATTTGTCTATTTTGTTCTTGGTCATTGTGGTCTCCCTCAAGAAAGGACGGAAGATTTTTTAATAAATCTTTCATAAAGGTAAATAAAAAAACATACAATCAACTCTGCCTGCTCCCTAGGGTTTACAAAGCAGTCACGTTTGAACACAGTGTCATTTAATTTCCAGAAGTGGTAATGAAACTGAAAATGTAACATAATTATTTGTAAATGAAACATAACATATAAATGAGAATGGTGACTTGCTTGCAGACTCTCATTCAATCCTTAACAGATGGAAAAACTATTTTGGGCAACTGCTAAATATACATAGGTCAAGTAGAAATGATCGGAACGAAATTCAAATACAAACTGCTGAGCCATTTATACCCGAACCCACACTTTCTGAAATCGAAATTGCGATAGAAAATCTGAAAAAGTACAAGTCTCCAGGTATTGATCAAATTCCAGCAGAATTAATACAAGAGGTTGGAAGCGTATTATCTAGCGAAATTTATAAACTTGTACTTGCAATTTGGGAAAAGGAAATTGTACCAGAACAATAGAAGGAGTCCATAATCATACCTATTTTTAAGAAGGGGGACAAGACTAACTGTAGTAACTTTCGAGGAATATCACTTTTGTTGACGTCGTACAAAATTTTGTCGAATATCCTTTTGAGAAGATTAACTCCATATGTAGATGAAATTATTGGAGATCATCAGTGTGGTTTCAGGCGTAATAGATCGACTATTGATCAGATTTTTTGTATTCGACAGATATTGGAGAAAAAATTGGAGTATAAGAGTACAGTACATCAGTTATTCATAGATTTCAAAAAAGGCGAATGACTCGGGTAAAAGAGATGTTTTATATAATATTCTTATTCAATTTGGTATTCCCAAGAAACTAGTTCGTTTAATTAAAATGTGTCTTAGTGAAACTTACAGCAGAGTCCGTATAGGCAAGTTTCTATCTGATGCTTTTCCAATTCACTGCGGGCTAAAGCAGGGAGATGCACTACCACCTTTACTTTTTAACTTCGCTCTAGAATATGCCATTAGGAAAGTTCAGGATAACAGAGAGGGTTTGGAATTGAACAGGTTACATCAGCTTCATGTCTATGCGAATGACGTAAATACGTTAGGAGAAAATCCACAAACGATTAGGGAAAAAGCGGAAATTCTACTTGAAGCAAGTAAAGAGATAGGGTTGGAAGTAAATCCCGAAAAGACTAAGTATTTGATTATGTCTGGTGATCAGAATATTGTACGAAATCGAAGTACAAAAGTTGGAGATTTATCCTTTGAAGAGGTGGAAAAATTAAAATATCTTGGAGCAACAGTAACAAATACAAATGACACTCGGGAGGAAATGAAACGCATAATAAATATGGGAAATGCCTGTTATTATTCGATTGAGAAGCTTTTATCATCTAGTCTGCTGTCAAAAAATCTGAAAGTTAGAATTTATAAAATAGTTAAATTACCGGTTGTTCTGTATGGTTGTGAAACTTGGATTCTCACTTTGAGAGAGGAACAGAGATTGAGGGTTTTTGAGAATAAGGTTCTTAGGAAAGATTTGGGGCTAAAAGGGATGACGTTACAGGATAATGGAGAAAGTTACACAACGCAGAGCTGCACGCAGTGTATCCTTCACCTGACATAATTAGGAACATAAAATCCAGACGTTTGAGATGGGCAGGGCATGTAGCACGTATGGGCGAATCCAGAAATGCATATAGAGTGTTAGTTGGGAGGCCAGAGGGGAAAAGACCTTTGGGGAGGCCGAGACGTAGATGACAAGATAATATTAAAATGGATTTGAGGGAGGTGGGATATGATGATAGAGACTGGATTAATCTTGCTCAGGATAGGGACCAATGGCGGGCTTATGTGAGGGCGGCAATGAACCTCCGGGTTCCTTGAAAGCCACTAAGTAAGTAAGTATGTAAATGAAACATAACCTATATCCCACGTGCCCTGATGAAATTTACTTACAGTCGCTTGGAAAGAGGCTACTATACTGTGAGACATAGTTAGGGGAGACCCGGGCAAAAGAAATAACCCGGGCAAAGAGAATAATGCCAATTCCTTAGAAACGCCAACAGGTAGCGCTTTCTGCTGCTATGTTGAGGAAGAATCCCTAACAGATTTTGCTGCTGGAACTGACTTGTCGTCATTCTAGCTAGTAAGAGCAGATGTCAACGTGTGTTTGAAGAAAATTGACTGTTTTCTTAAAATATTTCAAGGTAAGACAGTACTGCAGAAACTCTTTGTTATGTGATAGTAATATATAGGCGATACTGTTACTTCTATAGTGCCGTACTTATGAAGAAGATTATTGACGTTTATGTTTGTATAACCTTAAATGAAAAGCGAAGTGGCGTCTGCGGGCAAAGTGAATAGGGCAAAGTGGATAACTTATCCACTATATGTGTCATCTGTATATTTGTATATATTTGTCTATTGTAATAAAGCGTGTTAGACCATTTTACACAGTGGAGACATTAAGTCACACTAATTAAATTATTAATCAGTAACACTGAGCTCAGTTTTTACTTAAAAAGGTCGTAATGTGTTTTCAGATGGTTTAATTTTTCAAGAGGAAGACGGAGCAAGCCAAATAGTCGGAAGAAGACATGAAGAAAGCACTTGAAGAAATAAAATCTTCCAATCAGTAGTTCTGCTATCTGGCCATACAACCATAATGTGTTTGTTGATGAAGAGTTTGCTCCAGATAAACTTACAGATCGCCCACTTGAGACAGAAATCAGCGGAACGACAGTTGGCTCAGATTCAACAAATTCTGCGGTGCCAGCTTCTTCAGCGGCTGAAGAAACAGTTAATGCTCACTCAGAATCAACCACATCCTTGATGTCAGCATCTTCAGAGATTGACGAAATATTCAATACATCAATTAGACTCATTAACATGGTGTTTATGTGTTGATTTATTTTTATTATCAGTGAATAGAAAGTAAATAGAAATGTGAAAATGTTATAGGGATATTCACTTTGCCCGGGTTAATTATTCGCTTTGCCCGTGTAACCGGGCAAAGCGAATAATTAACTATATTTTCTTTCACAAATCATATCACTGTCCGTAGGTACGAGAAACGAATTTCTGTTTTGTAGATATGTGGACAACATGTGTCACAACCAAAGTCATGAAGTTTTTTTATTTCGGGAGCACCAAAATATAGCCTGTGGCATTGTTCATTCTTAGCTTATCCGCTTTGCCCGGGTTTCCCCTAATATAATTTTGTCTGATGGAAACCTATACTCAGTAACATCAGTTTCAAGATGACTTTTCAATTCTTCCAAATACGTTCTTAGAGTCTTTACTGTTTATTTGTTACTTTTGTTTCTAACAATTCTTTCGGTGAGACGAAAGAATTCCCTACTTATGCTGCCAACAGCATTGCAAATAGAGTTTGTGAAAAAGTTATTAAGCAGCAGTGAAAAGTCGCTAAATTTATATTTTATCAATAGAGAAAATTATATTACTGTCGCTAACGAGAATTTAAAAATCGCTAAATTATATTTAAACAATACTAACATTTAATTAATCTTGTCTCTGAAAAATAGTTAAAAGTAGCCAAATCTAGCGACAAAATCTCTATATTGGTAACAGTGCTGCCAAAGATATTGCATTGTATGGAAGAGGTGTTGTGATATGGTATAATTCCAAAATGAAAATCATATCGAGTATTTTGTGGCAGCAATTACGAGTATTTTGTAGTGGCTTACAAGAAATATTTATTTTGGAATGTAGTATTTCAAGATTGTTACTTTTTGGAATAATGCCAAAATAACTGTTACTGGTTTTTGTCCCCACATCTAACGTATACAGATTTATATTTGTTCCTAGGATGGTCCCGTTCGACTTATGTTAAAACAGGATATAGGAAACTATCATCATCCTTTCCATTGACCAGGTAAGGGCCTATATTGGTAGTAGATATCCAGGTTCCGTACCACGGCATGATGACCGTATCGGACTCCTGAAATGACAGCAGATGAAAGCAAAAAATATTAAGTTACTGATGATGGATTCAAATCTAATTCTAATACAATCAAAGCTGTTATTAATTTTACTAGTTATATTTTAGAAGCTCTTGAGGACCACATATTTAGCTCTACTATATTTTGTGTTTTAAGTAAGGCTTTTGACTATGTTTCGCATGATATTATATTAGAAAAATTACAATATTATGATATTAAAGGGAATGAATTGAAATTATTTATGTCTTATTTCAGTAACCGTCAGCTGTGTGTCTTCATTGATGGCAATAAATCTAAGCTCATGAATGTAAAATATGGTGAGCTTCAAGGACCAGTGTTGGGACCTATTCTGTTTTTAATAATGGTTAATGATTTGATGTGCAATGTCTCTGCTTATTCTGTGGTATTCGCTGTTGATGCCACTTTTTTTTTGACAAGTCATAGTGATGTTAATGAATTGAAAACTCTTACTAATTCCATTTTTAATGAAGCCAAGAAATAGTTTAGTTCCAATAAATTTCTTTTAAATGAAATTGAAACTGCATCTCTGTTATTTAGTAGTACAGTCATGGAAACAATAATTTCAAACTTCTTGGTATTACTGTGGACACCTCATTTACCTGAGCACACCATGTTGATTTTGTTTGTAAAAAATTATCAAGAGTAATATTTCTTCTGCGAAATTTAAAAATGGATGTTCCGAAGAATTACATTAGAATTGTCTATTTTTCTTATTTTCATAATATACTTCCTTACGGACTACTTTTATGGGGTAATGGTACTCATATTAATAAGGTTCTTATGTTACAAAAAAAGCTATTAGAATTGTAACAAATTATTCATCAATGAAGGCACACTGCAGACCGTTATTTGTGAATGAAAACGTAATGACTGTTACATCACTGTATATTTATCAAGCCCTAAATTTTGTCAAAGATAATTCACAAATGTTGACACATAGGAATGATGTTCACCTATACAATACCAGAAACCGTCACATTTTGCTATACCTACAGTAAGTGTAGGCTAACCAAAACAATGAATAAGTATTTTATTATGTCTCTGAAAATTGAAAATAAATAAATTTCCGACACATGTTTTCAATTTGAAAAGGAAGCCTTTTAACAGACTTGTCTCTGGTTGGTTAATAAAGAAATCCTTTCATGATATTAATGAGTTTATTAATGTTAATGTTGTTGAGTGTTTTTGATACAGTTTTATTGGTTTTTATATTTTTGTTGTTTATTTTGTATGTAATATTCGACTTTGTCAATTGCACAAATTTGTGTTTACTGACAGTACGCTACTCAATATATTCAACACCTTCAGTTTTCAGAAGTGCAATTGCAGTTTGAGAGAATTATAATTGAAATCCCCACATAGTGAAGGCTTTCTGTTTGTAGCGATACCCACAGACGTACATGTTAGACGTGAACAAATTGAATATGGGATCAATTAAACCTAGACCAGTTGAGAAAATAAAATTACACACTTAATCAACATTTAAGGCTCGACATTGAACGAGAATTTCAGACTTTTCTACCGCGTCACAGATGTCTTGATCTGCACAGGTTGAATTAGTTTGCAAAGTGCTCAGAATTAGGAACCGAAAAGAGAATGTAATGGAAACTTCAAGACATTTAGACTAGAGTCTATTTTCAAATCTAACTTATATCTTGTTTCATTAACAGCCATTGAAATGTTACCTGGAGATTGGTACTTAACAGATTAAATAAAGAGAAAAACGACAAACGTCATGATCACCTTGAAACGTTTTTCATGGCATCTGTGAGTCTTTGTATAAAAAAAAATTAAGTTAACATAAACTATAATATATAGGATTTGGAAAGTAGCTCTTTATATTTTATGGATAAATAGATATAAACTAAACTTTAATACGTGTTCTGGTCGTTCACTAATTCCAGGAGACATAATATAACATGTTTAATATTTATAGTATCTGTAATTTACTACTTGGAAACACTATTATTTGTTTTATATTATAAGAATCTTCTGAAGAATTGTCTGAAATAGCTGACTGATTCCATTTGTACCTGTAGATCAAATTAGCACAGTTTAACTTGTAATATTTGACGAAATTGTGGTAAATACATTTCTCGTGATACTTTTTTACACTTAAGAATTTATATACAGCGCATGCATCTTTCTTTTCAAATATTAATGAATGAATTTAAATTTTTCATTCCTCCCTGTGCATATTTAAGTATCGTCTTTCCATCTACAGCTATTGACAACATGCAAGTAGCCTCAATAGTTGATCTGCATCGATTGGTAAAAGACATGACGGAACCGTTTACAATAAACAGTGGCAAATTCCTACACTTATCGTACTTTTAGCCTAGTTTACATGCATATACATTCGTCGAAATATTGACATAAGTCATATATTTAATGGAGTGAAATAAAAAAGATGTACTGTAATGTTTGAAAATGAAATCAAAAACAATGCTACATAAAATGTTACAAACAAGAAATAATTGAGATCGATAGACTGGACTAATACCTCACTTTTCGTTACTGAAGAGGTAAAATTACCTACAAAAACACTGACTGAAATGTTGATATTTCAGACGTATGTAATCACAAAATAATTTTGATTGTCATTACATCTAATTTGAGAATATCTATTGTTATTGTTTAGTCAACTGTCCAAACACAGCTTTGAACCTCATAAGTGACATCAATAAGGCATCACTCATGAGGAAACTAGGCAAGGAGATATTGGGGTAGGGTGACAAGTTCCTTTCCCCCTAAACTACATACATCGCTGATTAGTAACATATTACACTAACCAGACTTGATATGTATACAAACAAGTGTTCTTTCTCAGACACATATCTTCAAGTGAGATTACCGAATGACAGGCTTAGGATCCGGGACACTTTAGCAACCAATTTACGCAAACTTGAGTACGGTGTAGAGTTCCTTGAACATAGTAGACAGACATATTGTGAATGTAAACAACGACGTCAATGTGCTGCATTATATTCTGTTGTTAATAGTACAATCTAGTGACGGTGGGAAATGAAGAAGGATGCATACCTCCCAAGGTTTCATATCCCTCGGCGACGTTGAAGGCGTGAGCGTTACAATGAACAACCATGTACAGTTACCCTTAAAAAGAATGAGACGATTTTTGGTCGTCGGAAGTTAAAGTTCTACAGCGCGGTTCACTCGATATCGACGTAACGATAAGTACCATGAAAAATAGAACAAGAATTGTTACAAGGCCACAAGGACAAGGACCAGAATAAGGATCACGAAGAAGACAGCCATTTAAGGCCACGATTTCACAACTTAGCTCGGGTAACAAAATATCATTGCTTCTCTGTACCGAATGGCAAATGCCTGCTATCGGATCTACATTCTGGACTGCTGTGGTCACTGTCTTGTCTCGGTAGCTCATATAGTAGCGTGTCGGTTCCTCTGTATAACCGACACATCTCGTGTTCGATCCCAGGTGAAACTTTTTTTTTTATTGAGTTGTAATTAATTTGTTCAGAGTTCCTCTACTATCTAATTTGTTGAAAAATATGGAATAATTTATGTCCAATTTTTGGGTCTTACAAGTGGGCTGAACCTCGTCAAAAAAATAAATCTTACTTGGAAGTTAAAAGTATTCTTCCTCAAACGAAAATCATAAAAAACTAAAAGAGACCTGGTAACTTTAAATCTTGTCCACATACCATAAGCTTCTATTACAGCTCTAAGTCAATACGGCATGAATGTCACGAGATTGTGGAATAAGTTCTGATCCCCGGCGAGATCTTCCCAGGTGTCAACAACTTGATCCCACAATTCGTCTCGATTTCGAGGGCGTCGGTGGGCATAGGTGACTATCCTTCTCTTTTTCAATTCCGCCCATAAATTTTCGATGACATTCAAATCAGGTGACTTCGGAGGCCAATTAATGATTTCGATCTCGGGTCTCCTTTGAAACCATCTTTGAATGCTTGCGGCATAGTGCACGGGATGGTTACCCTGCTGGAACAGCAATGTTCCTTCGGAAAAACGTTCTCGGACGGAAGGAAGGAAAATATTTTCAAGAATGTGCTCGTAAGTTCCCGCATTAAACCGGCCATCGATGCGTTCTATAACGCCAGGTCCACCCCCAACACGATATGCTAAAGTGCCCCGATCTTTCACGTCGGTGCACATAGCGCTGGACATGTCGGAGACCATCCTCACGATAGACACGGACAGGACCTTCGTAGTCACTCGAGATGGTTGTTTCTTCGGAGAAAATTACATTTCTCCAATCGAAATCCACTCGATTGGTAGCGAAGGCAAGACGGTTGACAGCTTGTGCTTCCCCCAATATTTCCATTTGCGCAGCCCTCCGGCTCCTAATACCGCGGTTCCTCAACCTGCTGATCGCAGTCTGTGAAGAACCGGGAAAGTTAGATGCTGCTCTTATTTCGTTAGCAGTCCGAAAGGGGTCCAGTCGAACTGTCTCGAATAAGAGAGCATCCTCTTCCAATGAAAAAATCCGCGGACGCCCAGGAATAGGGCGATTTTTGACATCCCCTGAATTTTGGTAACGATGAATCCCCTCGCGGCTGTACTTCCAGGAACACCGACCAAACGGCCAGAAGATCTAGCCCCATATCCATCCTCAACTAGAGCTATAAATCGCTGTCTCATGTCACGTCGGTTCGCCATTACGATGAGAAATGAGGGATGACGATAATACTTTAGTGTAGACATGACTATTTAAGGTGATATAGAATTATTGAAATAAGGGTCATCTTGCACAGTAAGAGTTCATAAATCAACCCTAAATTAAATATTTAAATAACAGGATATAACAGGAAGTTCAATTGTTGCGAAACTAATCAAATTAAATCTAATTACATTAAGTAAACAAATCCCAAATTATGACACCACATTGCTACAGATAAATTGTAGGTTATTAACATATGCATTAAATAGGTCCGTGGTTGTGCGTTGGACGACAAAACCATCATCGAAAGTTCGAATCTTGCGGAAGAATGTACCTTCTTGCTTTTTATAATGTAAATCAGACTTCTAACTACATTTATATTTCTTACATTTATTAATATTTATAGCCAACATTGAATTTGTAAAGAAAAGACTTTAGAAATCTCAAATGGAATTTGTGATCTGTAGTGACATAAACATAGATTAACTCTCGGAACTTTTCCGTAAAAATAAATTAAATTCACTCCTTGAAACTGGAAACCTTAGTCGTAAAGTCATTTTCCCACCTGCATACAAGCTGAAGTAGCACAGCCATTGATAAAAGTTTTGTACACAGAATTAGACTGACAGAACCTATTCGACAGAACCTATAATCAATGGCTTGTCTGAACATGATAAACAAATCCTAAGTGTTTCCAATGTCACTGAACAATTTCAAAATATTAATTTAAAAACTAAAAAAGGATCGTAAATGCTGTACACTATCTAGTGATTATTTACATTTATGTCTACGAAATGAATCTTGGGAAAACGTATATGATACTTATACTACTGATATTAAGAGTAAATGTATAGTATTTTTCACTTAATTTCATAATCACTTCAGTGGATGTTCTCCACTCAATGTTGTAAAAAATTCAAAAGTAAAAACATGTAGATAACGCAGGGACTTAAAAATCTCATGTATTAAAAATAAGAATCTATATGCATTGAGTTGCAATGTAATGATCCTCATGTTCGTAAATACTGCAAGAAGTACAGTGTAATTTATCAAAAATTATGAAAGAGGGAAATAGAATACATTTGAATAGAAAAGTACAAAATTCAGATAATGCAATTAAAGCTATTCGGAATATTATTAAAGTTAACCTTGTAGTTCTATGAAAGAAAATATTTTTTCGTTAAAACCAGTGATTATAAAGTAGAGGATCCCAAATCTATTGCAAATTCTTTTAACGTCTTATAGTATGGAGTAAAGAAATATTATTGACAAATTAAACATTCAAGGTTTTGCAAAAGATACTGCAATTGGTAACTTAACAGATGTATTTAATAATTAGTATTAATATATGTAATTAGTCAATAACTGCAAAAGTGCTTTTCCGTTCAATCATAAAATGAATAAAATTGAATTCACATTAAATTAAACACTATTGCAAACACGTAGATAAAATACTTCAAATCAACTGAAGGGGTGAGAATGAAATAATCCAAAGCCACACTTTTAACAAAAATTGTTTTTGTGCGAGTGCATTTCTTACACATATGGGAAAGCTACTAATAAAATATTGTAATAATTACTCAAAAAATGACATAGCCTAAGGACTCTAAACCTTTATAAAAGTGTGTCTGTGTGGCTTAGGAATATTTTTTAATTTCATTTAATTGTTAGTTTTTTTAACATTTATATGCATTTACATTGAATGTGTGTGTGTGTGTGTATAAATGCATTCATTAGATTAACGTTTATAATATTATAACTTGTAATTTTGTATTGTCTGTGATCATTAACACTTAATCTGAGGACTTTTTAAAACTCTATTTCAATGTTATTTAGTTATTTCAAAGTTATTTAGAAAAAAAAATAGTTGTGTAGACGAGGAATCGAACTCGCACTCTTCTACACAACACGCAGAAATCTTAGCGTCTGAGCTATTGAAACGACACGAAAGCTTTCCTTTCTGTGCGGAGTGTCTATCTAGTCATGAAGGTCCATTGTCGATTTAACTACACGATTTATGTATATATTTATCTTTTATTTACGCAATATTATCATATTTTTTGCAGTTTCTGAAGTGAATTTCGGAACGATGCTAGTAACAAACCTAATAGGCTGAATTTAAGTAACTCATTATTCGTTATCTTGTGTATCAGTGCTCTGGTCTCTGATCATGCGCAGTGTCTTACATCTGAGACTTAGGAATATTCAATCGTCTCATCCTTTTCTAGGGAAACTGTACATACTTGCAACTAGTTCGAAAAAACTGTTCACTATACATTGAAAATGCGCTGTAATGGCCTCAGTTCGTTTCGTAGACAGAGACGGAAGAATTCTGTACTTGTGATCACGAACCGGAACGCACAGCTAAATAAAACTCAATGTGCTACCTCACTTCATCTGTACTCCGTTGCACTGCACTTTCTAAGCCTGCTGAATGATATTCCATAGTGAATCAAAAGTCTGAAACAATATAAATATCTTCCATATGCTTGATTTTCGATTACTATAGGTGTTACCAGTATTTGTAAGACCAAGTGCTCTATCAGTGATATATTCGATTCTAGCCCTCAGCTATCTCAAAAGCCGCATTTTGAATGCAACTTTGAAATTTTAAATGGAAAGGGGGTCATGTAGGTAGTCATGGAAAGGTGGTCATATAGGTAGTCAGAATCATGTGAAGGTGTCTGAGAAAAACAATGGTGCAATCCGTTTTGACATATCTCTAATCGTTTTGAAGTTATTTAAAGAAAACTGTCGTAATGACACAAACGTTAGTTACTACATCTACAAATATTTCGTAACATGGTACAGTACTAAGGAGATTTTGAAAAAGGTATTTTTATGCAATTCTGGTAATGAACTTTTCCTGCTTTGCTGTTTGGTTAACTTGTGACAGTTTCAATGGATTGTTGTGATTATTTGAAGTTTTCCTATAACAAATTTCTTGATTTTTCGTGATAACATTATCGAATGAGGAAAGAATTGACATCTTTCTTCATCCTGGTAGGTCAAGCCACAGAAATGTTGTAGCAGACTGGACAAACAGTTCCCTGGACATTGGATTGGTCGACGTGGACCAATAGAATGGCTGGCCAGGTCTCCAGATTTAACACCCTTGATTTTTTGGGGGGTTACATAAAGAGCTCGTTAGGATGAAGAGAAAATTGAGAATGTGGAACATTTAAATAACCGTATCATTGAAGCCTATGCTCCAGTCACACCGAAAATGCTACAAAATGTTTTATCCACATTCTCAATTTTCTCCTCATATTTAAAGCTCTTTATGTAGCCCGAAAAGAAAAAATCAAGGGGTTTTTAATCTGGAGACCTGACCGGCCATTCTACTGGTCCACGTCGACCAATCGAATGTCCAGGGAACTGTTCGTCCAGTCTACTGCAACATTTCTGTGGCTTAACCTACCAGAATGAAGAATTATATCAATTCTTTTCTTTTTCGATAATGAGATCACGAAAATTAAGAAATTTGTTGCAGGAAAGCTTAAAATAATCACAACAATGCATTGAAACTGTTACAGGTTAACCAAACAGTAAAGCAGGAAAAGTTAATTAAAAGAATTTAATAAAAATACCTTTTTCAAAGCCTCCTTAGTTCTGTGTCATTATGTAAGTTATCTTTAAATAACTTGAAAACGATTAGAGTTATCTGAAAACGGATTGCACCCTTGTTTTTCTCAGAAAATTTCACATGATTTTGAGTACCTATATGACCCTCTTTCCTTTCAAAATTTCAAAGTTGCATTAAAAATGCGGCTTTTGAGATAGCTGAGGGCTAGAATGGAATGCGTCACTGGTAGAGCATTTGATCTTACAAATACTGGTAACACCAATACTAATCGAAAATCAAGCATATGGAAGATATAATAATAATAATAATAATAATAATAATAATAATAATAATAATAATAATAATAATAATAATAGTTTTATTTTCCCTGGCAGAGTTAAGGCCATCAGGCCTTCTCTTCCACTCAACCGGGATCAAATCACATACAGAAAAATACATACCAGTATACAAATATTAACTTAAAAATAATAATAAACATAATTAAGTAAAAAGGGAGATTGAATACATATACACAATCAGTATTAACTTTAAAATAACAATAATAAAAAATATATAATAAAAAAGAGACTGAATACATAATCACAAACAGGAAAATACATTATAGTAGAATTAATACATATGAATAGGATAATCATTGGTAATTTCGTGATAAAATCATGAAAATGAATTTATAATGCAAATGTGTAAATATAGCCTTATTCCGATTTTTTCATCTAAAAGACGATTATTTGCTGTACAAATCTGGAGACATAAAAGATTGGACACGTTCTTGAACAAGTGCCAAAAACCACTTTTACAACTTAAGCTAAAAGGTTGGTTATTTCGTGATAACCTTGGTAATTTCGTGATATTACATTGATAATTTCGTGAGAGGTAGAAGAATTGTGGAAAAATTCATTTAAGTGAAATGAAATTCTCATTTATTGTTACAAGACTTCAAACACAGTAATTCCGTCTAATATTCATAGCAAGAAAACATGGAAATACAGTACATATCAACTCGTAATAAGAATGAAATCAAAGTAAAAATTGAAATTCAAAAGGGATCTTCTTTGTCTTGATAGGTGAACACTTTTATTACGGACTTTACTATAGCCTATATTACTAGGATAATTCCAAAAGTAGTGCATAACATTAGTTTAAAAATTATATTTTTATCCTACAGCTTTGCTATTTTCACAGAATGTAAATGCATCCTTTAGGAACAAAATGTCACTTTTCCACATAATGCCCGTCCCTTTCAACTGCCTTACGTAACCTAGGAACGAGAGTTTGTATACCAGCACGGAAAAAGTCTGGACTAACACGTCTGAGCCACTCTTTAGCAGCGTGCACAAGGGAGTCATCTTCTAACCTCGTTCCGCGAAGGGACCCTTCAGTTTACCAAGGAAATGGTAATCGCACGGTGCCAGTTCAGGACTGTAAGGCGGTTGTTTCAGTGTTGTCTATTCGCATTTTCTGATCTGGTCTGTGGTCTTGTGACTTACATATGGCTGTGCATTTTCGTGCAATAGCAGAACATCCTGCTTCTCCCGATGTCGTCGAACACGACTCAGTCGAGCTTGAAGTTTCTTGAGAGTTGCAACATACGCGTCAGAATTAATGGCGGTTCCGAGTGGCAAGATGTCCACAAGCAAGAGTCCCTCTGAATCGAAAAACACAGTAGCCATAATTTTTCCTTGAATTTCTATTTCTTTGGTGAATTTGCATGATGCCACTCCATTGTCTGCCTCTGTCTCCGGTCCAAAATGGTGGAGCCATGTTTCATCTTCTGTCACAATTCTTGAAGTAAGTCATATAGCACTTATCATTGGCACTTAGCATGATAACAATTCAAACAGAAGCTACACTGATCCCATTGCGTCTCCCTTTTCTTTTTTATTATCTTCAGATATCTAAAATTCATATTGTAATATCATTTTTAAAAAGTATAAAATGTAACGCTTGATGCTCAACAAAATTTCGCATCAAACAGCTAAGATTTCTATCAGTAAAGCTAAGCCTATATGGCGACTACAGCTGTATCTAAAATTCCAAAAATATTTCCTAAAATTTCATGAAGATACAATAAATCTTTGTACCAAATATCATATGTTTAACTTTAGTAATAAGCCTGTAATGTGATTACAAACATCCACAAAATTTGTACGCCTGAGAAGTCGACGCAAACTTGCTCTCTCCAAAAATAAAAGCTCACTGAAGCAGCTACAATAGTCACACAAAGCGTAGTTGTATGTTTCTGGAAACCGGACAAAATATGCAATCTCTTGGCAGAAATTTGAATCTCGTAACGCCATTGGTTAGTTCACGAAAGAGCAAAGAAAAAGTATCACGAAATAACCACTACCACGAAATTACCAATGTTTACCCTATAATCTCACAACTAAAGGAATATTTATATGGTTCCAGACTTTTGATTCATTCTGTAGATGTACAGATATGGAAATAAAATTTGGAGCTCCCTTATTGTATAAGTTTCGCTTACAATATTGCGCATGTGCCCTTATTCAACTGCTAATCCCTTATTCATCTGTCATAAAATATCTTGGCTTCTTTTTCGATAATAATCTAAATTGGAATTTTCAAGTTAAAGAAACGATAAAAAAAATCTGTTCCTCCATTCACTGTTTGAATCGCTTAAGAAACTTCTTGCCCCAGCAACTAAAACTTAGCCTAGTACAAACCCTAGTAATGCCGCACTTCGATTATTGTGACGTTTTGTTAAGTGACCTAAGTTCTGAACTGTCAGTCAAGTTACAGCGAGTTCAGAATATGTGCGACAGATACGAATGCAACATCCGACGATATGATCACATATCACCATCCTTCGCAAGACTTTCGTGGCTCCGACTTAAAGAACGTAGAACTTTACACTCTTTGTCTTTACTCTTTCGAATTCTGCACACTTCAACACCAAATTTCCTTTCGTATCGTTTCTCTTATCTATACTCTAACCACGACATAAATACCAGATCACTTATCTGTGGCGCGTTAAGTATACCTCTTCATAGAACATCCCGTTATTTATCATCTTTTACAGTATCCACCTCGCGACAATGGGATTCCCTGTCACAAAGTATTAGGGGCTGCAAGACAATAAACACTTTTAAAAACAGCTTAAAAGATAACCTTCTTAGCATTTCCCTCCAATCATACTGACTTAAACTATCACTGACTACATTGTTACTTCTTCCTTTAGACATGCATCCTGATAGTGCTGTATTTCCATAATGGTCTCATAATAATCTGTTTCTATTATATAACATTATTTGAAATATATTAACATTCTATGTATTTTAGCTTAATTCTGCTACACAGTTTGTATTTCAGTGTTTAATTAATACTTCATAGAATTTTGTTGTTTAATTCGTAAATAACTCTTGTATACATGTAACTCTTATGTAAATCAAATTAATGAATTCTTTGTAAGTTCATACATATGTATGTATACTTTTTGCTTGTTGAATGGAACAGAAGGCCTTACGGCATTAACTCTGCCAGCTAAAATAAATCATTATTACACATTTTGAATCTTGCGTACACTACTTTAAACACTTGAATATAATTAATTGATTACTAGTGGACTTACTCGTGTTAATTATGTTAGATTTATCCGGCTTACAGCTGTTTCAGTGCTTCACGCACTATCCTCAGAGCCTACTAGATCACGGCGTCATCTCGAACTTCTCTGCCTGTTAAGTGGGTGTGTTTTATTGTTTAAATGTGTTGAAGAGCGGAGTCGAATATTGTGTGTGTACTGAAGTCAATCTGTGTGTTGAGAATTTGATCGGGGTGTGTTTTAGTGTGTTTGTATATTTCGTATTGTTCTAGTGTGTTGAGTTTTTGGTTCTTGGGTTGTATGTGTAGGATTTCCATGTCCGTATTTATGTTATTGTATGTATGGTTGGTATTGGTTATGTGATCGGCGTATGTGGATGTATTGTGTCCTCTGGTTATTGCTTTAATGTGTTCTTTGTAGCGTGTTTGGAATGCTCTGTCTGTCTGTCTGTCCTATGTACAACTTATCGCAACTATTACATGTGAGTTTGTATACACCTGTGTGGTCGTATTTATTTGTTTGTGTTTTTTGTGTGTTGAGATGTCTTTGTAGTGTGTTTTCTGTTCTGTATGTTATGTTGTATTTCTGTTTTCTGGATGAAGATGCGATCTTATGTGTGCTTTTGTTTTCATATGTTAGTGTGATGTATTTTTTGTGTTCTTGTGTTTGTGTTGTGTTTTGCGTGTTTTTGTGTTTGTTAAGTTTTTGTTTTGTCTTCCTTATGATGTTGTCTATTATGTTTGGATTGTATCCGTTTTCTTGTGCTATGCATTTGATTGTGTTCACTTCTTCATTGTAGTGTTGTTGGCTCATGGGTATGTTGAGTAATCTGTGTACCATTGTCCTGAGTGCAGCATGTTTGTGTTGTATGGGGTGGTTAGATGTGTTGCGTATGTGCGTGGTGGTGGTGGTTGGTTTTCTGTATATTTTGTAGGTGTATTTGTTGTCGATTTTTGTTATGGTGATGTCTAGGAAACAAAAGACAAATACACAAACTACACCAATACATTAGTGATGGGCGAAGTTGTTCTTTTCCCGGAACAGTTCCGACGGTTCCGAAATAACAGTCACCAGTGGTGATGAGTCGGAGTCGTTGAGTCGTTCAAACGAACGGTACAGTACCCTCCCTCTTCAGCATGCAGCTCACACTGGAGCACTCATAGGCATGACATAGTACACATTCTTATCTATAGATGGCACTGTAATGCACATTCGAATCGATTTTGGAAAATTGCTGTGCATGCGAACAGAACTCAAAAGCTTAATGTTAGTAATTAAACAGCTGTTGACTACAAGGACAGAATACAACACTTTGTTTTCGTACATAAAGTTATAAAGACATGGTAGCCAACTAAAAGAAATTAACATGACATTTAAAACATATGGTATGTAATTTCTGTTCTCTCTATTACATAATAAAAAAAAAACAAATCATTAATTTTTATTTTTACTTTTCTTAATGCACAGTTATAATAATAATAATAATAATAATAATAATAATAATAATAATAATAATAATAAATATTACAATTTCATAAATAATAAAAAAGATATATATTGGCAGTACTGAAACCTGGAAACCCCGCAGTGGGTTAGTAAAATGTTGGAATCGCATCTTTACCAAAGTGTAATTTAAACTTCGCATTAAACCTCCCTCTCCAAATCAGTACTTATATGGGTAGTTTCCAACAAATAATGCTACAACATTTTTGTCGTTCTTTGATAACAGAGAAGATATCACAAAAACTTGTGCTTGTCAGACTTAACCTCAACAAACGACATACGGACATTATAACTAAACCACTCATTACCATTTACGACTTTAACCTTTTTATAGAATCATCTGATCAATGAATTAATAATAGTATGCGTACTTTATGACTTTGTAGAATGTTTATAAAACAGAATTAGTCAACTAATGGTGAAATAAACTATAAAGCGGGAATGAATATTACAGATTATTAAATACTTACTATAACATTACAGATGATTGGCCAGTCTTACAAATGTTGATATTAAAGTTCGCGCCACCGCAAGGATTTCAATTTCCATGCGCCCCCCTCCAACCACGTGAGAGTTTCAAGTACCAACTTCATCCAACGAAGTTCCAAGTACAACCCTAGATCATATGATCTAGGGTACAACATACAGAACAACGAGAACAGTGTAACCGCAGCTGTCATTGGTTCATCGGAACGAGCTCCGACGTTCCGACTGTTATCTCGGAGTCGGAACATACCTTGTGCAACGCGGTACTGCGAGCCCGCAACAGCTGGGCAAGTGAGCAGCTCTGAGTCGGAACACTGTTATTTCGGAACAAGAGGTTCCGACCTACTGTTCATTTTTGTAACAGTTCCGAGACCGGAACAGTTCCAAAATAATTGTTGTGTTATTTTTTACCCATCTCTACAATACATAAACAAATTACACCCAAAACTTCAATACACACTAGAACTTGAAAACAACAACTCCTTAAATTTCCTAGACATCACCATAACAAAAATCGACAACAAATACACCTACAAAATATACAGAAAACCAACCACCACCACCACGCACATACGCAACACATCTAACCACCCCATACAACACAAGCATGCTGCACTCAGGACAATGGAAATTTTGTGTGTAAAATTGTAGTGTAATTTGTAAATTTGTAGTGTTTTTGTAACGCAGTCTTTACTCCTGGTTGAGTGTTAGAGAAGGCCGTATGGCCTTAACTCTGCCAGGTTAAATAAATCATTATTATTATTATTACTCAACATACCCATGAGCCAACAACACTACAATGAAGAAGTGAACACAATCAAATGCATAGCACAAGAAAACGGATACAATCCAAACATAATAGACAACATCATAAGGAAGACAAAACAAAAACTTAACAAACACAAAAACACGCAAAACACAACACAAACACAAGAACACAAAAAATACATCATACTAACATATGAAAACGAAAGCACACATAAGATCGCATCTTCATCCAGAAAACAGAAATACAACATAACATACAGAACAGAAAACACACTACAAAGACATCTCAACACACAAAAAACACAAACAAATAAATACGACCACACAGGTGTATACAAACTCACATGTAATAGTTGCGATAAGTTGTACATAGGACAGACAGACAGACAGAGCATTCCAAACACGCTACAAAGAACACATTAAAGCAATAACCAGAGGACACAATACATCCACATACGCCGATCACATAACCAATACTAACCATACATACAATAACATAAATACGGACATGGAAATCCTACACATACAACCCAAGAACCAAAAACTCAACACACTAGAACAATACGAAATATACAAACACACTAAAACACACCCCGATCAAATTCTCAACACACAGATCGACTTCAGTACACACACACTATTCGACTCCGCTCTTCAACACATTTAAACAATAAAACACACCCACTTAACAGGCAGAGAAGTTCGAGATGACGCCGTGATCTAGTAGGCTCTGAGGATGGTGCGTGAAGTACTGAAACAGCTGTAAGCCGGACAAATCTTACATACGAGTAAGTCCACTAGTAGTCAATTAATCATTATTGTCATTATTATTATCATGTGCAGTAAACAAGAGTCCCTGTATGTATATATATATATATATATATATATATATAGGAGGATTTCTACCAAGACTCGCTTCAAATTTTTATTTCGTACCTGTACATATCATCTACAACCTCAATCAGAGGTATGAGAATATCCAACAGAGCAAAGCATTCAGACCAACGAAAATGTAAAGGCCATATACCCAAAGAAAATGTCTGTCTAGAACAGTTACACCAAGACTATCATTCGCTACGGTAAGGCAAATGTTTTACCTGGAAGATCTCAGCTATAAACTCCTTTTATTGGAAGTTAGCAGTACGTAATAAGAAACATAAAGCGGCACACATCCCTCAGGATTTCTTTGCAACGGACGCATTTTGAATCAAGATTGGACGGGAACATATTTCGCACTCAGGCATGTCACGATCAGACGCGCAGTAGCTATATAGTCTTACTACAATGTCTGCTCGCGGAAAACTTTCACTACCCCAACAATAAATGTTTGCAGATAATTTCACTTTTAATGGTGCACAAGTAGAACTATCATTATAGCAAATACATTAATAATGTTATGCTTATTACTTTATATGCACATTTATGAGCCATAGTTCTCTTAGGCCTACTATATATAGCAACAAGTGCCAATCTAATTTCTACATCACAACCAGTGACGCCAATCTTTAAATCACCGCCTTCTAAACGATCGTCTTAAAGAATCGAATGTACGAATATCCAAACTCCTTTGTGTATGAAATACGGAGATTATAATATTGATAATTATCAATAGTTCAGCGACGTCAGCTTTTATGTGCCGTAAATCTATTAGGTATTTTGTTACGTCTGAATTGAAACTGATGCTATAAAAGTGTAAGTCGTGGTGATCAGTTTTATTATGTACTTTTGTGGTACAAATAAAAAGAATGCGGTCCATATGTTCAGGAACAACCATGCTTCAAGAAGGGAAGCTTTCAACTGCGCCTCTCGTTTTGTTTTTGTTCCGCAGTGCCGCGTTCTAGAAAATACAATGATCGCTATAATTTGCTGCTGGTAATAGATGGAAAGGACATCTCTTGGAGCTCATTCGGTTCTACGAGCTCTTAGACTGCCTAATCTCCCTAGATAAATGTCATATCCAGATTGATCTACCAGTAGCCTATATTGTTAGTCCCCAAGAATACGAAGGAAGGAGAGGTATGTCATAATGATGAGAGTGAAAAAAAAAATTAAGAAAAGAAAAAAGATGATGGTGGCGAAGATGATGGTGATGGTTGTACTGGCGGTGATGACGATGGTATTTATGAAAGGTGATGATGGAGGTAGTTTTGGCGATGGTAATGGTCATATGGTAATTTTGTTATTTATGATGCTGATACTGCGAAAGTTTGTGAAAGAAGACAGATGTCACTAAGATATAAATTTAATATACGTCTTATGATCAAGACGGTACAGACGTCATAGATTCATAGATTCGATGTTGAAGATTTTCTTAATAAATTCAATAATGAAATTTTTCTTTACTATTACAAGATATGGTGTAGTAGAAAAAAGAATTCAAATAAAGACCTCTTGGTACATTGATTCATTCATAACAACATATTATAAAATAGAATCACACATCCGACTTACTTACTTACTTACTTACTTGCTGGCTTTTAAGGAACCCGGAGGTTCATTGCCGCTCTCACATGAGCCCGCCATTGGTCCCTATCCTGAACAAGATTAATCCAGTCTCTACCATCATATACTACCTCCCTCAAATCCATTTTAATATTATCTTCCCACCTACGTCTCGGCCTTCCTAAAGGTCTTTTTCCCTCCGGCCTCCCAACTAACACTCTATATGCATTTCTAGATTCGCCCATAAGTGCTACATGCCCTGCCTATCTCAAACGTCTGGATTTTATGTTCCTAATTATGTCAGGTGAAGAATACAATGCGTGCAGCTCTGCGTTGTGTAACTTTCTCCATTCTCCTGTAACTTCATTCCTCTTCGCCCCAAATATTTTCCTAAGAACCTTATTCTCAAACACCCTTAATCTCTGTTCCTCTCTCAAAGTGAGAGTCCAAGTTTCACAACCATACAGAAGAACCGGTAATATAACTGTTTTATAAATTCTTTCAGATTTTTTGACAGAAGACTAGATAATAAAAGCTTCTGAACCGAATAATAACACGCATTTCCCATATTTATTCTGCGTTTAATTTCCTCCCGAGTGTCATTTATATTTGTTACTGTTGCTCCAAGATATTTTAATTTTTCCACCTCTTCGAAAGATGAATCTCCAATTTTTATAGTTCCATTTCGTACAATATTCTGGTCACGAGACATAATCATATACTTAGTCTTTTCGGGATTTAATTCCAACCCTATCGCTTAACTTGCTTCAAGTAGAATTTCCGCGTTTTCCCTAATCGTTTGTGGATTTTCCCCTAGCATAGTCACGTCATCCGCATAGACAAGAAGCTGATGTATCCCATTCAACTCCAAATCCTCTCTTTTATCCTGAACTTTCCTAATGGCATAATCATACATCCGACTACAAAATATAATTACAACAATACAAATAGAAATAAAATAATACAATCAATATGAAAAGAGGATACAAAAATATTAACAAAATTTGAGGACCGAATAAGCAGCGCTTGTGTTCGGCCGCAGTTCACATATATTATTAAATATAAGAGGAATATAGAAATAAAGTAAAATAGGAACTAAAATTTAAATTACAGCTGCAATAAGATTATATAATATAATATTAATATAAGAGGAATATAGGAAATAAAATAAAAGAGAAACTAAAATTAAGATTATAGCTACAATGAAATTATATAATATAATATTAACATAGAGAAAAATAATATCGTACGTGAATAAAGTAAATTTATGAAAAATATTTAGTCCGAAATTATAGAATACAAATATAATATAGGCTGATTAATTCATACACATAGGCTATAAATTTATTTAATCAAATTGAAGACATTTCTAATTTTCTTGTTATATGTTAGTGGGTTACATGTTAGAAGTTGTGAATGTAATTTAGTTGAATTATAGCCTACAAACGAGGGCCAAAATTAATGTTATGCTTTAGACCAGTAGATGTGAAATATTTAGGTTCTACTAATGTTGAATTATTGTTTCGTCTTGTGTCATGATTATGTGCCTGTAATATAAACTTATTACGATTTTTATGACACAATTTTATCAGAGTATTTTTATAAATTTGTTGAATATTTAATATATTAAATTCAGAATAAATTAACTTAGTTGGATAATCAAAACGTTTCTTCAAACAAATTTAAATTATTCGTTTTTGTAGTAAATTTAACGGACTAAGATTATTTTTTGTATTTCCACCCCAAGCAATAACGCCATATTGAATAATGGACTGAAAAATGGCCAAATAAACATTTCGTAGAAATCTAATGGGTAAGTAGCATCGGAGATTAACGAATTTATAAATTGTTTTACGGAGCCTCTTACAAAGATAAATAATGTGATGAGGCCTTTTTAAATTTTGATCAATAATGATACCCAGATATTTCACATATGTGGCTATTTTTAATGGTGGACATTTACAACTTGTGGGATTTAAACAATTTTCACTGTGTATTATTAGTCTATATTCATCGCAAATTTCTAAATTTTGAACAATGTCAGTTGTTAACGAAAAAGGAACTAAGGTTGATTTAGATATAGAGTGAATCGGGGGGAGATGTCTACCGGGGTAAGATTCTTATTTCTTTGTAGTTTCACATAGAACGCCACGCTCATATCGTCATGATCACTGTCTTTAGAGTAGAAGCTAACTCATTTTGCCACGTGTTCTTGTTGTGAAAAGAAGAAAAGCAAGAAAAAGTTCATTTTTCTGCTATAAAATAATTGCAAAGTTATGTTAAAATTTTAATACATCCTTGAATTCGTAATAACTGTGAAACATTTGTAATGGATATTGTAGTAAAGATTCTTAAGTTTGTATTGTTAACAACCAACGACTTTGTTCCGCCATCTTAGGTTGCGTCACAGCACTACACATCTGACCCCGATACTTGGGGAAGATGCTAATTTTTTTTCGGGGTAAGATGGCAAATTGCTGCAAGAGTTTTATTTTTTGTTTTCTTGCAGGGAATGCGTAAACATTACGTAAGGTCCCCTGATAGAAGTCAGTGGATTCAGGACAGTCTTCAACTTGCGATAGAACATGTTATAACAGGGCATATGAACTGTTTTAGAGCATCACAAGCATACGAGATTCTTTACCATGCCCTTAAACGCCGCCTACAGTAAAAATGATGACAAAAGAAATGTACTGGAATGAATTCATTGTGTGCAAGAAGTGATTTCACGTGTCTTGCATACGGCAATAAAATATGTACAATGACTGTGTTGCTAAGTAGTAATAAACGAGTGAGAAAGTGTCCATGAGCTACAGATTAAGTCACTTTTGTTATATACATATATCAAACCAAGTTCAGGTAAACTTCATATATCAGTAAATGTGTTAATTGCATTTACCATCTTACCCGACTATCGGGGAAAGATGCCTACAGTGCAGGTAAGAAGAAAATCTGTATCTATAGACAAGGTAATTAATGTGTTCTGTTTTGTACCAAAAATATAGTTTCAAAATACCTTCCAGACTTTGATATTTTCATATGAAATTCAAAACTAAATGAACAGTATCTTAAATTTTCAATGAAAGAAAAAGTGAGGCAACTTCCCTCGATCCACTTTATTTAAAGAAAGAAAGTTGGAATCAAGCCATTTTTTAACAATATTAGCACCTATATTAGCATTTCTGTATGCTTCTTGCCAAGAAAACCCACTGAAAATAACTACCGTAACATTTTTCTAAATTTATATTTAGCAAATCATTAGCATATATTAGAGATGAAATAGGTCCCAAAAATGTTCCTTGCGGTACACCTATATCAATATTTTTAAATTCACTAACTTGATCTTCAATTTTGGTCATTTCTCTTCTGTTACTAAAATATGATTTGAATAATTTTAAAACTCTACCTCTAACTCCAACAGTATGTAGTTTGTCCAAAAGTAAATTATGATTGATAGTGTCAAAAGCTTTCCGCAGATCCAAGAAAATACCAAAACATTTATTTCCGATATCTAGTTCATTGATAATTTTTCCAGTAACATTAATAAGAACATCATCAGTAGAAATATAATTGCGGAAATCAAACTTATTTTTTACGGAGGAATTTATGGTTTTCTAAACAATTTAGGGGGAGGTTGCCATCAATGGACCACCTAACGATTTCTTATTATATCTGACAAAATTAATGCTTCAAATTCCGTTTTTAGCTTGAATAATTCCTTTACTAATAAGGAATGATAAAATAAAGTTTTAGAGCTACATCTTATTTATATCTGTTTAAAAATTACCTCATTAAAAATTCAGCTATTGGTCCATTGAAGGCGACAGGTTTCTATGAATGGACCACCATGTTCCCATGAATGAACCATAAGAAAAATTAAAAAAAAATCTCAAAATAATGTTTACAAATGACAAAAATTAACAATGAAGAAACATGGATTCGATTAATTGATGTTGAACTTACTTAAACCAATTGTAATCGTATTTTGAAACTGAAACCATGAATGGACCACTTGTCAGTTCACTTTAAAGTTTTAGTCTGTTTCAAATGAGCTAATATTGTAGCTAAGAAATTTTAGTAGACATCTTTAAATTACGAGACAGCAACATAATGATACATATAACATTATTTTCTCGAGTCTGAGATTATTCTTTTACTGTAGATCAAACAGTATTTCCTTTTCAAGACACACATGGCACGCAAAGCATTTCTTTTGACTCCGTCTAACATTTGCACAAGTTTCATTAACCGTACTCATTTCCTGCAAGACATACACAGAATCAAATTTTTTCCCTCAATGGTTTCTTCACACATTAAACAGAAGCAGGAGTTGATTTTTATTGCTTCCTGATGGGTTCTTCATTGTCTTCTTTTTCGGCTCGCTTATTTAATTTTCTTCTCCAGTGGTGAATAACAGTCCCTTTTTGAGGTTGACATTAGCTTAGTCTTAGATCCAAGTTCAGCTTCTTCAAGAGCTCTCTTGTAAGGTGAGGCCGTTAACTTAATAGCTCTCTGCTGTGGTCTCTGGCTTCTCAACACATGGACTGCTGCCCGGGATAAAGTAAGGAGCGAGACTAGACTCTGTGTTCTCTCTGCTAGATGTGGTATCATGACAATTCAAGTGAATAATGATGGTCGTATTAGAAATGAAACTGGCATCAGAAATGCGTCGTCTTCATTGTGAAATCCACTGAAGGAGCAAAGTGATTATCTTGAAAAATATCTCTATTCACAGGCCAAACTCTTGCTATACGAATGCACGAAATGAACTCATTGGTGTGAATAATGAAGCTGCTTTAGCATATGCCTTGCCTAAAACCATACTGATTTTTTTGTTTACTTTCAGTCCTATGTTTCTAGGATATTCTCGTAAACATTTCTCGGTTTCTTCAATCATCTTGCTGGGAGAGGCTGGACGAAAGCGGAATCGAGAGGCTAAGATGGGATGAAACTGACAAGTTCATTTCTACTGGAATTGATTTCCATGAATGATCCATTTTAAAATGCAGTCCATTCATGGGAACGTCAGCTGGTCCATCTATAGCGACTTCGCCATTTTCTAATCACACTTCAAGAGCGCTGAAGTGGTTATACAAAATTTCTGAATATACAACTAAAAAGGAAGCAGACAGAACACTGCTTCCAGCTATATATGTCATTTCATAATTTAATGTCATTTAGCCAATCTACTCTGTACTTAAGGTTACTTTGAAATTATGGTACAATTAACAAAAACGTATCTGAGCTTCTTGTTCGGCCTACGTGTTTGCTTCTGCCACCAAAGTCAACTCAGGAGTGACATATGCGAGGAGGAAGCCTTGGCGTGACGTTTCACGCACATGCAGACAATATGACCAAGAATATGACAACGGTCCATTGAAAGCAACTGTCCATCGATGGCTACTCTCCCCTATTAACCTATTCTTTAAACATTTTTTAAGCAATTTGGAAAATGTTGGAAGTAAAGATATAGGTCTATAGTTATTTAACTATGTATATCTCCAGATTTGTATATTGGAATTAAGATGACACATTTCTAAACCTCTGGGAATATACAATACCTTGCACAAAACATAGGTTAAAAATATGAACCATGGGTTTTGATATATATATATATATTTGATAATAATTTTGAAAGTATTATTCTTAATTCCATCTATACCAGGAGCAACATTTTTTTAAGGTCTTAACCAAAATAATAATTTCATCTTCAGTTACAGGGAAAAGAAACATGGAGGAAGCTAAATGTTCATTTTGTGTATCATTATATAGAGGAGTTAAAATGTTGACTTATTAATGTTAGAAGTAACTTGGTGTCCTATCTCTGAAAAATAATTATTAAATTCGTTTGCAATCTTTCTTCTGAAACGCACTCGTTCATAACATTTGAGGGGTTATGTGGACTAACAACCTAAGTGACTTTAAGTCGTTATTCCACAGATCACATTTTCAGAAACCCTCATGTGTGCTTTATATTGTAACAACATATTGTTTCTCTACCTTATTCCTAGAGGGCAGCAGAAGCAGGGTTGTACGAGTATGCGAGGGATCCGTCTTACTGAGTGTCTAGCTGCCCGACTGGCAACGTGCGTTGTGTCTGTTCAGTGTGAACACAAATGAAGACTGATTCTGACAATGAAAGTGGTGGTGCGTGTGAAAGTACTACATTCACGAGAGGTGTGAAAAGAAAAGTAAGGAAAAGTAGTTGGAAAAAGGAAAGTCAGTGGCGGCTCGTGAACTTGTGGATTGGGAGAGCTGCAGTAGATTTCGGTACATACAAATTTCACTTCTTGACACCATTAATAATAAGTATAGGACAAAAATAAATGCACTACATATCGAAAAACCAAAACTTTCTTAGTTGGGAGGCGTCTGTGGCATCATTTGCTAACCGCTAAAAAAAAAAAAAAAACTAATACCATCGATTTCAGTCTGAATTTCTGATCGACAGACACTCAACTTGCAAGCTACCAGTTCATTCTGAATTGTCTTAGAATTGCCTTTAAACATTGGCATGTTCCAAATGATTTTTGAGAGGCTCGTTTAGATTAATCACGGACTGTAGCAACCCACGAAATACACCAGTGTTCTTCAAATCATTTTTTCATCACGTCCCCTGAGGAGAAGTTCATATTGGCCACAAAATTTGATACAACTAATATTTTTTAAAATAATTTCACGATTTTTTCTCACTTCTTGATTATGTTTGAGAATGTTTGTTCTGTTCGTTTCACTTAATTGCGCAGCAATATTAGTTTTGCCTAACATAGCCAATGAAACAACATTTTTTTTGGTGAGATTGCGAAGATTCCTGCTTTTTAATTTTTAGGGGCAAATGTCCTAAATCTGTCACACCACTCCTAATCTATGCAGTATCACCACCGAAGAGGAGGCAACCACAAATGCTTGGCGTAAATTTCATTGTTATACTTCCTTACATATATACTGTACACTATTTCGGCTGGATGAAGCTTGAGTAAGATTTAAGTCGGGTAACGAACAACCCTTTAATTTCACTTCATTACGTCAATTTTCTCCGCAAGGGAAAGTTGAGAAAAATAAAATTAATATTCTGTAATTCACACACACTCATGCTATATTAAAAGGATTATACCCGTGCAATCATTTTGAGTTAAAGCAAATATTAGGTTCTGCTGGAGGCTGGATATATAGGCCTACGTAATAATAAGGCAAAAGAGAATATTAATTTCGTTATATTAACTCGATAAGATTATACAACAATAAGTATGTGAAGAGAAAATAAAAATTTTGTCATTACGTTTCAAGGGAATAAAGAATCCATTTGACGTAGCATTACAATAGCGGTGTGGGAAGGGAGGAAAGATCTTCGCTTGTCGCCTGGCTCTGCAAGCCACTGCAGCGAAATATGGGTTTTAAACAGCTCTGCTTCCCTTCACCTCTCTACCCCCTGACCGAGCAAGACACACTCTCTATGATCTGTCCCACCCTGCAGATCCCAGGATGACTTTGAATGCAGTCTCAATTCCAGTACAGTCGACGCGCAAAAAGATTAGGGGAGAGTCGGGTAGTATCGGACATCTGGTAGTATCGGACAGTGCGTTTCTTTCATGTACCACCATATGGTAGTACCTGAATGACATGGTTACGTTTCTCTATGCGACATCACAGAAATGTAACCATGTCAGTCAGGTACTATCATCGTATGGTAGATGAAAGAAACTCACTGTCCGATATTACCCGACGTCCGATACTACCCGACTCTCCCCTATGCGTAAGATAATAGTACATATTCCCGGCCAGATGAAATATAAAGCAATTTACCAATAAAAACTGTAACAATTCTTCTACAAATTAAAATAAATATTATTTTTATTTTCCTATCAAAGTAGGGAGTGCTGCAGCTCCGCAGCTCTTGTGGACGAGCCGCCCCTGGGAAAGTGGAAAGAAGAAACGTAATCCGGTAAAAGTTACTTTTCAACAAGCGGTAAAACAATATCCGCTAAACGAATTGCTATTGTGAAAACATGTTATAAATTGAATTATGCAGGTAAATTCAGTCATCTTGATAACCAGAGATTTTTCAGTGGGTTTTGGAGTATTTGAGAAAAACAACTGCAGGATACAATGTTGTTAGGTTACATTGAAAAAAAAAACCTTTCCGTAACACAAAGAAACCTACGTCTGGAAGAAATCGTGAGTATTCATTTGTATGCAACGTAAAATTTGAAGACATTAATGTCACTGTACATATGTAATGGATTTTTACTAAAAGTGTTGCAAGTTACAGAAGCCCGCATGAAAACATGTCAGCACGCTTTGAAATTGGGGGCTGTTGCTACAACTGAAAATCATGGAAAACACACAAATTGATCAAGGAAGATTAATCAAGAAATATGGGATATGGTAAACGTACACTGGAGTTTATTCCCTTCTAAGCAAGACGCAGTTCTGCTAGACGGTACTGTGATGATCCCACTTTAAATGTTGTCACTTTGTTTAAGTCCTTCCAGCAATATTACTTTGAACAAGAAGGAAAACCTTTGTTAATGAAATATCAAACTTATCATCAATTCTTCAGAGAAAACAGCTGTTACAGTTTCAGAAAACCAAGATCCGATGTTTGTGACTACTGTAGGGAAACTGAACTTAAGTTCCAATGATCGACTATGGGATTCATCTTAGAAACGTTCAGAAGTAAAACAGTCTTAAACAGGATTATCTTGAAAAAATGAATAATTGTGCGAATGAAGATACTGATACTCTTGTACTAGAATTTGATTTTATTCAAAATTTGGCTATTTCGAGGCTTAATGTAACAACGCAGATCTATAAGCGACTCATATGGATGTATGTTTTTAACATCCCTTGTCATAATGATGCCTCTAGTAAATTTTATTGTTTCTTGGAGTGCGAGGCAAAAATAGAATCCCAATTCCGTATGTTCTTCCCTATATGACTTTCTTACACAAAAACTGCAAGTGTTGTAGAATGTGGAAAGTGTTATACTATTTTCAGATTCGTGTGGTGGCCAAAACAAAAAAATTACAGTTGTCAATTTTTGTGCTTGGTTGTCGAAGTCTTTAAACCTAAACATTAGTCATATTTTCCCTGTTCGTGGACATTCCTACAGTCAAAACGACAGGAATTTCGGAATGTATGGACAGGTACTCAAAAGGGTTCAAACCATTGAACAGCCAGTATCTAAACATCATGACTGAGTGCCGCACAAAGCCAAGTCTATTTTCGGCAGTGATGTCATCAGATATCATTGAAGACTGGTCAGGACTAAGGTCGTTGTTTCTCAAGAAACCTACTGCAAGAGGAAAAGTGTTTGGAATTCAGAAATGTGTGATTCTGAAGTAGACTCCAAGCTGTTTTGCAGGCTCTGAGTCATCACTGGTGTGTTTCAATCCTACAACCACTTCCAGAAAAAACTTCATTTAGTTTCAGACAAATGTAACTTAAATCTTGCGAAGGCCACTGCACCTAGACTAAAGAATGAAAAGATTGCAGATGCCATGTCCTTGCTGAAATTCATGACAAAAGATAATGCTACGAGGCTACAGGGAATTCTGGACAGATATAGGCCTACTCAGATTCAAACGAGCAATGATGGATCTGAAGTCAACGATGAAGATGAATGAAACCATGTTTGTTTTGTACATTAAATTTCAGGTTTAAAAACACAGAACATTTTATTTAATGTCATAAAGTTGTATAAACAAAGGTAAACATAGTTCAAATATTGATATGTCTTTAATTTAACTTATATAATGAAATCATTAATTAATTTTGTATATGTTATTTTCAGAGTATAGTACGAAAGGATAGAGTTTATTTATGCATTTATGTTATTGTGCAGTAAAGTACAAAGTTAACAGAAGTTTTTCTATTCTTATGTTACGGTACATAATATTCTCCAATAGAAACTATTTATTGGTGTTGTGGGACTAACAACGTAATAGGAAGTCGCTATTAACAATTTTTTTAATACTGTAGTTTAATAATAGCCATTACTTGGTTACATTTTTGTGTTTAAGGAATGCTACATTGATAACATATATTTTAAAAGTTTGATGGAATGTCATAGGAACACACAAAAAGTAATATTGTAATTTTCAACTTCAGTTTACTCAAAAGTATGGTCTTGCGCTTAAGCTGTTCGTCCACGTAACCCCTCATTTTCTGTTTACAGGGATGGAACATAAATTTGTATCAATATTGTTTTGTATTTTTGCAGTAATTTATTTTGTGATATACTTACACTGTAAGCCAATGCAGAGTGGACAACTTTCAAGTTGCTCATACCCGCACCTATAAAGTTTAACAGTTTGGAAGTCGTGATGACAGATTAGACAGTACCGGGAGTGTAGTCGTCGGATGCTGTTAATTCGCTCCCCTTGCCTCACACGAGCTAAAAGAAGTCACCAGTGCCATATGCGTCTCACATCTGTACAGATTTTCTACTTTATTTACCAAAATCGGTTTATCAGTGGTACAGAATGAATGGTTTTTTTGTTTAATTTCTCACGGGAGCTATATAACATACGAACTTTCGTTAGCCCATAACAATACATTCAGACTCGACGAAAAGCGTCCGTTGTAATTTGTGGATATTGTTTTGTTTCAATCGTAATGCAGCATCTCATAGAAACGGAGAATATTGTGGATAAACGATTAGAAAAAAATGTGAATTACAAATTCGCTAGACTACTATAACCACCACCTATACAGTGGGCCTACCGGTATTCATACAGTAAATTCGCCATTATATTATTAGGTGACTAAGTTAAATGTACAACCAGGGCTTTCATTTCAAAACATTCCAATTCTAAATAAGTATAATTTAAATTAAATTTAATGAAACAAAAAACACATCAATTTAGATATTGAGAGGGAAATTTAAAACCAGTGTTAATTGCATATCAGATTTCACAGCCTCAACCCCAGCCGCCCCCAAATTTAAATTTCATTCATTCATTCATTCATTCAGTGTTCTACCCAAGGGCAGATCTTTTACCGCAAACCCAGCTTTCTCAAATCTTTCCTATTTTATGCCTTCCTCTTTGTCTTCTCATAATATGACCCAAATATTTAATGTCTATCATCTGATACCTCCTGTCCCGAACTCTTCTCCCATTCCTCATTCCTTCCAGTGCAACTTCAGTAGGCAGTTTCTTCTTTCAGCCAGTGACACAACAAATTCCTTTTCCTCTCAATGATCAATTTCAGTATTATTGTTTCTTCAACCACTCTTTCCAACACAGCTTCATTTCTTATTCTGTCTGTCCACTTCACACGTTCCATTCTTCTCCATATTCACATTTCAAATGCTTCTATTCGCTTCTCTTCACTTCGTCGTAATGCCCATGTTTCTGCTGCATAGCACTTCACTACTTCCTTAGTTCTTTCTCCAGAAGTCCGTAGAAGATGCTCCTTTTTCTATTCAAAGCTTCCTTGGCCATTGGTATCCTCCTAGCAGCAGCACATGTTACTGCTTATAGGGTAGAGTAGCATAAATCGCACCGCTTCTTAAATCGCACCACTGCTAGTTTAAAACAAATTACTATAGTAGCGTGGCATCTAGTGGTATTGTTACAATCTACCATATGAACTTCCACCATGTCACTTGATTTCTGCCACTTCTTTGTATCAGCAGCGTAGTGATAGTGTATCTAATATAATCGCTCAGGTGGATGTATATTTAGCTAACATTTTGTAACTAAATAACGGATTTGTATGCAAAGGAATCCATAATCTGAAGATGTTATCCGTTTAAAGAGGTATTAAAGAACATTTAACTTAGTAGGATTTTCGAACATGTGGTGATTATAGGCTAGAATGAAGGAAATAATAACTTATGGCGTAGTTTCTCAATTCGCACCACTTTGTAGGTGCCTAATTCGCACCGGTGCGATATGAGCAACTGTAGCAATTCTAACCGTACAAAAGAAGGCCCCAAAAATTTTAACTGAACTAGGAATGCATCAGGTGGGTACAATATCAAGTGGTGAAAAGGGCATTAATACAAGAAGTGTGTGTTGTACAAGCGCACTAGGTATTTTGTGCCACCTGTGATAATTTTTAAACGTCAAACAGTGCATCCTTCATTATCAGCTGGTGCTCCTCAAGGATCGTTATTTGTTTGCTCTGAGTCAGGTTACATCAACAGTGAACTATTTGTCGAGTAGCTCAAACATTTTATTTGTCACTCAAACCTGCCATAGAAAAAATGTTGCTTCTGTATGTCCACCTATACGACCCAATCCAAAAATTTAAAAGCTAGATTATCTTGGGAAAATGGTATGCTCCTATTTCAGCTTCCTCGTCATAATACTCATAGGCCCGGCCTTTAGATGTTTCTATTTCAAATCATTTCAGACAGCTATATCATAAAGCAGCTCTTAGGTGGCTTCGAGATAAGTGTGGAGAAAAGGTGACGCAGTTTAC
The DNA here is from genome assembly GCF_040183065.1 of Periplaneta americana. Classification (NCBI taxonomy): domain Eukaryota; kingdom Metazoa; phylum Arthropoda; class Insecta; order Blattodea; family Blattidae; genus Periplaneta; species Periplaneta americana. Next base: position 86,535,190 of record NC_091130.1, on the reverse strand, counting down.
AGTCTGAACTGCCCGGTGAAGCACATGGCAAATGTGCATTCTGGTAGTTTAAATGTTAGGTAATTTACGCTCTATTTTTTCAATTTCATTTGAAGATGCGTTACTCTCTTTCATTAATTTCAATAAACTTGTAATTTGCATTTATTACATTAATCATTCAAATACTCTTCAGTATTTTCAATATTAAAAGCTTTCCTTCAGCCTGTTCCCTGCAGATAAAGAGGTGCGATTTAAGAAACCGCTGGTGCTATTTAGGAAACTAGTTGCCTAAATGGCACCACTAACATGTGTTTCGAAAATGTCATTCTACTTCAAAAATATTAAATCAAATTCAAGAATTCTTTTTTACATGAAAGGTAAATGTTCTGGGAATGTATTTCTGTAAAGGAATGCAGACAATAAAAAATGTATTCTTCAATAAAAATTATAAATGCTAAAGTGGTGCGATATTGGCAACCTTACCCTATATAGTACTCCCCAAGTATTTGAAGCTGTACTCTTGCTCTACTGCCTCATTTAGAATTCGCAAGTTTACCTTCTTTATTTTACTTCCTATGACCATTATCTTTGTCTTATTTGCATTTATCTTCATCCCATGCTGCTCACAGCTGTCCTTTTAGCTCCAGTAGCATATCCCTTAGTATCATCTCCTCTTCTGCCAACAACACCATTTCATCAGTAAATCTTATGCACTTTATTCTTCTTCCTTCTACTATCACTCCTCCTATTTTCTGAAAACAGTTTTTTTTTACTAAATCCTCCAAGTAGATGTTGAACATTGTAAGTGATAAATGACATCCTTAACGTATTTCTCTCCCAATTTCACTTTCTTCTGACATCTCTTCTTCTATCCTGACTTTGACTTATTGTTTCATGTAAAGATTACTGAACATCCTTCTCCTTTTACCCCTATCTTATGATATTTAAGTTTGAAAGAATATTTAGTTGTTCATATATTTCATTAATTTGTTTTCGTAGGCGTATCCTTTGTTTTCTATCGTCGCTTGGCAACCTGAGTTGTTGTTACTGTTGATAAGAAGTGAAGAGAATAAAGCTATGAATACTATTGAGCATTTCATGTGATATTTGTGTTTGTGTTTTAAATTATTTTTGTACTCCAACATTATAAACAGTCTTTATCGTTAGTAAAAATCTTGCAAAATATGGCACGTACAGAGTCGTAAAATACTACCGTGCTAAGTAAAACGTCATGACTTCTATTATGACCGCATAACTTGCACCATAAAGTTAACATTATGAAACGATTTGAGATGCTATAGGGTCATTCCATATTAAATCAACAAGGCACTGAACCTGACCGACTCAGATTTGTTTCAAAATTTGAGGGTTTGTTTGACCTGCCGCGCTAACTAAAACTGCCGAGTTTCATATGTCCTGTGCATTTCGTTTTCTGTCAGTGGCGTTTCAAACATGAAGAAAAATCACATTTTTGTAAGCACGCCGCTTCAATTAAAATTATATATCTCAACAACGTCTACAGATAAATTTACAAAAATTGGGTGATACATTCTTAATATGTGATAGTTTTTTTATTACTTATATTGTTTTCTGCATGTATTCAATTACACTAAAAAACATGGTGAAACAATTTTCATATATTCATATTTAAAAATGCAGGGGTTCTATTTTAATGAAAAAAATATATAGTACGCCTCAATTAGTGATATAATGAACTGATAAGTTTCAACTTGGAATCTTCATAGGTTATGAAGATAAAAATTATTATGTCACAGCAAGCGTAAGCTAACCGTATAAGTCGCGATAATTATGTCCCACACATTCGTTGTATTTAACTATATTTGATCATATTCTTGAATGTCGCTATGTATTTAACATGTAGTACATAATTGGTATTTTTTAAATTATTACCTGAAATAAATTATTGTCACATGGATTTTGTTAAACCTGAAGTTCTGTAAGAAATGCTTACCTTTCATTGCTGAGATGAAATAGCCTGATCATCTTTCCAGACAGGATGCTGCGTTGTTTCAACTGCATTTTAAAACTGCTTAGCAAGTATAATACCCATCCTAAACAGGAGGACTGTATGAAACTTGTGTGTTCTAGGCACTGGATTTTGCAAATCGAAGAGCAAGCATTTTTTTCCTCTTCAGTATAGCTTTTTTCAGTCACATAAACGGTATTAATGTTTGGGAGATGATCCCTTGTCCAGTCCTACAATTCCCTAGGTGTAGTTATTTGTTTATCACATGGTCTCTGCAAACTAGAACGAGCCGCAAGCCTTGTAAGTGTCCCACCTACATAGTCGCATGCTCTTTTGCCATGCAATTCTGCTGGAAATCCAAAATTTTCTTCATGTAATGTGAGGTTCAGGAAATTTTTTTCTATTTTTATACTGAGCAGAGGATCCATCGGAGAAATACATAATTTATTATGGTGAATTATAGATATTTGTTGTAATAACTCTATTAGATATTTTTGAAACAGATGTACAGCTGTAGTATCATGTTTCGGGCAGTGTGAAATTATTACCAGATTTTTAATAGAGACTGTATCCGATGATGATTCGTTATAATATATTACGAAAGTATGAATGGTTGCCTGCACATTAGTCCAGTGGTGTGACTGAATTTCATCTTGGATTACGAAAGAATAGTTTTCAGCGAAGTCGCATAACACAACAAGCATGGCTGTAGAAATGATTTCATATCACGTAGAAACTTACTTTGTTCAGATGATATAAATGAGTGAGTCAGTAAATCACCAAGTTTCTCCAAGAGACAGTCGAAAAATTTGTCTGTGGGTTTCATTATAGTCTCAAGCGTTGATCGGTCAGTCGTCATCCACTGCTTGTAGGTCACTGATTCACTGCAGTTTTATACGAAACATTTCTCTAAAACCTCTCTTATTTTGAATGGTTCAGGACATTCTGTACATTTCCTGAACAAGAAATTTATATGAGGAGGATTACACACCATAGTAGCCAAGAAATGTTAAGTTGGAAAGTATAAAGAAAAATTTTCTTGAAATCCACGTAGACCTGAAACTTTAATAAATTGCTTCCGGCATAAGTTTTACATTCTGATAGGACACAAACACAGACAGTATAGTCCACTAACTCCAGCTAGAATACAATTTCTTGGTCAGGGTTAGAATTTTTAAACACTGCATGTAATTAATTTCTGCTCATGTGATTTACTCCCTGATTCTTTAATCACAACAAATATTTCTTACCAGGCATCATTCTGCTTATCTCGTCAGAACAACAGAATTCTTTAACTTTACCGGCAACAGCCGCGAGCAAGGGTTTTCCAGGTTTCGGATTTGGTGAACACAAAATTCCCTTTCCCTTTGCCAGGACTTTGGCTTTCCGAATTATGTATTCGAAAGCTGAAAGAAACTCTTTTTTATATTATTTACGCTGCAGCTTTTAGGTAGTAGTGTTAAAATGGTGATTTTCTCACTTTTACCTGAATTTTGAAAATTTTCCTGCAACTGAGACAAAATTTCAGAATCAGAAAGGTCCTGGTTCCTCGGCATCTCTATATCGAAGACTTTGTCTTTTACAATATTTACAAATTTCTGTCTCTTATATTTCTCTTGTTGTAGCCTTTCTTGTTTAATAAGGAACACACCTTGGTCAAAAAGACTTGTATTTAATGAACTTACATTTGCTGTAGAGTCGACGTATTCTTCATTACTAGAGTCATTATGAGGATTCTGCGTAATAGCATCATATTATATTTTTATTCCTTTGCGACACATAGCGCACATCTTTTGTTCCTGTTTTAAATCAGGAAATACATTAAGCATCCACGATATAACACTTCTTAAATTTTTCCTCTAATTACAGTGCCCTAATTTCTCGAAGGGATTGCAGCAACGACACTGCACTTGAAACAGATTGCACGTTTTGTATAAATTGAATGACGGCCTGACAGATCGATGACGCAGCTTATCATACAAGTAGGAACTCGTGCGCATGCAGTGTTGGTGTAAGACGGGGGTAAGTGCTACAAACCAATACATTGATATATTTTTTTACTGATATTCCTGAAACGTTTCCAAAATGAAACTTACACCAAGGGGAGAATACTCTTACCTCTATAACATACATTTTTCTCGAAGTAATTTATGTCCCGCATTTATAGATATTCAATGTTAAAATCTGTTTCACGTGACTATTCAATAAAGAATTCATTACTTTGATGCAAACCTATTTTTATTGAAACGTATGATCCCTTAGCTTTAAAATAAGCCCAAGTTTAAGATTCTACCTCAATTAGAAGAGAAGTTATGAATTATTTTTGTTGACATAGTATCCGACATTTTTACATTTTTTCTCGTATTGACAGAATTGCTGTATGGATATCGTGCATTATAGAGGGCTAAAATTTTACATAATTACTTAACTTAAGGTTCTTTACCATCCTATCAAATTTAATGAAAATCTGAGGTGGTCGGGTTGAAAAGTCCACTTTTTTGTGTTGATTTGACATGGAATGCCCCTATAATATTTAATACATTATTGTTGTCATAGCAACCTCTGTCTTCATTGATCACGATATCAAACTACCCATTATTACAAATCTAATGTTATTTCTTTATTAATTTGTTTTATAATGATGCCGTACAAAAAAAACGTATTAAATACGTTTATAATGTTATTATTGTTGTTGTTTAGTCAACTGTCCAAAGACAGGTCTGAACCTCACAAGTGATACCAAGAACACACCACTTACGGGGCAACTAGGCCAGGAGATAATGGGGTAGGGTGGCCAGTTCCTTTCCCCCTCCATATCTTACATCGCCGACTAGCTACATATAATGTTATACAAGTATTTAATTCGTCACAATTAGGAAACTCACGTCGCTCATTCAATAAAAATTGATTCATGCCATAAAATATAACATTATATACTTGTTTCATAATATGCCACTAATACCAATATCATGTTTCTAAGGCCGGTATTCATAGTCGGTGACTTATTTGTTCAATAAGTATGACTTTGTTAAGTTATACTTCTTGGAAAATCTTAACTTATATGATTACGGTATTCATAGTCAGCTAATAAGTCATACTTTGTTAAGTTTCATTCAATAAGTGTAACTTATGTGTATACAAATAAGTCGAACTTATTGGTATGAGAAATTGCAAGGCCATTGTCACGACAATGTAAATCAGACAGTCGATTTTCTTTTGTCTCTAAATTTGTATGCATAGCTTCTGTACTATACAGTAAAATGATTGATGTAATGTACGGAAAGAAGAAAAGAAAATATTTCAGTTATGTACAGAAAGATGATTGTATTGAAGGATATTATTTTAAAATATTCAAAGATTGTAGAGATTAAGAAAACCGACGCAGTTTTTTGAAGACAGAAGAATTCAATTCGTCAATACACATTGTGGATCATGTAAGTAAGCCTAATACAATATTTTCTTTGGAAAGTGTGTATTATAACATAAAGAAAGAAATTATGAAGTTCGTTTATGCGAAGTTGGAAATTTTATTGTAATTTGGTTATAATGATTACAGAGATTTGGAAAACAACTACGGATAGGCTTCTATGGACGAACATCATATGTCACCAAGGGAATGTTTTGACCAATGAACGTCAAAAAGTGATGGCTACACGAGGTCGTCTTCTAGTAAAAATATGAAGGACATTGATCCACCTGTAGCACAAATAATCCCTCTCACAATGGTCCAAGTTCCGGGAGCGGTTGACTCCGATATGATTGCGAGTGAACTAGAAAGTGTATTACATTCAACATTCTTTCTTGAACATTTAATTTGTTTCTTAGCCTATTAGCTATTATTTGTTAATAAAGAAAATTATTAAATCACATCTATTTACATGAAGCGAGTAACTATACCTAACAAGTGATAGAATGAGGAAGAATAAATTTTACACAACATAATTAGCCAGTTGACATAGTGTACATATTGTTTACATTGCAGTTGTGTTTGCAGAGGAAGTAGAGGGAGCACGTATTGCACCAAATCCTTCCGATGACGTATCCCCCTCTACTGCTGGTCCATCCAACTCAATTGCAGCTCAAACAACAGCGATGGCAACTCCAGCAGCATAAGCGGATCACACAAGAAAGCGCAGGAATGTAGTTTTGAAGGAACAGAGTGAATTTATTATTTTTACAGGTCAATAATGCAACTGAGATCGGAAGCTCACAAACAAATACCGCTTGTCCATAATGAAATCCAGATAAATTACTTCAATCCGTTATTGTATAAAACTTCATAGTATTCATTGTTGATATTACAAATCATCTAAATTTTAAATGTTTTGGTAAATCACATAAAAGAATAAATATTTTGCTTCAGTGAAATACATTAAAACTAAATTGTGGAATTCATTTACATTTTATCATCATGCCTCCTAAACACTATGTTAATCAGTTCTCCCTGAAAGCCAAACCGAAGATTGCTGTGCAGATGATGCAACAGGCATAGATTCATATGGAAGAGTCATTACGTTTGGATCATCTTCTGGTAAGTTGTCATTTTCTCCGAACTCGAATTGTGAAGCACTGCACAGGCAACAATAAATTATATTTGGGACATTGTCGAGTTTGTTTTTTAAACCAACCGGCAGATAAGGAAATATTACCTTCCGTTCCGTTCCGTTCTCCACTACATTAATTCTCGTCCTTTTGTCGGCTCTATTGTACCTATAAATTTTAAGTGTCAAGCTGATATTTCCACAACTGCTTACATTTGACAATTTATTTACTTTCATTATGACAGTAAGAAAACTTAATTGGTTACTGTGGTTGCATGTTCGGTGAGCTTTACGCTCGTTTGAAGCAATGAGGCACCGGGAAGGGTAGCTGCGAATGTATTGAATATATATATAGTCGTGGACAGCCGATAAGGGGTGGTCCTCCAGCTTGAGGGTTGGGCGAAGGACTAACAACCCATCACAGTAAAAAAGAGCTTGTTACGAAACCCCAACATAAGCCTCGAAATGGGATTGATTCTTTGGCAAAGGAATAAGATTATGGGACTTGGTACTTGGAATGGCACCAGTCTTTACAGAACAGGACATTGGTATAAAAAAAAAAACCTAGCTAGATATAGAATCGACTTTCTGAGAGTACAGGGGGTTAGGTTAGATGAGAATGGCCTAACACCAATTTGGAACAGGATTAGTTAACGACGCTCGCAAGTGCAAAGGTTATATCAGCGTCGCCTGGGCAGGCATGTAACACGTATGGAATCCATAAATGCGCATAGAGTGTTAATTGGGAGATCTGGGGGAAAAAGGCCTAGTTGGGAGGATAATATTAAAATGGATTTGAAGGAGTTGGGATATGATGCTAGGGACTGAATTAATCTTGCTCAGGATAGGGACCGATGTCGGCTTTATGTGAGGGCGGCAATGAACTTCCGCGTTCTCTTAAAGCCAATTGTAAGCAAGTATGACAGCAAGAAGGCTTTGTTTTAAATTCATTTTATTAACACATAATTTAATTTAAATTGACTGGATAAGGGTGTTTAATCTTACTAATACTGAAATTTCATGTATATTAAAGAAACCTAACCTCACCGATATATTGAATATCTCATATAAATTAAATTATGGTTTATTTAACGACGCTCGCAACTGCAGCGCCGCCGATCTACTGACATGAGCCTGTCACATTTAAACACACTTAAATGCCATCGACCTAGGCCGCGATCGAACCCGCAATCTCGAGCACAGAAGGCCAGCGCTTTTTCAACTACGCTACCTAGGCTTACAAATACCCCATATATTTATAGACTACGGTTATGGCTATATTTTAAGAACATTAAACTTATTTCTAAATTTTCCGTGGCATAAAATCTCAAGCGAACAAGAAGTAGTAATCTAGAAGAACTAACAAACCTCGGTATCTCGGTTTTGCAAGAGTTCTTTCCACTTTTGGAATTACTGATTCCAAAACCTTTTGCAAAAACGAAACCTCCTTTTGAATTCAAGATCATTATAAAATTCAAAGCGACCCATGATGTTTCGCAAGTAACGCTTTTGGGCGCAAATTTCCTGCATTTCAATAATTTCCTCGGCCAGTTCTTTATAAACGCTATTAATTTTTAGGTTAAAACTGACATAAGTCAGGGGTTCCCTTGACTTGATAAAGTTTAACTTATTTCATAACATAAGTCGCACTTGAGTCACTATGAATTGCAATAAGTTCAACTTCATGAAGTAAGACTTTGTAAAGTAAAGCTTATAAAATAAGCACGACTTATAATAAGTACGACTTATTTGGACCGAAATCTGCAATTGAGACGAGATTTAAGTTCGACCTATACAGAGTGTTTAAAAAATACGGGGCATAATTTCAAGTATGTATTTCCCACATGTAGACAATCAAAATTGTTCATTACAACATGAGTCCGGAAATGCTTTATTTCCGAGTTATGGCCTTCACAACATTGAAATTCACCGGAACGTTTTTCTTTCCACAGGTCGTTGCCGTCAAAGGAGACATTAAGAGGGCACTCTGACAGTTCATTCCGAGGCGAAGGTTACATTCAGTGTTGTGTAGGCGTTAGACTGTGCGACATGTATTCAAATCAAGAGCTGGCAGGGATACACTTCATGTAAGGCGGACGGCAATGCTGCGCTGGCTCTTCGTTTGTACCAGGAGAGGTACCCACAGCGACAATGTCCGGATCGGAAGACATTTGTACGTCTCCATTACCGTCTGTGCGAGTATGGAAAGTTTAACTCTCCTGGTTTGAGAAGGGGACGACCAAGATCTACAACTCCAGAAGTACAGGAGGAGATTCTGGAGGCTCTGAACATGACTCCTATCAGCACACGAAGGGTATCGTTGCAAGTCAAAGTTCCTCATACGACTGTCTGGGGACTGTTGAAAGAGTATCAATTGTATCCTTATCATTTGCAACGTGTACAGGCCCTGTCACCAGCAGATTACCCTGCACGATTTAGGTTCTGTCAGTGGTTCTTGCAGCAGTGTGGTGTAAATCCGAACTTTCCTGCCTTAGTATTATTTACAGATGAAGCACAGTTCACACGAGATGGCATAACAAATTTCCACAATCAGCATGTATGGTCGACTGAAAACCCACGTGCAACTGTTCCATCTCATCACCAGATGCGGTTCTCCCTCAACATGTGGGCCGGTATTATTGGTGATCGATTAGTTGGACCCCATGTACTTGTAAACAGACTTACGGGTCAGGCGTACACAAACTTCCTGGAAAACACCATACCTCATGTTTTAGAAGACACTCCACTGATCAATCGTCAACACATTCACTTCTTGCATGATGGCGCTCCTGCACACTTCAGTCGTACGGCTCGCCGGTACTTGGATCGAAGGTTTCGTGATCGATGGATAGGTAGAGGTGGCCCAATTGCTTGGCCTCCACGCTCACCTGATCCGAACCCTCTCGATTTCTACTTGTGGGGCCATTTAAAATCATTGGTTTATTCGTCTCCGGTGCCTGATTTGGAATCCCTTCGGAATCGAATTGTGGCATGTTCTGAGGACATACGCAATACTCCTGGAGTTTGGGATCGTGTTCGCAGGTCAATGAGACATCGATGTGAGATCTGTATTCAAGCAGGAGGTGGACATTTTGAACATCTTCTGTAATGACAACGTCCAGCGGAAAGAAAAACGTTCCGGTGAATTTCAATGTTGTGAAGGCCGTAACTCGGAAATGAAGCATTTCCGGACACATGTTGTAATGAACTATTTTGATTGTCTACATGTGGGAAATACATACCTGAAATTATGCCCCGTATTTTTGAAACACCCTGAATTAAGTATGACTTATCTCGACTATGAATACCGGCCTAAGTGTCTGCTAACGATAGTTATTCAAGTTTGTAATCGGAAGGATCACTATTTTATAGTATCACTTACAATGATGTATGCCCTCCAAGAGAGAACAGAAATCATAATTTATTTAATTATTTATTTATGGAGCTGAATATCGTTGTGCCCGCAGACCTGCTACAGCTTTCAACGGAGACATCCTGAAAAAAACGTAAACCACCGATATGTGATAGATCTAGTACGGAAATTTGAAGAAACCGGTTCTGCTTGGAACAAAACAAATAACCACATTGAAAACTCGATGGAACTTCTCAGATTGAAATACTAGGCCGTTTCATTAAATGAACCCCCAGCTCCATTTCAAAAGTAGCTGTTGTAACAATCATACATACATAAAGTGCTAAAATTGAACAAATTTTCCCCTACAAAATACAAACTCAGAAATAGCTCAGCGAATAAGATTTTGATTGGAGTAAAATTTGTTAACAGATGTCTCAGACAATTGAAGATAACCTAAATTTGACACAAAATATTTGCTTCAGTGATGAAGGCATTTTTTCTTGAATTTTTTTTTTGTCAACAAATGCAATTAGGTACCGGTACTGGGACAATGAAAATTCCTATGTATTTCGTGACGATGATACCCAGTTCCTCAGAAGATCTATATGTGGGCTGGAATTTTGGGGATGACATTGTTGGACCGAATTTTACTGAAGCAAACCTGGCTGGAGAATTATATCTAAACTCGTTAGAAAATATAATTGATCCACTTATCACACTATCGCTAGAAATCCAAGTCAATAAAGGAAACACGGTATTGGATGAACAAAACTTTCATTTTCAACGGGACGAAGCTCTCCACACTGTGCAGTATCTGTGCGACAATGGCTGGATAGAAAATTTCCTGGAAAATGGATTGGAAGGAGAGGTGTTTTAGATTATCTGGCGAGATCTCCAGACCTGACGCCGCTTCACTTCTTCCTCTGGGGTCATTTGAAATCAGTTGTTTATACTACTCCCCCTGAGAATATTCAAGAACTGGAACATAATAACCCATGAATATAATCGGTATAGTCAGGAAAAACACCAAAATTTCGCGAGGAGTTAAAAAATAAAATAGGCTGTATTAATGTCTAGCTAAGAATGGAGCACATTTTGAACATTTAATTTAGTAAATTTAATCAAAAAAATGTAGGAAATTACCCGAAATAAACTGTGTTTTATCCTTCAACCAACTGATTTATTTTGTATTTGTTAAAATTTAAATGGTTTCATGTTGCCAGGCGACGATAAGAAACAAAATATGCAAGAACAAATTAATGAGATCTACAAATAATTTATTGAATACTTTTCCAAATTTAAGTATCACAAGATAGGGATGCCATTTAAAGTTTCAAAATTAGGGTCGCTGGGGTGAAGGGATGAAACTTAATATGTAATTAAGACTAGTTTTATACTTCTCCTCAATATCTAAATTGACGTGTTATTTTGTTTAATTAAATTTAATTTAGATTATATAGTTATTTAGACTAGGAAGTTTTGAAATGAAAGCCCTGTATGAATCGGACATCATAAATGTTACTGGAGAATTACAAATTCATTTAGGCTATATATTAGGCAGTTGGAATTTAATCCAGTTTTCATTTACTTGAGAAAATAATATCACCACACTCACTAAAACCGAAATCTCCATAGTCATCATCATTATCATCATCATCATCATCATCATTAACAACATCTTCTTTTTCTTCTTCCTCTTGCAAATATGTATCAGATCAAGTGGTCTGTCACAATTTCACATCAGTCCATCCCTTTGCCGGGCGATCAACAGGTGTTCTTCCATGAGGTGCATATGGCTTTTATTTACGTATG